>NC_089843.1:35864369-36168119 GCF_035609145.1 Eleutherodactylus coqui
GGATACCACATGTGTGATTGTATTTTTGATTTTTTACAAAGTAAAGGGAGACAAGTGTTTTTAAAATTTTTTAAATAATTTTTTTTACTTTTTTTTTAATTTTTTTATTTTTTGTCCCTTTAGGGGACTTCCACAGGGACCCATCAGGACCCCTGATCACATTCCGGGGGTCCGATGGTGACAGCCCTTTACATGCTGCAGTGACAACCCTTTACATGCTGCAGTCACATAGACTGCAGCATGTAAAGGGTTAACACAGCAGAGATCGGAGGTTTTCTCTGATCTCTGCTGTAAGAGCTGGTACCTAGCTGTCCTCTGACAGCTAACAACCAGCTCTCCCTGCCACAGAGACCATCGGCTTGCTTCTGACAAGCCGATGGTCTCTATGGCAACCTGTAAACAAAGCAGGACATTGCCGACATGTCGGCAATATCTTCTGCTGGTTTTTCAAAGCCCTTGCTGTGTTCTCTGTGGGTCTGTGCAGGCAGAGCACACTGTCACAGCTTGTGGCATGGTGCTTTGCAGCTCCCATAGTGATACATAACCCGGAAATCTTCCGGGCTATGTTGCTATGAGCAGTGAAGCTCGTCCCCGGAAAATTTCCGGGCGTGCCACTCAAGGGGTTAATTAAAAACATTAATTACACTCAGAATCATAATCTAAATATGTGGCAAATAGCTGTATTCATTGTTAAGCCCCTCGGTGTCATTGTATCTAGCGTGTGTATCCATCGGAGTTCCTTGCGTTTCAAGAGGTTCGCTCTATCCCCCCCTCTATTTAATATGGGGACATAGTCTATAACCCTAAACCGTAATTGGTCTACCGTATGACCATGTTCTAAAAAATGTTTAGGGATAGGCAGTTCTTTTCTCTTTGTACGTATAGTACTTTTATGTTGGAAAATTCTTTGTTTCACCTCTTGCGTGGTTTCTCCCACGTAACCCAACCCACACGGGCAGGTTAATAGGTACACTACGAAACTAGAGTTACAAGTAAATCTCCCCTTGATTGGGAACTCTCTTTCTGTAAAAGGGTGCCTAAAGGAATTACCCTTTACTAAATTGCCACAGTAAGCGCATCCCAAGCAGGGAAAGTTGCCAGGCCTGAAGGGCTGCAACAATCCCTTGTTGGGACCCCCCTCTCTTCCGTTACTGTATGTACAAGCATGTCCTTGAGGTTTTTTCCTCTCTTGTATGCCATGATGGGGGGAGATTGAAATTCACGAATTTCACTACAACCTCTTTGTAGTATGTCCCAGTGCTTCTTCAATGTGCCCGCTATCCTGCAACTCATATCGCTATACGACATAACACAAGGGATCCTATCTACTGTCCTCTCAGTGTTTCGAGTGGCCACCACCCCAACTCCTTCCACTTTTCCTTTTGCTCTACTCAGAACCACCTCTGGGTAACCTTTCTGGCGAAATCTATCGCACATCTGTTCTAGCCCCTCCTCTACTACCTCTTCATTAGCAATTCTTTTAACTCTCAAAAGCTGGCTACCCGGTAGTGATGTAATCATGGGTCTTGGGTGAAAGCTTTCATAGCTTAACAGATTATTGCGATCGGTGGGCTTCCTATAGATGTCTGTGTTCAAGGTGTTCGCTGTTTTAATTATCAATACATCCAAGAATTGAATCTGTTTCTCCGAACACGTGAGGGTGAAACGCAATTCAGGAAAGACACTGTTCAAGGCTTCTTGGAAACAACTCAGATCCTCAACAGTGCCTTCCCATAACACAAAAATATCATCAATGAAGCGCCACCATGACTTCACATACTGCCAAAATACCGAGGTATACACGTGATCTTCCTCAAATGCTCTCATGAATATGTTTGCGTATGTCGGAGCCATGTGCGCCCCCATGGCGGTGCCCTGTCGCTGCCGGTGGTACACCCCCCCAAACAAAAAATAATTGTTGGTGAGGATGTACTCCAGCAGCGACAGGGCAAACGCAGCACCTGAGTTGTTCAGATAACGCTCAACCGCCTCCAAACCTTTGGAGTGCTTGATAGAAGTATATAAAGCCACGACATCAAATGTCGCCAATATGGTGTTTTGCGTTATATGCACTCCCTTTAGCTTTTCCAAAAAGTGGCTAGTATCCTTAATGTAAGATGTAGAACCTACAGCAAATTCACGTAGCACCTTATCCAAAAACTTTGAGGTATGTGAGAATAATGAATCGCATCCAGAGACAATTGGGCGGCCCGGGGGATGGCTAAGATTTTTATGAATCTTTGGTAACGTGTACAAGATAGGGACTCTAAGAAATTCAATATCCAGAAATGTCATCAATGCTTGATCTACAATACCTTCCAAAAAGGGCGTCATTGAACAATATCCTCAGTTCCCTTTGAAAGCGCATTGTAGGGTTTCTCTCCAATTTTTCATAAACATCTGTTTCAGCTAGTTGACTATTGATCTCCTGTACATATTGTTCCGTATTCATCACAACAACAGCCCCACCCTTATCAGCAGCCCTTATCGTTATGCTGTCATCATTGGCAAGGGATCTAATTGTTAATCTTTCTCCTTTAGATAAGTTATTGGTATATTTACTCCTACCTCTCAGGTAACATGTTCTTAATTTCCTGACATCTTTATCTACCAAGTCAATATAAGTTTCAACAGGGTGGTTATTGGCCGGTGGCTGATGGCGACTCTTGTTGCGCAGTCCAACCCCACCGAGGCTGAAACCCTCACTTGGGTTGGACTGCGCAACAACATCACCACCCACATCAGTAAGTGATGAAAAATGCGCCTCTAGGCGTAGATTTCTAAAGAACTTTTTCAAGTCCAGGTCTACTTGAAACCAGTCCACAGTATTAACCGGGCAGAATGAAAGTCCTTTACCCAGCACCACAATCTCAATCTTATTTAATACTCTAGATGAGATATTCACCACTAGATCTGTCTCGGTGTTCTCCCCTCCGGCATCGGTGGTCTGTCTGCGGATCTGGTCATCATTCTTCCTTGGCCCCTTCCGTGTCCTCTGGTGTTTCCTTCCACCACGTCTGTCTGCATTGGGATTTTCTTTTCTCTTCTTCTCGAATCGCCCACCAGCTCCTAAAAAGAATCTCGATTACTCTGTTCCCCCATCAACTCATCGGCCGAACTCGAGCCCACTAATGAGAAACCGAAGTCTCTACGTGGCTTATATCTCCTCCTCTGTCTGCGTTTCACAGCCCGGGACTCTTGCATATTGTGGGCAGCCTGTACCTGCCAACTATATACGCGATTGTTGTTATAGTCCTCTAAGTCCCGGAACCATTTACTTTTCTTTTGCTTCTCCAGATCCTCTCTGTACTTTCTAATAAAGTCCATTTTATTAAGATGGTGCATCTCCCACTCCTGTGGGCTGAACATATCTCTCAGTCCTTTCCGCTTGTTCCTTACACACAACCACCTCTTTTTGAAGGAACTCAATGTTCAATAACATTATATCCAACGCAAATTTGTTGCATACAGCCGCTACAGATACCACTAGAAACTACAGGATGTTCTGCAAAAAGAATGAACCCTTACAAAGCTATGTTAAAGATAAAACAGTTATGGCTGTCAGAAGATGGCGGCAGAATCTAATTCAATTTTATTCCGGAGATTTTATTTTTTAAAGTATTACAGCAAAAAAAACTATATAAATTTGGTATTGCAGTAATCATACTAACCCATAAAATAAAGTTATTGTGTCATTTTGGCCGGCACTGTGTCCATTGTAAAAACAAGACACCCCCACCCCGCCACCCCCACACACAGATGGCGGGATTGTGCTTTTTTTTCTGTTTAAAATGTTTAAACGTTTTTCTGAGATTTATATAGTACAGTAAACCATAGTATTGAAAAATACAACTCATCCAACAAAAAACAAGCCCAGTACCATATCGCTTGACTTGCAGTGTTGCGCTCACCAGCTGTTCGAGGAAGAAAGTACTGAGAGTGCAAAGACTTCGGTGGTGAGGAGGGGGGGGGGGGGGTGGTATCTTCCCCAATGAGTGGATTTTGACTCTCTGTCTTTTGCAGGAATCTACAGTATGTCCGCTCCTTATTGTGGGAGAAGCCATAATATTTTCTATCATCATTTTGTCTTGTAATCTGTTCTTCTTAATTTCTCTGTCTTTTCTTAGCACATATTCAGATATTATGATTGTTTTTATCATAGGGATGCAAGGCCTTTTTTCAAGGCCAAATACTAAGATCTCATGAGAAACAGTTTCAATCCACCTGAGAGAAGTCCTGCCTCTAAAGAGACATCACTGCACTGTTGAATTTTTTAATAACCAGTGATAACAAATGAATTATAATTAGAGATGAGCGAGCATACTCGTTAAGGACAAATACTTGAGTGAGTATCGTCCTTTTCGAGTATCTGCTTGCTCGTCAGCAAAGATTTGGGGGCCGGTGGTAGGTTACCCGCTCCCCCCCCCCCCCCCCCCCCCCCCCCCCACCGACAGCCGAATCTTTGCGGACAAGCAGGCAGATACTCGAAAAGGACGATACTCGCTCGAGTATTTCTCCTTAATGAGTATGCTCGCTCATCTCTAATTATAATAAATTATAACTATTTACAAGGTAAACGTCTTCTAGCCTAGTTTCAAATGTCTTTGTATAAATATCTCTGATGATTAATAAATCAGACAACTACCTATCAAATCCAATGCTGTGTGTGATTTGTAAACTTCCTTGAGCTCCACAATTAACTCTGTGAAGCTGGCCACCTGAAAACATACAAACTAGCAAATATTGCACTAACAGTGTAAACATACCATTAGGATAGGTCCTCAGTAGTAGACTAGCAGGGGTCGGCCAAGCAGGATTCGCCAATCAGCTGTTTGATGGCCAATGTGCATATACACTTAGCTGATTTCCGCAGAAAGCAGACAGTTCCGTTCCAACTACAGTGGCAAAGAATGGTATTACGGGCCGGGTATGGCATTGAAGTGAATGGGAACTTTGATTGTAATACCAAACTTGACCACTGCAGTAAGAACAAAGCTGTCTGTTTCCTACACAAATCAGCTCAGTAAATAAGCACACATGCATAAGTGTCTACGTGGGGTACAATGCAATTTGTGCCAGAACCTCTTGGGAGCAACATGCAAACAAGGCAAGTGTGCGCCCGGTCTCAGTAAGAGTTTATCCTCTTTCATCTTTTATGTGAGCAGAACTAGTCAATTAAAAAAAGTGAGGTGTCTCAGACTACCAATGCACATTGGGAATCAGGCAGTGAGAAAAATGCTCTGAGGCCCCGGAATTAGCAAATTTGTGGCACAACACAAATGCACATATTCTTTCAGATGGCATAACTGGAAAATCTATGAATATTTAGACAGAAGAAAAGAACAACTGCTTGCTACATAATTGTGCAGCAATCGATGTCATCTTCACCTTTTCAAATAATCCAAGACGTTTTATCAAAACAGCAAGATATTAAAAAAGCCGTCACCTATTGTTAAGGAATGTATAAAATTAATGCTGTTGAGAAAAGATTGTCCAGAATGCAGGAAACAAATTATCTTGTCACTTGTTGTTGCAAAAGTTTTCTGTCAACTGATAATTTCTATCAAAGTGAAAATTACCTGAAACATTTTATATGTTTGTCAGCAGATTTTAGGGAGCAAAATTTGCGAGACAAAACACAATCGTATCCATATTATTGGGAGCAGCGATAGAGTTGTATTATGATCTGCAGGTGGCAGTATTATGAGATTGTATTGATTATAGCAGTTATATTCTTGTACATAGAAGCAGTATTATAGTAGTTATATTCTTGTACATAGGGGGCAGTACTATAGTAGTTATATTCTTGTACATAGGGGGTAGTATTATAGTAGTTATATTCTTGTACAAAGGGGGCAGTATTATAGTAGTTATATTCTTGTACATAGGGGAGCAGTATTATAGTAGATATATTCTTGTACATAGGAGGCAGTATTATAGTAGTTATATTCTTGTACATAGGGGCAGTATTATAGTAGTTATATTCTTGTACATAGGAGCAGTATTATAGTAGTTATATTCTTGTACATAGGGGTCAGTATTATAGTAGTTATATTCTTGTACATAGGAGCAGTATTATAGTAGTTATATTCTTGTACATAGGGGGGCAGTATTATAGTAGTTATATTCTTGTACATAGGGGTCAGTATTATAGTAGTTATATTCTTGTACATAGGAGCAGTATTATAGTAGTTATATTCTTGTACATAGGGGCAGTATTATAGTAGTTATATTCTTGTACATAGGGGGCAGTATTATAGTAGTTATATTCTTGTACATAGGAGGCAGTATTATAGTAGTTATATTCTTGTACATAGGGAGCAGTTTTATAGTAGTTATATTCTTGTACATAGTGGGCAGTATTATAGTAGTTATATTCTTGTACATAGGGGGCAGTATTATAGTAGTTATATTCTTGTACAAAGGAGGCAGTATTATAGTAGTTATATTCTTGTACATAGGGGGGCAGTATTATAGTAGTTATATTCTTGTACATAGGATCAGTATTATAGTAGTTATATTCTTGTACATAGGAGGCAGTATTATAGTAGTTATATTCTTGTACATAGGGGGCAGTATTATAGTAGTTATATTCTTGTACATAGGAGCAGTATTATAGTAGTTATATTCTTGTACATAGGAGCAGTATTATAGTAGTTATATTCTTGTACATAGGGAGCAGTATTATAGTAGTTATATTCTTGTACATAGGATCAGTATTATAGTAGTTATATTCTTGTACATAGGAGGCAGTATTATAGTAGTTATATTCTTGTACATAGGGGGCAGTATTATAGTAGTTATATTCTTGTACATAGGGGGCAGTATTATAGTAGTTATATTCTTGTACACAGGGAGCAGTATTATAGTAGTTATATTCTTGTACATAGGGGGCAGTATTATAGTAGTTATATTCTTGTACATAGGGAGCAGTATTATAGTACTTATATTCTTGTAATAGGGGGCAGTATTATAGTAGTTATATTCTTGTACATAGGAGGCAGTATTATAGTACTTATATTCTTGTACATAGGGGGCAGTATTATAGTAGTTATATTCTTGTACATAGGAGGCAGTATTATAGTAGTTATATTCTTGTACATAGGGGGCAGTATTATAGTAGTTATATTCTTGTACATAGGGGGTAGTATTATAGTAGTTATATTCTTGTACATTGGAGGCAGTATTATAGTAGTTATAGTCTTGTACATGGGGGACAGCATTATGGTAGTTATATTCTTGTACATAGGGAGCAGTATTATAGTAGTTATATTCTTATACATAGGAGGCAGTATTATAGTAGTTATACTTTTGTACATAGGGGCAGTATTATAGTAGTTATATTCTTGTACATAGGGAGCAGTATTATAGTAGTTATATTCTTATACATAGGGGGCAGTATTATAGTAGTTATATTCTTGTACATAGGGAGCAGTATTATAGTAGTTATATTCCTGTACATAGGGGCAGTATTATAGTAGTTATATTCCCTTATACAGGGGACAGTATTATAGTAGTTACATTCTTGTACATAGTGGGCAGTATTATAGTAGTTATATTCTTGTACATAGGGAGCAGTATTATAGTAGTTATATTTTTGTACAAAGGGGCAGTATCATAGTAGTTATATTCTTGTACATAGGGGCAGTATTATAGTAGTTATATTCTTGTACATAGGAGGCAGTATTATAGTAGTTATATTCTTGTACATAGGGGGCAGTATTATAGTATATTCTTGTACATAGGAGCAGTATTATAGTAGTTATATTCTTGTACATAGGGGGCAGTATTATAGTAGTTATATTCTTGTACATAGGGGGCAGTATTATAGTAGTTATATTCTTGTACATAGGGGGCAGTATTATAGTAGTTATATTCTTGTACACAGGGAGCAGTATTATAGTAGTTATATTCTTGTACATAGGGGGCAGTATTATAGTAGTTATATTCTTGTACATAGGGAGCAGTATTATAGTACTTATATTCTTGTACATAGGGGGCAGTATTATAGTACTTATATTCTTGTACATAGGGGGCAGTATTATAGTAGTTATATTCTTGTACATAGGAGGCAGTATTATAGTAGTTATATTCTTGTACATAGGGGGCAGTATTATAGTAGTTATATTCTTGTACATAGGGGGTAGTATTATAGTAGTTATATTCTTGTACATAGGAGGCAGTATTATAGTAGTTATAGTCTTGTACATGGGGGACAGCATTATGGTAGTTATATTCTTGTACATAGGAGGCAGTATTATAGCAGTTAAATTCTTGTACATAGGAGCAGTATTATAGTAGTTATATTCTTGTACATAGGAGGCAGTATTATAGTAGTTATATTCTTGTACATAGGAGGCAGTATTATAGTAGTTATATTTTTGTACATAGGGGGCAGTATTATAGTAGTTATATACTTGTACATAGGAGCAGTATTATAGTAGTTATATTCTTGCTCATAGGGGGCAGTATTATAGTAGTTATATTCTTGCTCATAGGGGGCAGTATTATAGTAGTTATATTCTTGTACATAGGGAGCAGTATTATACTAGTTATATTCTTGTACATAGGGAGCAGTATTATAGTAGTTATATTTTTGTACAAAGGGGCAGTATCATAGTAGTTATATTCTTGTACATAGGGGCAGTATTATAGTAGTTATATTCTTATACATAGAAGCAGTATTATAGTAGTTCCATTCTTGTACATGGGAGCAGTATTATAGTAGTTATATTCTTGTACATAGGGGGCAGTATTATAGTAGTTATATTCTTGTACATAGGGGGCAGTATTATAGTAGTTATATTCTTTTACACAGAAGGCTTTATTATTGTAGCTATATTCTATGAAAAAGGGTACACAGCAGGTCTATCTTTTTTCTACCAGCTCATAAAAAGTAAATATTTCAGCAGGGGTTGAGAAAGAGCAAAAGTTCTCCAACAGTGCAAGGAATATGAAATCTATGCATGATATAATTGGAGAGTTTTTCAGATGAAAAGGGCTGGTGGTTTCACTCTTAAACTTCTAGAATGTCCTTGTATTGCAGTGGACTATTTTCCTTCTTCCTGGTCTTCAACATTGGTGTATGCTTTGGTTCCTCACCAGCTATTGATCATTATAGGTAATATGTTTTGTTAAAATATTTTCAACAAGATAGCCATACTGAGAGATAGAATAATATATTTCAGAAGGGCAAAAGAAAAGCAAAATATAAATTATCCAAAGCCGGAGAAGATTATAGGATACTAAGGTCGCCCACCCACTGGCATTTGCGATTTTCGTGCGTGAAAAACGCAGCGTTTTCCGCGGCATTTTCGCGGCTTTTTCGCGCCTTTTCCGTTAATTTCCATTGACATTCATGGGTGCATTAAGAGAAAAATAAGGACACATATGCAACTGACAGTTCCTATGTTAAAAATTGCAACGGACCGAAAAAAAAAACGCCAGTGGACAGGAACACATTCAAAACTAATTGCTCTTGAGTAAAAACGCAAAACGCAAAGGAAAAAAAATCGCCAGTGGGTGGGCGCCCTAATTCTAAAGAAGACCCCTCTGGATGTAATGACATGAAGCTTAATGAGGTGAGAATTAAATTTGATAGGTATTTAAATAGAATAGAAGATTTTATAGCTCTCTCAGAGTAAGAAATTTGAAAACGAGGCTGGGTAACTTTTAGCTACTTTAATAAGATAAAGGTACGGCCGAAACTCTATCCTCTCAATTAAATTTGAAATAGAGAATTTGAAATTAACCCCTTTAATTACCAACCTATAGTCTTTTTACGCCCTTGGTGGCTGAGCTTTAATCCATAGGACCGTAAAAACACACCAGCCCTATGGATTAACCCCTTGAGTGGCACACCTGGAAATTTTCCGGGAGAAGCTCCACGGCCCATAGTGATATAGCCCGGAAGATTGTGGTATTGTGCTCTGCCTGCACAGTCCCACACAGAACAGTGCAGGACTTTAAATAAACAAGCAGGACGATATTACCAATGTGTCGGCAACTTCCCGCTTTTATTTTTAAACTCCTGCATTGCTTTGTTTACAGCTTGCCACAGAGACCGTCTGCTTGTGAGAAGCCAGACAATGGTCTCTGTGGCAAGGGGAGCTGGTGCTTGGCTGTCAGAGGATAGTCAGGTACCAGCTCTTACAGCAGAGAATGGAGAAAACCATCTCTGCTGTTTAACACTTTACATGCCACGGGCTATGCGACCACAGCATGTAAAGGGCTGACACCATTGGACCTCCGCAATGTGATCAGGGGGTCCTGATGGGTCTCTGTGGAAGTCCCCAAAAGGGACAAAACTGTTAAAGTTTAAAAAAAAATAGTAAAAAAATAAATAAAAATAAAAACACCTTTCTCCCTTTACTTTGTAAATAATTAAATATTAAAAACAAAATTACACATGTAGGATCCCTGCATCGTAATGACCCAGAGAAGGAAGTTAGTACATTATTTAACCCCATAATGGCTCTCCTTTTTTTCCCCCCTTTTTGTTTTCTCCTCCTCCCTTTTAAAAAATCATAACTCCTTTATTTATCCATCAATGTCACTGCATGAGGGCTTATACTTTGCACAGGTGTTATTGGCTCCTCCATTTGGTAGTCAGCTACCCGCATGGTGAGAGGATGCATCTATATGTATCCTCACCCAGTAAGTAACGGCCATTTTCTGTGATTTATTTTGCGAAACGAGTTGTATTTTTTAATGGCGCTATTTAAAGTACCATATAATGTACTGAAAAACTTTTACAAAATTCTAAGTGGAGTAAATTGAAAAAAAAAAATGACATTCCGCCATCTTTCAGTGTATTTTGTTTCTACGGCACACAAACTGCAACAAAAATGACATGATAACTTTATTCTATGGGTCAGTACGATTACTATGATATCAAACGTGTATAGTTTTTTTTTTCTTTTGCTGTAGTACTTGTATTTTTTTCAAAGACATTAATTTTTTTTTAAATTTTCTGCCGCCATTTTCTGTGAACAATAACTTTTTTTTTTCCGTCGACGTAGTCTTGCAAGGGCTCATTTTTTGCAGGATGCCCTGTAGTTTACGTTAGTAGCCATTTGGAATACATACGACTTTTTAAACGTTTTTTATTGCATTTTTTTCTGGGAGACCGAAAAAGTGCATTTTTGGCATTCTTTATTTTTTTTTCCGACGACATTCAACGTGCGGGGCAAATAATGCGCTACTTCGGACTTTTACGAACGCATAGATACCAAATATGTTTTTTTCTTTTATGATTTAGATTTTTTTTTATCATAGACATGGCAAAAGGAAGGTGATTTAAACTTTTATTACTTTTTTTTTTTTTAGGCTGGATTCACACGAACGTATATTGGCTCAGTTTTCACGCCGAGCCGATATACGTCGTTCTCATCTGCAGGGGGGGAGGATGGAAGAGCCAGGAGCAGGAACTGAGCTCCTGCCCCCTCTCTGCCCCCTCTCTGCCTCCTCTCCGCCCCTCTGCACTATTTGCAATGAAAGGAGGCCGGATGGGGGCAGGGCTAAGCTCCACAATTAGCCCTGCCCCCATCCCGCCTCTCCTCATTTACTTCCTCAAGTTACTAAATTATATTTAACCCCTTAAAGACCGTGCCTGTTTGCACCCTAATGACCAGGCCAAATTTTGGAAATCTGACATGTATCACTTTAATATAGAATAACTCCAAAAACGTTTTGCATATCTAATTAATTCTGACATTTTTTACGACACATGTTGTACTTCATTTAGGCTATAAAAATAATATTTGTGTATATTTATTAAAAGTGCCAAAATTGGGAAATTTTTTAAAAAATTATAATTTTTTCATTTTCAACTGCAATAGTTAAAAAAATGTGCAAACTTACTGTTCAATTTTTTGATGTGGTATATATTTCCATTTGTTTATTTTATTCTGGATGCACATTTGAAAAACTTTAGTGGTTTTTAACCATTTAGGAGACGTACACATTTAACATTACTTATCAACATTTTGAGGAACATTTTGTTTTCTACACCAAACCGAGATTGCAAAGGCTCATAGGTATCAGAATGATAGATCCCCCCACAAATGACCCCATTTTAAAAAATACACCCCTTAATATATTCACTGAGGGGGAAATGAGTATTTTGACCCTAGGGTTTCTTTTCAGAAGTTAATGCAATTTAGAGGAGAAAAAATAACATTTCATATTTTTGCGGTGGGGAAAAAGAGTGCAAAAATTGCATGATGGAGGTTACATTTATACAGGCAAGTGCAATACTCGCCCGATATTGCACTTGTCAATGTATGTTTTACCTGCAGATGCGAGACGTTTTTCATGCATTCTGTGAAATTGTGATCTTTCAGCGCTTGTTTCACATGCATCAGTGGATCAACAATTATGTCCCATTGACTTCAATGGAAACCATCACATGGCCCTCGCGTGCACATTGCATGGCATGCTATGCTGTTGACTGTCCCATTAAACACAACGGGCGATGCATTCCGTGGAATGCATAGATTTTTACCTCTCAGCATTGCTGTAAGGCCGCATTCACAAGGGTGAGAAAATCGCGTTGTTTTCTGGCGATGCAACAGTGCAAAATATCGCATATTTGTGAAACCCATGCTTTCCCATGCATTCCTCCACATTCGCTTTGTTTTCTTTGATACTATGTTGCATGACGAAAAAACTGCGGCATACTCAGTATTTGAGCGATTTGCGATTTTATTTATTTTTGTAGCACATGTTACCCTATGGAGCCTTCTTGTTTATCGCATCGCATGTCACAAACTAGCGATGTTCGTGAGATGAGATACATTTCACTACCCCTAAAATAAGCCCTAGCTGCATTGCCAGAAGAAACAAAAGGAATACTTGCCTAGCAGGCTCGGGCAGCAGCGATGCGATGTGTGATTTTCTACAGGAAAACGCATCGCTGTCACTACAAAATCACGAGTACAAAACTGCGATTTTGTAGCAGCGATATCGTTGTCACCTGTGTGAATGAGGCACGAGGGGAAAACTTTGCTCATGTGTATGGGGTTCATATTCGCGTTCATGTGAATGTAGCATGAGTAGTGGAAAATATCACCTCATAAGATAGATCCAGATCTGTTGCCCCATGCTGATGGGAGTCAGAATTTGGCGCAAGCAGAATGAATAACCCCTTCCTGTCAGCTTCCTATTTCCCTAAAAATAAGACCTGTCCTGAAGATAAACCCTAGCCTGATTTTTCAGTGAGGCTTTAAATATAAGCCCTACCCCCAAAATAAGCCCTAGCTGCATTACATTAAAAAAAACCTGGCAGGCTCTGTTCAGATCCCTCCCGCTGCTCTCTGTAGCACCCACACACTTCTTGCAGTCCTCGGCCACCCACAGAAGATCACTTGTTACAGTATTCATAAATTCCATCTCTAGGAAGCGATCGCTCTGATTGGTTCTCGAGCGCTGCTTAGCGAATCAATGCAGCGCTTAAAGAACCAATGCGGTGGCTGAGATTGGTTCATCGAGTGCTGCATTGATTGGTTGAGCAGAGGTCAAAGAACCAATCATAGACATTGCATTGTAGAGGCGGGATTTATGAATTGCCGAATTAATGGCAACGTATTGATTGGTTCTCGAGCGCTGCTTAGCCAATCAAAGCGATTGCTTCCTGGAGGCGGCTGAAAACTGCAAGAAGTGCGTCGGAGCTCCAGAGAGCAGCGGGAGGGACCTGGACCGAGGCTGCTGGGTAAGAATAATAAGACATCCTCTTAAAAATAAGTAATCCGTATAGATGTAGCCAGGCCAGCACTCAGGAGTTGTTTCTTTTAAGTAAAAGTCATCTTTATTTCTCAATACAATGAAAGCGACGTTTCGATCCTCAGATCTTTGTCAAGACCTAAAAAATAAGACCTAGCGCCTCTTCTTGGGCAAAAGTTAATATAAGACAGGGTCTTATTTTTGAGAAAGCACAGAGAGGGAGGCCTCTAAAAAAGTGTCCAGCCAGTGCATATGGCATGATAAAAAGAATAGATGTATGTATTAGCATAGTTGTATTATGAATAATGCATTCTAATCAGTAAAATGGGATGAAATGCAATTATAATTGGAGGAAAACATCAAGTTCTATTAATATTATCCTTCAAGTTTAGATGTTTTTGTATTTAATGTCTTACAACGAAAGTTGACAAAAACTTAGTGACTACTTCTGTTTAGAAGCAACATGATGGGACTCTGCACATAACCACAGGTGGTGGGCACCCATATGTTCAAGCCAGGTAATTAATACCAATTAGGATTCTCCAAATATATTATTTATTTTCTGACGCCAATTATTTTATAAACTATCCTCGTAAAGTGATCTATCACAATGAAACACAGGAATAAATATACATTTTTAATTAGTTCTGGTTTATGGTTTACTAAAATACCCTTTTTGGCAAAACCAATCCCTCCACTAGAAGCTGTTGGATAAAATGTAACTTTTTGATGATTACGTATCAGAGCAAAAGCATAATTTATTGTAGAGAACCGACCCCTTGTAGGGAGGCTCTAGTACCCTGTTGTATCGCCTCTAGCTTAAATACAAGATGTGAAACGGGTGGGCATGGAGGCTCTAGCACCCTGTTGTACCGCCTCTAGCTTGGATACAAGATGTGATACAGGTGGGCATGGAGGCGCTAGTACCCTGTTGTACCACCTCTAGCTTGGATACAAGATGTGATACGGGCAGGCATGGAAGCTCTAGTACCCTGTTGTACCACCTCTAGCTTGGATACAGGATGCAATACCGGCAAATATGGAGGCTCTAGTACCTTGTTGTACCATCTCTAGATTGGATACAAGATGTAATATGGGCGGGCAGAGTGGGCATGAAGGCTCTAGTATCCTATTGAACCATCTCCAGCTTGGATACAAGATGTGATACACGCGGGAATGGAGGCTGTAGTACCCTGTTGTACTGCCTCTAGCTTGGATAAAAGATGCGATATGTGTAGCATGGAGGCTCTAGTGCCCTGTTGTACCACCTCTAACTTGGATACAAGATGTAATACGGGCCAAACATGGAGGCTCTAGTACCTTGTTGTACCACCTTTAGCTTGGATACAAGATGTGATATGAGTGGGCATGGGTGCTCTAGTACCCTGTTGTACTGCCTGTAGCTTGGATACAAGATGTGATATGAGTAGGCATGGAGGCTCTTAGTACCCTGTTGTACCACCTCTAACTTGGATACAAGATGTGGTATGGACAGGCATGGAGGCTCTAGTATCCTGTTGTACCACATCCAGCTTGGATACAAGATGTGATACACGCGGGAATGGAGGCTCTAGTACCCTGTTGTGCTGCCTCTAGCTTGGATAGAAGATGCAATATCGGCGGACATGAAGACATACGGGTTCCATTTGGTGTTTTAATGCATATTGCTCCAAATTCATAGGCTTTTGAAGTTGACATCCCAGATGGTCCCATACTTGTTCTGGTGACCGGGCAGCCACAGAAGTGTGACAAACAATGTTGTGGAGACATTCCTGTGACCCCCTTGTGTGTGCAGCCGAGCATTATCCCGCCAGAAGCTGCCATGAGACGAACACGTGTGGCTGCAGGATGTCCTGAACATATCGCTGAGCTGTCATTGTCCCTCGTACCACTACTAGGGGTGACCGACTGTTGTATGCGATGGCCTCTCAGACTATCACACCAGCAGGGGGCAGTGTACCGCTCCACACCAAAGGCAGGATTGAGGCGCTCACCACAAGGTCTCCAGACACAAACATGGTCGTCATCAGTGCCCAAACTAAACCTGGATTCATCATAAAAGACAACCTGGAACCACTGCAGAGCATCCAGTTTCATGTAATGGGCACCATGAGACCAAATATCTCTCAGCCAAGCATCTGGAAAGGGTTTTGACAGACATGGGGGTGTAACGATGGCGCCCCCTGTGTCTGGATAGAGGACAAATCAGTTGGAGTGTGGTGACCCAGAAGGCCACTACAAAACCATGCTGCCCTCTCCTTCATCCTGCTGTAATTAGATACATGTTATGTAAACTTTCAAGCAATCCTGTGTGCAGCAGCTAATAAATCACCCCGATGCTAAGAGAAACTATTGGTCCTTTAGAACCGTCCAGCTCTGCTTTTACCAGACAGCAACACAGACACAAGCTTCAGAGAAAACTTGAGTACAGTGTTTTAGGGTGGGCAATTTACTGTTAGTTGGAAGAAAGGTGTTTTTCAAATTTCATCAGTTCTCTCTGTCTATCTCCCCTTTAGCTCAGATGCCGCCTCCCAAGAGCTTGTTTATCCATGTATAAAGGGTTAAACTGTGTTTATGCAATTTCTGGCATTTAATATTATTGCAGACAGCCACATGCCTGAAAGTAAATGGTGTGCATGTCGTTTACTTACAGACGTGTGCTAGTCTTATTTCGCTAGCAAAAACTTGTAATGCAGGCACTGGCGTCACTATCACCTAATTCCATCAGTCATCCAGATTCTGTTGAATACCTTCAATGGTGAGCCAAATTACAAAGAGTGTGCTGCACTTATTGCCACTGTGACACAGCTTCTCAGCCACTTCTTAGAAACCGCTCAAAGACTGCAGGCCACTTCCTACTTGTCGCACATTGCACTATGCTATGTGGTAATGAGTCATTCAATGCTGGTTACATGAGAGCAAGAGACTTACCCACAGGGCAGCCACCTGAAATAGTAGCTCTTTGGCTTGTCCACTTGCTCCTGCTCAAGCAGAATTTGGGTCAGGATGGTGTCGGCAGTCATGTGGGGCTGGCCTGCTGATGAGAACACCAGGGAGGAGGATGAAATTATACACTGACTGCTGCTCACCCAAGAAGGGACTTTTTCCCGGTTTTTAGTTTTTATTAGGGATGAAAAGCTAAAAAAAAGTTTGGTTTTAAATTTATAGTTCATTTTCAAAATTTGTTCATTTACACTAAAATAAGGTACCGGAACGGGTTCCTCATTTTGCTTTGGATGTTTTGATATATAATTTGTATAGTCTCAGATTACAGGGTGCATACGGTGACCGTTTTGGTTGATGTCGGTGGCGAGTCATTTTCTATTTTTTTTATATATATAATTTATTTATTTTATTCTGCAATTTTTTTAAACTTATTTTTTTAACTATTTTATTTTACAACTATGTTCTCCTATGATGTCATATAAGACCCCTGGGGGTCATTCACATTGCCTTTTCTTCTTTTAATTTTACCCTTTTCCACTGTATATGGGGCATCCATAGGAGCCCCTGTTACAAGGGAAACCATTCCCCTGTAGTAACAGTAGTCACTGGCAGAGCTGATTGGGGTCTGCTAGGAACCTGCAACTCTGCCTTGGCAGGGGTCAAGCAGCGGTCACATGATCGCTGGGTCGAATAGTGGAAGTAACAATTCCGCTTTTTCTCTTCACTACTACATAGCCCTCATGGAGCGCTATGTAGCCTAGAAGGCAGAAGCTGTTAAAAACAGCTCCTGCCTTCTCCTCCGGGTCCTCAGTTGTGGCTAACAGCCAATGACCTGACCTGCTCCTGCTAGATTGCTGGAACAGGAGCTTCAATCCTGTGCTGTGCTGTATTTTGAACTTTGGGCGAGATTAAAGCCCAGGACTAAGCACTGTACATTTACTGCGTTTGGTCCTTAAGGGGTTAATAAACGGAGTGCAAATAGAGTAAGATGGTAGATCGAGACAGTCAGGCTTAAATTATGAAGACAATTCTTGATTTCTGTGCTGGGCATAGCGCTTAATAAAAGCTCTCCCCAAACAATAGGGAAGTGGCCGGAGGGTCTGACACTGTTGCCTCCCCCCCCCCCCCCCCCCCCGGACTCTGGAGTATAAGATGCAGCAACATTATGGCAAGATTTTTTCTTGCTTAAAAGTTAGTATTATAGTCCTAGAAATACAGCATCTTCTACATTACGATGTGGACCATAATGTGGCAACATTGTAACAGTTTTACACCGTACATTCATATATGGTATAATTGCTTAGTATTTCCAGTGTTATTTCTTGCTGAGGCTTGGGGTTAAACCGAGTGCCAGGGTCTACCACAAGAAATCCACAATTTATATTCCCAGAGTAGTCTCTGATAGCAACTGCTAGTGCCGTGCATATGGGATTTCTAGAGCAATGAACCAGGATTGAAAGAGAATTGTGTTCGTAGAAATCTGAGGTCAGGACTCTGGGTCAGATCCAAAATGACAAAAAATAATCACACAGCTATATAGAGTTCGGCAACAGCCAGGCAAGAAGAAGGACGGTACATGAAAAGTAGGAGTATTGCCTAAAAAAAGGTGCATCCCTATGGGAACATCTCAACAGCATGATACAGCTATTGTACAGACATGCACAAGGTAGGACCGGCCCATCACTGAAGCAGAGGATCATTTACTTGGCCTGGGTTCCAAAACATAATAGGCTCCTAATACAACCAGGACCCAATGGTAGAAGACAGTTACATTTGGAGCTGATTTTGAAGCCAATCAGCTGTCACTAAGGTCTATTACTTATGGCTTCACTCCTAAAGGGTGGAGCCTCCAGTCAGCCTCTTAATGGGCCCTAGGTTGCACAATGGGTGCACATGTTCTTTAACTCTTCTAATATGAACAAGGTAAAGGGATTGCCTGGCCACTACATTAAAGTAAAACATTTAGAATGCTTTAAAATAGGTAATATTCAGCTTATCGATCCACTGCCATTTGCCTCTCCCCATATGATTCCCGATAGGGGTCCCCACTGGTCTCTGTACTTCCTGGCTCCTGTTAACATAGACATGTGACTACTGCAGCCAATCACTGACTACAATGGTGACCTGCTACAGCCACTGATTGGTTGCAGTCATCGCATGATACTGTCAACAAGGACCAATAAGGCCAGCGATTGGTTGCCACAGTTACATGTCAGTGTTAACAGTGACTACGAAGCATGAAAAGCAGTAGGAAGATCAGGGAAGCGTTGGATCAAGAGTGGTGGGGGATCACTAAGGTGAGTATGGCTTTTTTATTATTTTAAAGTATTCTAAGCATTAAAGAAACAATTAAGTGGCTGGAAATTCTTTAAAAAATGAAGTATCTTATGTCATTATACTCGCTTCTAGGGTTTTTTTATACCCAAATTCAATTTCAAAAATGGCTCCCCACACAATATTATACACCCATACAGCCCTCCAGAGAACCTGAGTGTTTCTGCCGGCCCCTTGTATTCCCGGTCCCACTTTACAGCCATGGCTTATGGCTCTAGCTATTTCCAGTTTTATTGCGCCTCTGCTCTCATCATATCTTGAGTTGAATTGAATGCCAATGCAAGTGTGAGGGAGTATAGCTACCATGCCCCCCCTTACACAAGAGTGGCATGCAACCATTGTCAAAGACGGCCAATGGCCGCAATGTGAAGGATAGCACCCAGATACAGGGACTCCACTTGCCAGAATTATGGCTAGGGGGTAGTAGGAGAGTGCTGATGAGTGTTACTGCTAGGTATAGGGAAGCGCTAGTTAAAATACCTTCTTTCCTGCCACAGAGACGCAGCAGGCACCATGGAAAAGAAGAGCTATGTGGCACCATTTCTGTGATGCTTTTGGTGATGCTGAATGAAAGGGGTTCCACCCCATATGGTCGCGGGTGGTGACGCAATTAATGCATCACCACTGAGAAGAGATAGCCACATGATAGAGATACTGAGGTGAATTGAGGCTATGTCCCGCCTAGGTCCCCCTCCGATGATGTGGCCATCTTGGCTCTATACAGATAATTAGTGCTGCGTCACATGGGGAGATGGTCGCAGCACAAGTGAGCATGGGAGCAGAATGTGCTACTCACCAGGACACTGAAAAGGCCTAGCAGACACAGAAGGGCCTTGTAACTGATGTAGTAGCAC
This sequence comes from Eleutherodactylus coqui, assembly GCF_035609145.1. NCBI lineage: Eukaryota > Metazoa > Chordata > Amphibia > Anura > Eleutherodactylidae > Eleutherodactylus > Eleutherodactylus coqui. Next base: position 35,884,226 of record NC_089843.1, read on the forward strand.
CCATACTGGATAGCAGTGCAAAGGGAAGGGCATGGAAAGAGCCTGGATGATTGGGACCCTATAGCATGTAACTATTCAGAGGCTATCCTCTTGCAGGGAGGGATTATGTGACTGGGCAGCAAAGACATGGATCTTTCACAAATGGGTAGTGAGTAGTGCTGCTCGTGTTGGTCGGCTGAATGATAAAAATTGAGCCGATTTTAGCAAAATTGAATCAGGTCAGTCCAACCCGATTTTTGGTGACATTTGTGGAAAAATCAAATTTCACATAATGCCTCCTACAGAGGTTATTGTGCAGCCATCAGAGTGCCTTGCTGATGTCACCAAATGTGTCCTTCATCTACATATGGGCAACAGTTTAATTGTACGACTGCATCACATGATCTAGCCATATATAACATAGCCACTCTGTAACCAATGACCATTTTTCAGTTGAGCACAAGATAGAGAATCTGCATCACGTTTATATGCCTATATAACACGTGGTCTGTTAGGGACAGATATTCCTACAGAGAATATATTGATACTGCGTGTTAAAGCTTGTCTACCAGCAGAGAACGTACACAGAGTCCTTTCAGAGGGAGCAGAGAAATAAGCTGCATCACATTTATATGCCTATACAAAACGTGGTCTGTACATTGGGAGACGGTGTATTTCTGCTGCTGTCAACCTATATAGCAGCAAAGCAGACAGACAAACTACACCTTGGCATGGGGAATATTGTAGTTCTCTGTTTGGGGCCTCAGATGCCATTCAGAGTCACCAGTCCGGCCACTAAATATTATTTGCAGACCTTACATAGCTAGCAGTGGGGTTTGTGGGATTCAATTACTCTGAGCTAAACAGTGAAAGTGCACAAATATACAAGCTATACTCTGTAGTCTTCTGTTCTCACGTACCCTGCCTCCCAGGGATTGCAGAATATGCTGCGTTCAGACTGAACAATTATCATTCAGAAAATAGTTCAAATTAGCAAAAAGAACCAAAAGAAACCCAAACAGGGAAACAGCAAATGCACACAGTACGTGTCAGTGGCCTCAGACGTTGTCCAGTGACAAGTCCGGCCACTACTAATTATTTGCAGGCCTCAAGCCTCCTGCACACGGGCGGATTTGCATTGCAAAATCTGGAGTGGGATTCTACCTTTGGATTTTGCAGCAATTCCAGCCCATAGCATGCTATGGAAAAAAGCGATTTCTTGCTCACGAGTGGAAATCTATTGTGATTTTCCACTCGCTGGAAAGAAATCTCAGCATACTGCGATTTACCACAGGATACGTACGGCTGGCTTCTATTGAAATCAATGGAAGCCGTCTGTGCCACGGCCATTTCACAATGATCATTCTGGAATAGCCGCAGAAGCCGCGTAATTGCTATGGTGATAGCGCAGCGCCTCTTAACTGCGCATGCGCCAGCCGGCACATTCGCAGCACGGGAGGCCACAACGTCCCCTTTATTGTGCATGAGCCGTTCGCCACATTGACAGCACAAGAGAAGACGCCGGACAGGTAAGCAGGCCTGGCACCGGGTCTTACTCTGCTGCGGAAATCCTGCATGCGGGGTCCAGCCCACCTGTGTGCAGGAGGCCTTACGCAGCTAGCAGCTGTTTTCTGCAAACGACGAGTTTGAAAAGTTCCATAAAAGTACACTAGAAAAAAAGAGTAAGTAAAAAAGGAAATATTAACCCTTTGCAATCCAATTTTGGATTCAGGGTTTCCTAGGAGGCGTTCTCTTTCTGCCATTTTACAATGGCACCATCTGCTGGCTAGAGTCAGTACTGCGGTATGGGACATGCTGGAGAGGCCCCTCACAACAGAGCGGTCAGTAATCTGCAGTAAGAGTACCCTGCCAGACATCTTCCGACATCGGAGCTGTACAGCCTTCATTCAGAATGTCTTTAGATGTCAGACAGTGGATCGGAAAGAGTTAAGAAAGCAAGGCGGAATGTGTTGGTAGTGGTGCTGTTACTTCTGCTCTCCTTCTCTTGCTCGCACCATATTCCTCCTCTTTCTCCTACTACCCAAAACAAAAACTTAGTATTTTGCCTGGAAAATCCCTTTAAATGTGAATCAAAGAGCCGTTACTGCGGCAGATAGCACTGCAAGATTTTATAAGATTTTTTTCCTCTGGGTGGAACATATGGGCCATTATATAGGCAATACACTGTGGAAATATGGGAAGATCTTCATAAACTGCCACCTTTTTCTCTGCAATGTCACCGACGAGCGCAGAGCTTGGCTAATTTCTGTACAAAATGATGAAGGAAAAAAGTCGAATTGACCTTCTTAAGGGTAAATAAGTAGATTTATGATTGGTCACGGTTACCCTTAAGTGTCTAGACGCTCCTGATTTATCCGTCATCATCATTATTAACCTATAGTCTCTGTGCACATGACTTTAGAGAAATTCCTCCATAAATGATATTACGGGCGCTGTTCCACTATATGAACTCGTGTATTAGAGGATAGATTTCTACTGAACTCGAAATGTTCATTTTGAAACAAAGCCATCAGGGGAAATGATATACATCAGGAATGGTCATGCTTGAAGTAGAACCATCTGTCCATAGATCCTAACCATTATTTTTCTCCTGAGTAAATTGATATTTTTAGTGATATTACGTTCTGACATATGGTTGTCATAATGGTGTGTTATTTTCTCAGACTGATCATCTCGCCCATTCGTGCTAATATTCTGTATCCTTGGATGAATTTTAGTGCTCGCCATGACTTAGAGCAGGAAGTGGTTCAACAGTTCAGAAGTTGCTTTTCACAGAAGTTTTTGTATTTAGGAACATTCGACTCGATCGGTGGTTTTATAAAATTTGGACATCGAGAACCGCCAGGAATGGTTGTTATTCTTAAGTTGAAGACTTTTTCGATATTTGTTTTGAACTTTTGCCTTGAAGGGTATGAAATGTGCAGAGTATAAAGACATAAAATTCTTCTACTGTGAGGCTATAACAATGCAGAAAAATAAAGTTGTCAGCAAAAGGTCAGATTTGGCTTCTTGCTGGACTTGAACGAAGTTCTACTTGTTAGAAAGGTCCTATGATAGTAAGTAGATCCCAAAGCAGGGGCGTAACTAAAGGCTCAGGGGCCCTGATGCAAAAGGTGAGCTGCCCCCCCCCCCCTCTCTATCTGTACCCGTACCCATACCTAAACCATGCTGCACAGAGACATAACTTGAAGCTTCTGAGCCCCAATGCAAAACCTGTAACAGGGCCCCCAACTATAATCCTTTATTCATAGTACTGGGCTCCCTATATGGAGAAGAGAGGCCTTATGGGCCCCCTAAGGCTCCTGGGCCCGGGTGCAACCGCATCCCCTGCACCCTCTATAGTTATGCTCCTGTCCCAAAGTATCATCCCGCTTGTAGCCCCAGCAATCATCTGTAATATGTGGGGGAACCTGGTAGTAAGTGTTCACATTCCCTATAGTGCCTCCACAGGGAAACGTTAAAAGGGTTGTCGGTTGTGAAGTATAGCTGGCCTATCATCAGGATAAATCATCAGTAACAGATTGGGGAATGTCCATTGCCTCGGCTCTCTGCCAATCAACTGCTCGCCAGGTCAGCATGCTTGTGCACTGAACTAATTTTTGAAGGAAGCAGACAGCTCCGTTCTTACTGCAGTGGCCAGGCTTGGTATTGCAGGCACATTTCCATTCATTGCAATATCAAGCCACTACAGTAAGAACAGAGCTGTGTGCTTCCTGCAGAATTCAGTTCAGCACACCACTGCACTGGCTCAGGGAACAGCTGATCGGAAGAGGGTCCAGGCAACAGACCCATGCTAATCTACTATTGATGACTTGCCCTGAGGGTAGACCATCAATGGTTTAAAACCAGACAACCTCTTTAACCCTTTAAGGCTTGAGGATGTACATTTATGTTATGGAGGTTCGGGTTTTGTATGGATGGATATAAGGGGGTTGATCCTGTTCCATATAATGCGGGGGCTGGCTGTTTCTTATTACTCAACACTGTCACTGATCGCAGCTATTATCTCTTTAACCCCTTAACTCCTGTAGCTTCGGGGTGTATACGGAGGGAGATCACAGAGCGATCTTTCTCCATACAATGCGGCTGCCGGCTGTTTCTTATTGCTGACACCAGCAACAGCTTCAAAAAGCTTTGCCGCTCATCAGAGCTGTTAACTAGAGATGAGCGAGCACCAAAATGCTCGAGTGCTCGTTACTCGAGTCGAACTTTCAGTGATGCTCGAGAGTACGTTTCGAGTAACGAACCCCATTGAAGTCAATGGGCGACTCGAGCATTTTTGTATATCACCGATGCTCACTAAGGTTTTCATTTGTGAAAATCTTAGCAAATCACCAGTCATGTAAAAAACACAGACATGGATAGGGCAGGCGAGGAGCAACATGCAGGGCTGCATTTCGGGCTCCACAATAGTGGCAAGAGTGAGACCCCCCCCCCTCCCCCCTGTACTGTTAGCATAAAGATCGTTCTCCTCTGCCACAGCTGTAACAGCTGTGGCAGAGAAGAATGATGTTAGCCCATTGAATTCAATGGAGCCGGCAATACAGCCGGCTCCATTGAAAGCAATGGGCTGCTGGCGAGCGTGGGATGAATTTTTGGGAAGGGCTTAAAAATATAAGCCCTTACCTGAAAATAATCCTAAAATGTGTAAAAAAAAAAAAAAAAAATGTATACTCACCTTTCCGCTGCAGCCGGAGTTCATCCGCGTCTGGCCGGCAGTTCTCCTGAACTGCTCTGAGTAGTATTCAGCAGCTGGGGATTTAAAATCCCCGCCTGCTGAATGAGCGGCTTCTGATTAGTCACAGCCTCACCAATCAGAGGCAGCTCTCACTCACCCATTCATGAATTCATGAATGGGTGAGTGAGTGCTGCCTCTGATTGGTTCAGCGCAGGGACCAATCAGGGGCAGCTCTCAGGTGGGACGAAGGCCGCTCACCGCCTCCGGTTTGCACCGCTGCCTCTCCCCCTGTGCCCCAACCTGCCACTGAGATCCAATCCCCCTCTCAGGGCACAGGCACTACCGTCTCCTGGCCTGCACCCACACCCTCACCTCCGCTGTCCTCGGCCCCATCCACCAATGTCTCTCAGCGCACCATCCAGCCGTCGCTAGCACAAGTGCTGGAGCGCAAGCGCAAGTACGCCGCCACGCACCCGCACGCTCAAGCGTTAAACGTGCACATAGCCAAATTTATCAGCCTGGAGATGCTGCCGTATAGGGTTGTGGAAATGGAGGCTTTCAAAAGTATGATGGCGGCGGCGGCCCCGCACTACTCAGTTCCCAGTCGCTACTACTTTTCCCAATGTGCCGTCCCAGCCCTGCACGACCACGTCTCCCGCAACATTGTACGCGCCCTCACCAACGCGGTTACTGCTAAGGTCCACTTAACAACGGACACGCGGACAAGCACAGGCGGGCAGGGACACTATATCTCCCTGACGGCACATTGGGTGAATTTAGTGGAGGCTGGGACAAAGTCAGAGCCTGGGACCGCTCACGTCCTACCCACCCCCAGAATTGCGGGCCCCAGCTCGGTGGTGGTATCTGCGGCGGTGTATGCTTCCTCCACTAAACCACCCTCTTCCTCCTCCTACGCAACCTCTGTCTCGCAATCAAGATGTGTCATCAGCAGCACGTTGCCAGCAGTTGGTGTCGCGCGGCACGGCAGCACAGCGGTGGGCAAGCGTCAGCAGGTCGTGCTGAAACTACTCAGCTTAGGAGAGAAGAGGCACATGGCCCACGAACTGCTGCAGGGTCTGACAGAGCAGACCGACCGCTGGCTTGCTCCGCTGAGCCTCCAACCGGGCATGGTCGTGTGTGACAACGGCCGTAACCTGGTGGCGGCTCTGCAGCTCCGCAGCCTCACGCACATGCCATGCCTGGCCCACGTCTTTAATTTGGTGGTTCAGCGCTTTCTGAAAAGCTACCCACGCTTGTCAGACCTGCTCGGAAAGGTGCGCCGGCTCTGCGCACATTTCCGCAAGTCCCACACGGACGCTGCCACCCTGCGCACCCTGCAACATCGGTTTCATCTGCCAGTGCACCGACTGCTGTGCGACGTGCCCACACGGTGGAACTCTACGCTCCACATGTTGGCCGGGCTCTATGAGCAGCGTAGAGCTATAGTGGAATACCAACTCCAACATGGGCGGCGCAGTGGGAGTCAGCCTCCTCAATTATTTTCAGAAGAGTGGGCCTGGTTGGCAGACATCTGCCAGGTCCTTGGAAACTTTGAGGAGTCTACCCAGGTGGTGAGCGGCGATGCTGCAATCATTAGCGTCACCATTCCTCTGCTATGCATCTTGAGAAGTTCCCTGCAAAGCATAAAGGCAGACGCTTTGCGTTTGGAAACAGAGGCGGGGGAAGACAGTATGTCGCTGGATAGTCAGAGCACCCTCCTGTCTATATCTCAGCGCGTTGAGGAGGAGGAGGAGGAGGAGCATGAGGAGGATGAGGAGGAGGGGGAAGAGACAGCTTGGCCCACTGCTGAGGGTACCCATGCTGCTTGCCTGTCATCCTTTCAGCGTGTATGGCCTGAGGAGGAGGAGGAGGATCCTGAAAGTGATCTTCCTAGTGAGGACAGCCATGTGTTGCGTACAGGTACCCTGGCACACATGGCTGACTTCATGTTAGGATGCCTTTCTCGTGACCCTCGCGTTACACGCATTCTGGCCACTATGGATTACTGGGTGTACACACTGCTCGACCCACGGTATAAGGAGAACCTTTCTACTCTCATACCCGAAGAGGAAAGGGGTTCGAGAGTGATGCTATACCACAGGACCCTGGCGGACAACTGATGGTAAAATTCCCATCCGACAGCGCTAGTGGTCGAAGGCGCAGTTCCGAGGGCCAGGTAGCAGGGGAGGCGCAGAGATCAGGCAGCATGTACAGCACAGGCAGGGGAACACTCTCTAAGGCCTTTGACAGCTTTCTGGCTCCCAAGCAAGACTGTGTCACCGCTCCCCAGTCAAGGCTGAGTCGGCGGGAGCACTGTAAAAGAATGGTGAGGGAGTACGTAGCCGATCGCACGACCGTCCTCCGTGACGCCTCTGCCACCTACAACTACTGGGTGTCGAAGCTGGACACGTGGCCTGAACTCGCGCTGTATGCCCTGGAGGTGCTTGCTTGTCCTGCGGCTAGCGTCTTGTCAGAGAGGGTGTTTAGTGCGGCTGGGGGAATCATCACAAATAAGTGTACCCGCCTGTCAACCGACAGTGCCGACAGGCTTACACTCATCAAGATGAACAAAGCCTGGATTTCCCCAGACTTCTCTTCTCCACCAGCGGGACAGCAGCGATACCTAAACAATACGTAGTCTGCACCCGCGGATGGAAACATTGTTCTCTATCACCATCAAAAACGGGGACATTTTAGTTTCATCAATCTGTGTATAATATTCCTCCTCCTCCTCCTGCTCCTCCTCCTGAAACCTCACGTAATCACGCCGAACGGGCAATTTTTCTTAGGCCCACAAGGCTCAGTCATATAATTTTTGTAAACAATTTTTATACGTTTCAATGCTCATTAAAGCATTGAAACTTTCACCTGAACCAATTTTTATTTTAACTGGGCTGCCTCCAGGCCTAGTTACAAATTAAGCCACATTAACCAAAGCGATTAATGGGTTTCACCTGCCCTCTTGGTTGGGCATGGGCAATTTTTCTGACGTACATTAGTACTGTTGGTACACCAATTTTTTGGGGCCCTCGCCTACAGTGTAATCCAATTAATTTTTTGCCCACCTGCATTACAGCTGACGTTACATCAGCTGTGCTGGGCACTGCAATGGGATATATTTATGTACCGCCGGTGTGTTCCAGGGAGCCACCCATGATGTCGGTCCACACGGAGTTGTAACTACATGTGTCCACTTCTAAAGAACCCCAGTCTGACTGGGCCATGCAGTTTGGGCCGAAGCCCACCTGTATTTAATCTGACGTTAGCTCTGCTGTCCAGGGCACTGCAATGGGATACATTTATGTACAGCGGGTGGTTTCCAGGGAGCCACCCATGCTGTGGGTGCACACGCAATTCCCATTGCGGAGTTGTACCTGCCTGTGACTATTTATAAAAAAACGCGGTCTGACTGGGGCATGCAGACACCTTGACAGAATGAATAGTGTGTGGCACATAGGTTCCCCATTGCTATGCCCACGTGTGCAGCTCCTGATGGCGGTGGCACAGGATTATATTTCTGATTGCTTCTGTACAGCATTGTGGGCTATCGCCCCGCCCCTTTTAAAGAGGGTCGCTGCCTAGCCGTGCCAACCCTCTGCAGTGTGTGCCTGCGGTTCCTCCTCATGGCAGACGCACTTATAAATAGACATGAGTGTGGCGTGGCATGAGGGCAGCTGAAAGCTGTGCAGGGACAATTTGGTGTGCGCTGTGGACACTGGGTCGTGCAGGGGGGGGGGGGGTTGGGCAGCATGTAACCCAGGAGAAGTGGCAGCGGAGTGTCATGCAGGCAGTGATTGTGCTTTGTTGGAGGTAGTGTGGTGCTTAGCTAAGGTATGCATTGCTAATGAGGGCTTTTCAGAAGTAAAAATTGTTGGGAGGGGGGGACACTCTTGCCGCTATTGTGGCTTAATAGTGGGACCTGTGAACTTGAGATGCAGCCCAACATGTAGCCCCTCGCCTGCCCTATCTTTTTCTGTGTCGTTCCCATCACTTTCTTGAATTGCCCAGATTTTCACAAATGAAAACCTTAGCGGGCATCGGCGATATACAAAAATGCTCGGGTCGCCCATTGACTTCAATGGGGTTCGTTACTCGAAACGAACCCTCGAGCATCGCGAAAATTTCGTCCCGAGTAACGAGCACCCGAGCATTTTGGTGCTCGCTCATCTCTAGTAGTCAGAAATAAAAAAATAAATAATGCCAGAATTGTGCTTTTTTTTTGGTCACCCAGTCTCAAAGTAAAAATGTAATAAAAAGCTATCAAAAAGCCATATGTATTAAAACATGGTGCCAATGGAATCGACTATGTTGACAAAAAATAAAAAAGTTATTGCGATCAGAAGATGGCGACAAAAAATAATTTTAAAAAATAAAATATCTTTGAAAAAAATAAAAGTAGTACAGCAAAAAAAACTATATAAGTTTGCTATTGTAGTAATCATTGCTATTTTAGAGCCATACAATAAAGTTATCACGTCATTTTTGTTGTACTGTGTACGACATAGAAACAAGACGTACCCAAAGATGGCGGAATTTCATTTTTTTTCCATTTCACTCGACTCAAAATTTTTTTTAAGTTTTTCAGTACATTATGATATGGCACATTAAATAGTACCATTAACAAATAACTCGTCCCACAAGAAGTACATTTACCTTGGAGTTGACATGCTCCTGGACAATCATGGATAACTGCTGCCTGTGATTGTCAGTCCTATCCTGTCATGTGACGGGCTGAAAAAAAACTATGCTGCACCGGAGGTGGTGTTGCTGCGGTGACTTCATGCTTGTCTGCCATGATCTGCAGAGGTGCGATCCATTGCTAATGCATCCCCATGACAATAGGGAAATGCTGTGCTGATAGTGACTGATTTTGAGTTTTTTCTCTACTGCTCAAATGAGACATGTCATTTTGGCCTTGTAGTGGAGATCGCGGAGGGTGGTCACCCAGTAATATTCTGATGTTTTGATGTGGGCTATGTGACAGTCCTTCTGCAAATACAAGAAGCATGAAATCATTAATAAGCATTAAATCACTAATATACCTCAAAGTCCAGAGAGATATGGCCCACATTCCTTAGAGTTTGGCCTAAGAGTGTCTTCTGGCTGGTCCCCCCATCCAAGTAGAATAGCTAGTTATTGATGGATATACAGATGGTCACACTGATCAGTATGTCATCACAACTTCCTCAAAGTAGGCTAAAATGGCAACCAAGTCTTTGATATGCAGTGACTTCATGAGCATCAAGTAACTGACCTCCATGCATCTTGTTCTAATAGCATACACCATCTGGTACTTCATGATCCCTCTCTGCTTTGCTGCTGGTTTAGCCTCTGCAACATATACGATATGGAATGTCACTGAGTATGCATGTCACAGATGAGATCTGTTGCTGCACCTCCGCTAGATGAGAGGCGGCTGGGAGTGAACATCCAAATTGTGAGCACAGTTTCCTGGCCCCTTTCAGCATTAGGTATAAACCTCAGTAGCTGTTTAGGAAGTGCTGCACTACTAGGTTCATCACGTGGGCCAGGCAAGGTATATGTGTGAGATTGCTGAGACAAAGGGCTGCCAGTAGGTTGGCCCCATTATCATACATCACCTTGCCTGGATTCAGATTCTGCGTGATCAGCCATGTATCGGGAGAGTCATCAACAACTCTTCAGCTGTGTGTCTACACTTCCCTAGACATATGAGTTTTAGGACAGCGTTTTGGCATTTACCACATGCACCGCTGTACAGAGGTTGGAGCTATGTGTAGGATGTTGAAAGGTGGTATGAAGAGTTGTAGGCAGAGAAGGAAGAGGAGAAGGGGGGCCAAAAAAGGATGAATGTCCTACAACTGTTGGAGGCACCATGAAACATAGACCATCACTTTTCACTTTACTGCTATATATCTTGACAGCAGCAGATATATCTCCTCACCCAACAGACCATGCTTTATATAGGCATATAAACATGATGCAGCTTCTTTCTCTGCTCTCTCCAATAGAACCCTGTTCAAGTTCTCTGCTGGTATACAAGTTTTCACACCCAGCAGCAATATATCCTCTGCAGAATATCTGTCCCTATTAACAACAGACCACGTGTTATAAAGTCATATAAACATGATGCAGCTTCTCTGTCTTGTGCTCAACTGTAAAATAGCTACTGGTTACACTGTGCCTATGTTATATATGGCTAGATCATGTGATGCAGGCGTCTAATGAAACTGTTACCCATAAGCAAGATGGAACACACATTTGTTAACATCAGCAAGGTGCCTTGGTTGCTGATTGGCCGCATGCTGACCACTGCAGCTGGCATTATGGGAAATCTGATATTCCCATGATTTTTGACATAAATCGGTTTATACTCACCTGATTAGATTTTGCCTAAAATTGGTACGATTTTTATCGCCCGGCCAGTAAGACTACCTCCTACTACATTCTAGTTCCACATTAAGGTCAGGTCTGCCAGCTATTACTCTTCTGGTGCTGACCAGTGATGACAACGTCGGACTGCTGCACTGACAGTGGCCTGAACGATCAGCTGATTGACGGGGATCCAAAGTGGCGGGTCCCTGTCGATCAACTATTGATGACCTATTCTGAGGATAGTTGAAGTCCTGAGATACCCCTTTAATCTATACTAAAACAGGGAGGAGAGGAGGGGGATGCAGCTGCAGTTTCTCACTAATCTAGTGAAACAACATGAGGGTGGAGCAGTAAGTACAGAGTCATCTGATTGAGCCCACAACACAGCTACAATACCACACTTGGAAAATATCGCCTACTCGTCAACCATGGAAAAAAAAATATCTAGCCACAGAAGCCAGGAAAGGGTTACACACAGCATTCTAAAATTGCACAACCGGTAAACCATATATATGTTTTCTTGTTTAGCAACAAGAAGTGCTCTTTAATAACGTGGCTTAACCTTCACAACACCCGCCGCATGCATACGTACGAAGCGGCGTATGTAGACAAATAGAAATGATCAGCTCATTCCAAATGTTCTTCTATTGTTCCGAAACCATAAAAGAAAAGGACAAAAATGAGGAACAAAAAGAGATTTTCATGACAAAGAACTATTAAAAAATGAAATCCAGACATGTGACTCTTTTTGACCTTCTGTACTGGGTTTGACGTGAGCAGGTTCCTGTAATAGCTACATTGTTACTCTGTGCGCCGAATAAAAACAAAAGATTGTACGGCCAAGCGAAAGAAGCAAAAAAACATCAACAGCTGAAACCGGCCGGCGGAAATCGTCCTCCCCGCACTGCGATATGGAACAGTTGTAACAGAACAAGAGATTATTTATTGAAGCTCACTCCGCTCGTATAAAAAGTCATCCAGTTGTGACACTTTATCCCCGGATTAGAAATTGAGTGCTAGGAATGAAAAGTGATCATGCCCGAGTCCTGGGAATGAGTAACGCCGGCTCCCCGCACTATGCAAATACCGAGAAGATATATAGGAGATTGTATGAAATTCTGCTTTACTCCAAGAAACGATGCCTCTGCATCTTAAACCGTGTCTCCTCGTATTGGGTTCTGCGCTTTAAGATTTATTGCTGTGGGATTCAACTATTTATTAACATGTAGCAATCGCAGCGTAGCGGTAAATTAGAAAAGTTGTTCATTTTTTGCTTTTAACCCATTCACGAAAAGACCTAAGTAATATGTCATTATGACTTTAAAAGGGGCACTGCAGGAACGCATGATGAGCACCGTCAGAAGAAAAATAGACGCAACGCCAGTAATGCGCTTTTTTTGGACAGAAAGTCATATGTACTCCAAAATGGTATAAATAGAAACTATTGGTCACCCCCCCCCCCCTCCCAAAAAAAAAATAAAACAAGTCCTCACACGGCTGCATCAACAGGAAAAGTTACGAGGGGGCAAAAAAAAAATATAAGTTTGGTATCGCCATAATTGTACCGACCCACAGAATAAGGAGAACCAGAGGCGTAACTTGAAGCTCCCGGGCCCCAATGCAAAACCTGGAACGGGGCCCCCAACTATAATGCTTTATTCATAGTACTGGGTTCCCTATATGGAGAAGAGAGACCTTATGGGCCCCCTAAGGCTCCTGGGCCCGGGTGCAGCCACATCCCCTGCACCCTCTATAGTTACGCCCCTGAGGAGAACGCATTTTTACTTTATCACCAATGCCTTAAAACATTCTTCCCAAAAATGATGCAATTGCATTTTTTTTCTATTTTGCCCCGCTTGCAATTTTTTTGGAAGTTTTCCAATACATTATATGGTACTTAGGCCACTTTCACACAAGCGGGGTTTTTTTTGCTGCATATTAGTGTGAAATACAAAGCACTAAACCACCATATATTTCGATGCGGCTTTCACACTAGTGGTTTTGCGCTGCGTACATGCATACATGCAAAATCACACAGAGCATATCCTATTTTTACCGTTTCAGCGCACATTTCATGCAAATATTGCCCATTGAAATGTGGGGGGTGCGTAAAAAATGCAATTGCATGCGTAATACTCTGGTTTGCTACATTTTTCACACAGGTTGCTATTAGAGATGAGCGAACGTGTTCTTAACGAGTACTTACGCACCCGAACACCGGCTTTTCCGAGGACTTCAGTGTTCGCGCGTAAAGATTCGGGGGGCGGGGAGAGGCGCGGCGGCGCGGGCGGCAGCAGCGGGGAACAGGGGGGAGCCCTCTCTCTCTCCCTCTCCCCCCCACTCCCCGCCGCACCCCCCGCGCTGCCACGGCGACCCCCGAACTTTTTTCGCCCGAGCACGGAAGTCCTCGCAAAGTTCGGTGTTTGGGCGAAAAGGGGCGGGGCCGAACACGTTCGCTCATCTCTAGTTGCTATGCCACCGGGAGAGGAAAAAAATTGTAAGATCATCAGCTTACTTGTCTGCATTTCTTGCAATAAGAGTACATAGATAAGTAGCGTTCTTCCAATCTCATGGTAAGCAACTGGGGAGTACAGAAAAATCTAAGGGTCCAACAGCAAGACTCCATCCATTTATTTTTATTGTGATCACAGTTAGGCCTCCTGCACACTGACGAGAGCGATATCGGGATTTTGATTGACGCCACAATATCGCTCTCGCAACCCTTCTGAAAAGCCCTGGATGCGAGGCGTTTTCGCAGGGAAACAGCCTCCCATCCCTGCAGGGCTGAAGGAATCCCCTGCCACAGCTGTCACAGCCACGCACGGCAAGGAATCCCCTGCTGCGGCTGAATCATGATATTCTCCCATTGTTCTCAATGGCTCCAGCGGCTGCGGCAACAGCCCCATTGAAATTAATAAGAGAAGATCGCAATCCTCTGCCACTGCTGTGACAGCTGTGTCAGGGGATTCCTTCATCCCCATGGGGAGTTCCCTCATCACTGAACACTGTCACAGCACTGTCACAGTTTTGATTGATGAGGGGACTCCACGCAGTGAGGATTTTCAGGGACCGCTTAAAATATATGCCATATCCCGAAAATAATCCCTTGCTGCAGGAAAAAATAAAAAAATACATCACCTTAGAAGCACTGTCATCTTCGGCGTGTCTTCTTGCACGTCCCTGGCAATCTTCAGCATCATTTCTGACCGGGTATTGAAAAATCCCCACCTCCTGAAAGCACTGCCTCTGATTGGCTGAGTGCTGTGACCAATCAGAGGCATTATCAGTATTTATTTCCATTTGTTAAGGCCGAATGTCCACCAGCGGGTTTGATTTGCAGAAGAAGAAGGGAAGCAGTGAAGAAGAAAAAAGATCTGGACAGGGCACAGAAGATCCGTACAGGTAAAATAGTGTCCTCGGCCACGAGCAGGGTTGGATTCTGCTGCGGAATCTGACCTGTCTGTGGACATGAGGTCTTACTCTTAGTGGAGGCCCTTTTGGCCCTAATGACATCAGATACAATCTGTGGCATACTTTCTACTAACGTCTGATAGATTTCAGCTGTTTTTTCCTTCCACTCACCATGCAAACATTTGGGACGTTCTCTCAAAAATGGATCCTGTTCATATTTCCTGACCCGATGTTCCAGTTTGTCCCACAGATGTTCAGAAGGTTCAGATGGGGACAATGTGCAGTCTAATCCAAACGTGCCACATCCATATCCTCAAACCAACATAAACCAACTTTAAATGTGTGCAAGGCCATTCTCTTGCTGGAAGTATTCCCAGAGTATTCTAAAAATGGCAAGTCGAGCAGCATATAGGGTGCAATAAGTTCCTTACTACGGTGTGGGCAGATGTGCATCTGTGTCGTATGCTGCAGTTCTCGCATGACTCTAGTAATCTTGCGCATGCGCTACTGAAAGAGTGAGAAGCCGACTAGTTCCATGATGCAAGCCGTGCTGTACTAAACAGTTAATTGAATGAGCGATATTATTGGATCATTGGTCCTTAATCCCTGAGAATCCCTGTTCACCCCTGGGAAGAGGAGGTATGTCTAACTGTGTCTTGGTGCCTGGTTTTTGTGTTTAATATATTATATATCTGCCCTGTGATTTTATTAGCTTGATAAAGACCACTTTTTGTCGTCGAAGCATCGCTGTTCTGTGGCGATAATAAAGATGCATCAACACTGATGTAAGGAACCTTTTGCACCCTATATACTGCTCAACTTGCCTATTTTAGAGTAGTAGGCATTCACTACACCCAGGTACTTCCATCTGTTTGGTTGTGTGATTTGTCGCTCCATTTATTGATTTTCCATTGTTCCATTTAAAATGGTGAAAGCAGCAGCATCATCAGACAATTAAACAATGCATTTTCTTTGAGAGAACTCGCCAGACATTTACAGGATGAATGGAGGGAAATACCAGCTGAAGTGTATCAGACGTTAGTAGAAAGTATGCTACTGGGAGTATCCAATGTCACTAGGACCAAAGGAGGCCCCATTAAGTAATAAGATATGCAAATAAATACTATTTTTCATTTTTGCTCAGCTGTCCAATTACTTTTGGTAACATAGTGTATTTGGGGGCCCTACTGCACATTTTGCATTAGAGCCAACCAGCTGTGTCCCTGTTCAGATGCCTTGCTTTCCTGCATATTGTCTTAAGTCACACTTTTCATGCTGCTTGCAGCTACCACTAATCGGAGCTCACATTGTCTTAAATGATAAATTTCATGCTGCTTGGAGCCACCACTAGAGGGAGCTAGCTGCATAATAACTTATACAGCACACATCTGTCTGCAGTGAGCTCCCTCTAGTGGTGGCTGCAGGAATAGTTCCGTTCAGGCCCCCCTTTATCATAGAGCCCCAAGCAGTGGCCTGGTTTGCTTCCATGATAGGTAAGCCATGATTCTGAAGATGATAGCATGTGCCAGATGAGAAGTTGACTCAGACTGCACTTGTAGTACAGTATTCTCAGAGCCTAAAGAAAAAAAACTCTTTTTGGACATTACTTTTCTTTTTCATTTTGCCATTTAAAATGATAGATAAAGCAAATACTTTAAAAATACAAAGGGAAAGTGGACTAATATAAGTGATTGAAGCCAACAATTTAGAAGTTAGGAACAACCCTTCCTCACTGACACATGATGTACCATAAAATAGCCACTAAAATGCCATAATGACTTATACGTGTTATTCTGGAAAATTTCCCCTGTGAGAGGAAAATGTCTTTTGGAAGTGGAAGAAATGTTTGTGCAGCCTTTTAATTTTCTTACTTCTCGGCATCTTGGGTTGTCTTGAGTCTCTTATTTTATCTCATTATTATTTGTGCCGCTTTTAACGCTGACCATATACTCTAAGGAGTCCGCTGAAATGCTAAGTAAATTAAGAAACAAAAAGTCATACTAAAGTTTCCTTTAGAAACATAATTAGAATGAACTTTACTATTTTGTTAAAGATAAGCCCGGCAGTTGTGAGCTCAGTGAATGATAGAATAACCGTACATCACACAAGAAACTGTGAGCCTAGAAGGAAAGTGCATTGATTAGTTTAGTAACAATATACTGTACAGCATCAAAACATTACTCTAAAGTTATCCTTCTAAACCTGTTCTCGTCCTTCTACATTACTTTGGACTACTCCTTCTAGACCTGACCTCTTCATTCTAGATTACTCTGTGCTCCTCCTACTAGACCTGTCCTCCTCCATTATTACTCTATACTCCTCCTTTTAGACCTGTCCTGCTTCATCTACATTACTCTGTGCTCCTTCTAGAATAGTCCTCCTCCTTCTGCAGTACCCTGTACTCCTTCTAGACCTAACCCCAACCTTCTGTAGTACCATGTGCTCCTTCTAGACCTGTCCTCCTCCTTCTGCAATACCCTGTACTCCTTCTAGACCTGTCCTCCTCCTTCTGCAGTACCCTGTACTCCTTTCAGACCTGTCCTTTTTCTGCAGTAACCTGTACTCCTTCTAGATCTGTCCCCATCCTTCTACAGTACTCTGTACTCCTTCTAGACCTGTCCTCCTTGTTCTGCAGTACCTTGTGCTCCTTCTAAACCTGTGTTTCCTCCTTCTACAGTACCCTATACTCCTTCTAGATCTGTCCTCCTTTTACAGTACCCTGTACTCCTTCTAGATCTGTCCTCCTCCTTCTACAGTACTTTGTACTCCTACTAGACCTGTCCTCCTTCTTCTGCAGTACCCTGTGCTCCTTCTAGACCTGTCCTTTGTCTCTCACATTACTCTGTACTCCTTCTAGGCCTGTCATCCTTCTTCTGTAGTACCCCGTACTCCTTCTAGATCTGTCCTCCTCCTTCTGCAGTAACCTGTACTCCTTCTAGATCTGTCCTCCTTCTTCTGCAGTACCCTGTACTCCTTCTAGACGTGTCCTCCTTCTTCTGCAGTACCCTGTACTCCTTCTAGACGTGTGCTCCTTCTTCTGCAGTACCCTGTGCTCCTTCTAGACTTGTCCTTTGTCTCTCACATTACTCTGTACTCCTTCTAGGCCTGTCATCCTTCTTCTGTAGTACCCCGTACTCCTTCTAGATCTGTCCTCCTCCTTCTACAGTACTCTGTACTCCTTCTAGACCTGTCTCCTTCTGCAGTAACCTGTACTCCTTCTAGATCTGTCCTCCTCCTTCTACAGTACTCTGTACTCCTACTAGACCTGTCCTCCTTCTTCTGCAGTACCCTGTGCTCCTTCTAGACTTGTCCTTTGTCTCTCACATTACTCTGTACTCCTTCTAGGCCTGTCATCCTTCTTCTGCAGTACCCCGTACTCCTTCTAGACATGTCCTCCTTCTTCTACAATACTCTGCACTCCTTCTAAACCTATCCCCCTCCCTTCACATTACTCTGTACTCCTTTTAGAAATAATAAATATGAGGTGCAGAAGTGGCCCTGATGGTTAAGGAGAACCAAAGTATTCTCTGAATAATACATAGAAAATAGGGGTCCATTACAGACTTTGCACTGGTGCCCAGAAACGTCAAATTGGATGCCATTTGTGTGTGAACAAGTCTAAGGGGTTTGTTTGTGTATGAGTCCAAGGTGTGGAGCTAGTAGACTTGTACAGTGAAGGCTTTGACCAATCACACTCACTGTTGCTCAGTGAACATGAGGTCAGTTAGCTGTCGAGAGAGCTGTTGACTTATGTAGTCACTTAGAAGAGAAGCGTGGTTTCACACAGGTTTTAGTGGCAGTTTCTTTTACCCAAAGCTAGAAGTGGATTCAAAAGGAACAGGAAATATTAAGGAATGATCCCTACTTCTCTTTCCTCTTGAATCCACTTCTCACTTTGGTGCAAAAAAACTCTACCAAAACCTGCCCCAAATACCCATGTGCCAAATCATCCTAACTTTTTAAGAGTTTTTTTTTTTTTGCATTTTGACGCATTGGCATTTATTTAAAGGGGTTGTCCCGCGAAACAAAGTGGGTCTATACACTTCTGTATGGCCATATTAATGCACTTTGTAATGTACATTGTGCATTAATTATGAGCCATACAGAAGTTATCAGAAATTTTTCACTTACCTGTTCCGTTGCTAGCGTCCTCGTTTCCATGGCGCCGTCTAATTTTCAGCGTCTAATCGCCAAATTAGACGCGCTTGCGCAGTCCGGGTCTTCTTCTTTTCTCAATGGGGCTCCGTGTAGCTCCGTGTAGCTCCACCCCGTCACGTGCCGATTCCAGCCAATCAGGAGGCTGGAATCGGCAATGGACCGCACAGAAGCCCTGCGGTCCACCGAGGGAGAGGATCCCGGCGGCCATCTTCAGCAGGTAAGTAAGAAGTCACCGGAGCGCGGGGATTCAGGTAAGCGCTGTCCAGTGTTCTTGTTTAACCCCTGCATCGGGGTTGTCTCGCGCCAAACGGGGGGGCTGTTGAAAAAAAAAAAAAAAACGTTTCGGCGCGGGACAACCCCTTTAAGCAAAATCTGCTGCTTCCAGATATTTGCTATATGTGAATAGTAAAATAGGAAATGCCCATGTTCTAATTGGTGCTTTTTAGTAGTGACAGTTTTATTTCTCAATTTTGCTGTGGTTTTTTTTTTTTTTTGGTCCATGGTGTTTTTCAAATATAGCAGCATGCTGTGAGTCTGGCTTTTTCGCATAGTCTTCTATGGAAACTCTGTAGTAAAAACTAAATGTCAGAAAAAAATGCATTTGGGCCAAAAAAGCAGGATTTCTTAAAAAAATTAAAAAGACCCAGAAAAATTGCATGTATTTTTTGACTGCCATTTTTCAGTCACACGTGTGTTTTTTTTCTTTGGCATCTTTATCCTGGAATCATAAAATTGAAAGTGGCCTCCAGGGTCATCTGGTCCAGCCCCCTGCTCAGTGCAGGATCTTTTTTTTTCTACACGCTTCTTTATAGGAAAAAACAGAAAAAATGCTAAAAGTATGTTGTGATTTGAAAAGAATTCCAAGAACCAAACAATGCAGCAAAAGCGAGAAAAAAAACTACAAAAACCTCAATGTTTGTAGGGCATTTCATATTTTGCTCTTAACCTACAGCAAATATGTGAATGCAGCGTTTTTTGCTGGAAAAGGTGTCAAAACTGACAAAAATGTTGAATATTTTCAAAAAAGATTGAATGTGACACCAGTCTAAAGTTGCCTATATACCTTCAACAATTGTCTGACAAACATTGGTGCACCCAACAGCTGATTCCACCGGCTCCCCTGTATATATATATATTAACCCCTTAGTGACCAAGCCAAATTTTTTAAATCTGACGTGTCACTTTAACATAGAATATCTCCGTAAAGGTTTTGTATATCCAAGTGATTCTGACATTGTTTTTTCACCACATATGGTGCTTCATTAAGGGTGGGTTTGCACGAGCATGTTTTGGTGGGTACTTAGGTGTGTACATACATCCGCACCTAGGTACGAGCGAAAACACGCGTGAACACAGCTGCGTGCTTGTTGTCAATGGAGCCACGGCTGCTGCCGGCGGCTCCATTGAAAACAATGCTCTGCCTGCCCCGTTCATTATTTTTCATATAAGCCCTTTCCTGAAAAAGAAAGATTTTAGTGCAAAACAAAACACAAAAAAAACCCACCCCTCCGCAACTGCTGTGACCCCCGCGGGCATGATGAACACATCTGTGGCATGAACACCCCCGCTAGTTAGAAGAATTCCCTGCTGCTACATTTGCCACATCTGTGGCAGATGCAGCAAAGGGAATTCTTTAATTCTCCACTGCAGCTGTCACACATGACAGCTGCGGTAGAGAATCCTGCTGCCGGCATCCTGTCAATGGCTTTTCAGGGAAGGGCTTCATAAGCCCTTTCCTGAAAAGCCATTTAAAATAGTGCAAAAAATAAAAAAAAAACAATACTCACCTCCCTTCAGCTGCCGGGGCTCAGCGGCGACTTCTAGCTCTGGCCCCAGCTCTGTAGTTCTGAGCTATCAGCAGCCGGGGATTTAAAATCCCCGCCTGCTGGTAGCTCTGATTGTGGTTAGCTGAAGTGTTTCAGCCAATCACAATCAGAGCTACCAGCAGGCGGGGATTTTTAAATCCCCAGCTGGTGATAGCTCAGCAGCGCTACAGAGCCGGGGACAGCGGCAGAAGTCCCCGCTGAGCCCCGGCAGCTGTCAGTGGCTTTGCAGGGAAGGGCTTCATAAGCCCTTTCCTGAAAAGCCTTTTAAAATACTTAAAAAATACTCACCTGCCGGGCTCAGCGTTGACTTCTGCCGCTGTCTCCGGCTCTGTAGCTCTCAGCTATCAGCAGCCGAGGATTTAAAATCCCTGCCTGCTGATAGCTCTAATTGTGATTAGCTGAAGTGCTTCAGCTACAGAGTCGGGGACAGCGGCAGAAGTCAATGCTGAGCCCCGGCAGCTTTATAAGCCCTTCCCTGAAAAGCAATTAAAAGTAGTGTAAAAAAAAAAATTACTTACCTGTCTGCCGCTGCTGTGTCCCCCGCAGAGAAATTCTTTAATTCTCTACTGCAGCTGTCACACGTGTCAGCTGCGGTAGAGGATTCTGCTGCCGACAATTGATTTCAGGGAAGCGCTTTGAATATAAGCCCTTCCCTGAAAGTCAAGTAAAAGTGGTTTTAAAAAGTGGATTTTGATTAGCTGAAGCACTTCAGCTAATCACAATTAGAGCTATCAGCAGGCGGGGATTTTAAATTCCCGGCTGCTGATAGCTGAGAGCTACAGAGTCGGGGACATCGGCAGAAGTCAACACTGAGCCCCGGCAGGTGAGTATTTTTTTTAAAACTATTTTAAAAGGCTTTTCAGGGAAGGGCTTATGAAGCCCTTCCCTGCAAAGCCACTGACAGCTGCCGGGGCTCAGCGTTGACTTCTGCCGCTGTCCCTGGCTCTGTAGCGCTGCAGAGCTATCAGCAGCTGGGGGTTTAAAGATCCCCGCCTGCTGGTAGCTCTGATTGTGAACCACAAACAGAGCTACCAGCAGGCGGGGATTTTAAATCCCTGGCTGCTGATAGCTCAGAACTACACAGCCAGGGACAGCGCCAGAAGTCGCGGCTGAGCCCTGGCAGCTGAAGGGAGGTAAGTATTGTTATTTTTTTATTTTTTGCACTATTTTAAATGGCTTTTCAGGGAAGGGCTTATGAAGCCCTTCCCTGAAAAGCCATAGACGGGATGCGGCAGCAGGATTCTCTACCGCAGCTGTCATGTGTGACAGCTGCAGTGGAGAATTGAAGAATTCCCTTTGCTGAATCTGCCACAGATGTGGCAGATGTAGCAGCAGGGAATTCTTTTAACTAGCGGGGGTGAAGGAAACATCTGCCGCATGCCGCAGATGTGTTCTTCATGCCCGCTGGGGTCACAGCAGTTGCGGAGGGGTACGTTTTTTTGTTTTGTTTTGTTTTGCACTAAAATCTTTCTTTTTCAAGGAAGGGCTTATATGTAAAACACTTCCCTGAAAAAGAATGCAGGGGGCCGACAGAGCATTGTTTTCAATGGAGCCGCTGGCAGCAGCCGCGGCTCCATTGACAACAAGCACGCAGCTGTGTTCACGCATGTTTTTGCTCGTACCTAGGTGCGGATGTATGTACGCACCTGAGTATGCACCAAAACACGCTCGTGTGAACCCACCTGTTAGGTGGTAAAAATAGACCGATAGAATTTGTGTATATTTATTAAAAGCATCAAAATTGGGAAAATTTTGGAAAAATTGTAATTTTGTTTTCACATTTTCAACTGCAATATCTCAAAAATGTGCAAACATAATATAGAATTTTTGATAAGATATATATTTCCATCTGTTTACTTTATTCTTTATGCACATTGGAAAAACTTTTGTTTTTTTTTTAACCATTTAGGAGACGTACAAATTTAAGATTGATTATATTATCAATATTTTGAGGAACATTTTGTTTTTCTGCACCAAGCCAAGATTGAAAAGGCTCATAGGTGTCCGAATGATAGATACCACCACAAATGACCCTATTTTAAAAACTACACCCCTTAATATATTCACTGAGGGGGGTCAGGAGTATTTTGACCCCACAGTTTATTTTCAGTAATTAATGCAATTTAGAGGAGAAAAAATACAATTTCATATTTTTGCAAATATGTCATTTTAAATACAGGATTTTTTTCTATGGTGCACATGAAAATGAGGATACAATTGTCTGTCCTGTATTCAGACACATACCTATTGTGGCCCTAATCTTATGCCTGTATGCACAACGGGGCCCAAAATAAAAAGGAGCAGCCGGTGGCTTTCAGAACAGACATTTTGCTTGGAGGTGATTTAGGTCCCATAACACACTTGTAGAGCTATTTTCGCCGCCAAATTACTCCATTTTAACAACTAGACCCCTTAACGAATTCATCTAGGAGTGTAATACGTATTTTGACCCCACAGTTTTTGAATCAATTGAAGCAAAGCAAATGGAAAAAATTACAATTCTTGTTTTTTTTTTGGTAATTGTGTCATTTTAAAAATAGTTTTTTGTGTACAGCGCACATATGAATGAAGACTTTCACCCCACAATGGATTCCCCTGTTTGTCCTGTGCTCAGAAATATACCCATTGTGGCCTTAATCTTTTGTCTGGATGCACAACGGGGCCCAAACTAAAAGGAGCATCGAACTTTAACTGGCTTTTACTTTTATGTGATCGCCATTACCATTGGATAACGGCGATCACGTGACCGGAGACCGGATCAAGGAGATTTTACATTTCCCAGGCCCTCCCCAGCTTCTGCGCTCGTGTTTGCCATTTTGGGCGAAGGGCGCATGCGCTGAAGCTGGAGAAAGGTCTACTGACAAGGATCCTGTCAGGAGACATTGCCAAAGGACTTAGGTAAGTAATTTCACCTCCCTTCACAGTTCAGATCTGTGACAGGAGGTAAAAATGTTTGCTTTTTTTTGTTTTACGTGATTGCTGTTATCCATTTAATATTGGTCATCATGTGACCAAGAACCATGTAATGCGGCCCCCCATGAGATCTCCAGGCTGTCGGCTACATTTTGTAACCAGCAGCAGAGAGATTTCAAATGACCACAGCATTTTGCAGCTTTTGCGCATGACTCTACTATTGTGGCGATGGGCAGATAAATGCTAGGATAAGTACAGGGGCCTTAGGTACGTGATTTCTTCTCACCTCACGGATATGATCCATGAGGGGAGATGAAACAAACTTAATATTTTTTGTGACATTTTTTTTAAACGTTTTCTAAATTTTTACATCCATTGGATAACAGCAGTCATGTGACCAGGACCCGCACATAGCAACTCCCGGTGACAGCTGCCTGCTCTCGGCTACTCATACTAGCCACGTGATGTAATGAAGTCTGGCGTGCAGACGCTGTGTCAGGCCCTGCAGCACCAGAACGCCGTGGAACCATTGAGGATAGAGGTAAGTTTCTTCAGCTCCCCTTACAGATCAGGTCCATAAGGGGAGTCGAAACTTTAACTTTTTTTTACTTTTAATTGACTGTAAGGTGATTGCTGGTATCCGGTGGATACCAGCAATCACATGACCCAGGGGCTTCCAGCGGCCCTCTATGACAGCTCCAGGTTGTCGGCTAACTACTGTAACTGACAGTATGGAGCTGTCCCGTCCAGAGTTTGCAGGGTCTTAATCCCCAGAAGAAGCATGTTTTTACGTTCTCAGGGATTAAAGCCCAGCAAGCCAGGACATAAAAAGGCAATGGGGTGGTCACTAAGGAGTTAATATTCAGCTTGGCTTATTGTTTGGGTGTTTAGTGATATGAAAAATAAGGTTTGGTACCGCGTTTAGCCACTAGAGTAAAGTGTGATTGTTCTCAGTAAGAGAAACCAAGTAATCCTGTAGATATGATACCTTTATTGGCTAACAAAAATGCATGATGTTACAGCAAGCTTTTGGGTTCTTCTTATCAACCCTTCATTAGGCTATGGAAACTGGTTTGGAGGGGACACAAATATAACTTACAAATGCAGAGGGGAGGGGGGGCATCCCTCTTGATCTAAATAAATGTTTACACACAGAAATTTGAGACTTAATATAACACCAGACAATCTGAGCAAAGAGATAAATACTTAATCAGTCCACTGAGCTGTGGAATGGATGACAGTTTTATGACATATGTTATCTCTACTTTACAAACTGCACATAGAAGGAGATAGAAACCGAACCTCTGCAGCACCACCTATTAGATGACAACATTCTTACACTCAATTTCTGAATTTTTATGAAAAAAGAAAAAAAAACCAATGTAAACAGAACAAATAAAAAACAAACAATGATTGGGAAGAGGACACCTGTCTTGACCTCTTTCAGACCTTTCATATTCTCCACTTATGCAAGAATCCCAGGCTGTAGTTCATTCCATTCTTGAGGGTATCAAACATGGCTATAAACTTATACTCCCAAATTCTTCTGTGATGCTGTGTTTAGTGAGGTACATCACAGTTGGACAGCTCTAGTGACCACTTACCTCCTTGAGAACAAAAGGATTGGGTGTTGAAAACTCAACATCCAAATCATTGTTTCCATACATTATTTGTTGTAGGAAAGCTGAGTCACCCCATACACATTAGAAATTCCTCTGGCTCCACCAGTATTGGTGGGTTCAGATGGCTAAGCACTAGAGTGAATGGGGACAATAAATAGGTGTTGTCATCTCATCTCTTCATAGCCAAGATGGGAAATGGCTGCCATGGTTACCGGCCACTTGGCCGGAGCCTACAAGAGGAGATAACCGCTTAACTTAGAACTGTTTCTTTAGCTTTCATTAAATAGTATAGCATGCTGTGCTACTCTGTTCGCGTAGTTCCCGTTCACTTCAATGAGAGCCACCAAAACTGAAACGCTCAGCAGGTAGTTGGCATAGAGCACTGGGTTTTCCCATCTCAGCCATGAAAAGCCAAGATGGAAATACCCCTGTAAAGTTTTGTACAGTTTTTGAACCAAAGCAAGAACCTGGTCCAAAAAAATATAGAAAATATAAGGAAAGGTTTTCTACCTTTCCATCCTATTGGATCCTCTTCTGGCTTTGGCGGAACAAAACTGCATCAAAGACCTGTGTGTGAAACAGCCCATGCCATTATGTGGCCATTATGAAAACTGTGACCTTGCCGGATTTAAAAAGAAAACTGATTATAAATAAAATGATTCAAAATGAAAATAAAAAAGTTCTCAAAAACTCTAAAAAACAGATGATCATTGTAAAAAAACAAAATGAGTTTTTACTTTTATTGTCCCAACTGACTGCATTAAAAATGTACTGAACACAGCGACTATTAAAACCTGAAGTAATCAAACTTTTTCCCATCCCCAGCCTCTCTCGAGTTGCTAAATTACATTTAGATAACTCTGAATATTCCGCCATCATCCTCCCGCAATTGCACGGCCGGGCCGCTGTAGACAAGCACTTCACATACAACAATGACCTTGTTTGTATTCAGAGTGCTGTTTAGCTTTAATTTTCTGCTCGTCTTTGATTTGTAACGTCGTTTTCAGCAATGGCTTCATATCATTGTAAGGCATCTTCACCAGCGCTCTGGAGAAATGAATCTTTTCCTGATTTCTTTCCGGCGCATTAATTGGAAATTGTTGTATTTAATTTCGGTTGATATTACAATAACTGACTGGCGCCCACACTTGCGCAAGTGTTAATGCATGGGAAAGTGATTGAAAACCTTCAATAGTACAGTCACTTTCCAATTTAGTGGCAAAGGTTCAGCCGGTGTGGGCTGGAACTTCAGAAATGACACAACAGAAACCAGGATTAATTTTTTTCTTTTGAGAATTGAATTTGAGTGGGTTTTATGGTTTTTAGGTTGTGGGAAGTATAGAAATGACACATTAGTATTAGGAACTGAAATTACTCTGTAGACTATATGGAGGCAGCCATTCATTTTACAGTATTCTAAAATGACTGCTTAACCATCATGGTATGGAGCTTAGATAAGGTTGCAAGCAATTTATTTACCCTGGTTGATGGTTGTGCCTTTGCCTGTTGGGGACTTACAATGGGGCTTAGGTCCGGGGATGGGTTCAGGAACTGTATCCACTTGGCTTGTGGAGAAGGGCTCACCTGAGGTGATGGAGCATGCAGGGACATGGGAACAGCCAGAGTCCACATTCATTCCCTGGGAGGAAGCAATGTTCCCCAGGCCCTAGCCTAGCATGATAAAGCATTCCATGCAGGTTCCACATTATGATATCAAATGTTTTATTTAGTAGAACCACCAGTTGAGTTCACCGATGCAGCATTACCCTTCGTGACCGGCCAATTTTCAGCACTGCATTGCAAGATCCATAACTTGTTGGCATAGCTGTGTGAGGCCTGGTGTTTTTGGAACAAGTTGTACTTTTTAATGTTACCACTCTGGGTAACATATAATGCATTGTAAATAGAGATGAGCGAGCACCAAAATGCTCGTTACTCGGGACGAAATTTTCGCAATGCTCGAGGGTTCGTTTCGAGTAACGAACCCCATTGAAGTCAATGGGCGACCCGAGCATTTTTGTATATCGCCGATGCTCGCTAAGGCTTTCGTTTGTGAAAATCTGGGCAATTCAAGAAAGTGATGGGAACGACACAGCAACGGATAGGGCAGGCGAGGGGCTACATGTTGGGCTGCATCTCAAGTTCACAGGTCCCACTATTAAGCCACAATAGCGGCAAGAGTGGGCCCCCCCCCCCCACTGTCAGCGTAAAGATCGTTCTCCTCTGCCATAGCTGTAACAGCTGTGGCAGAGAAGAACGATGTTTGCCCATTGAATTCAATGGAGCCAGCAATACAGCAGGTTCCACTGAAAGCAATGGGCTGCCGGCGATCGCAGGATGAATTGTCGGGAAGGGGTTAAATATATAAGCCCTTCCCTGCAATTCATCCAGAAATGTGTTACAATAAAAATATATACCGACGTATAAGGTGACGGGGCATATAAGACGACCCCCCAACTGTCACCTTATACGCCGGCAATACAGTGGAGCAAAGAATAAAAATCATTACTCACTTCTTCTGACGTTCTGCGCCGCTCCTGCAGGCTGTCGCTCCCTCCTGGTCCACGGCAGAGCATTGCTTTCTGGACGCAGGGCTTGAAATCCCTGCCTCCAGAAACACAGCCAATCACAGACATTCAATGACATCATTGTCATTGGCTGTGATTGGCTGAAGGCACGTGTGTTTCTGGAGGCGGGGATTTAAAGCCCTTCGTAGAGAAATCAATGCTCTGCCGGAAACCAGGAGGGAGCGACAGCCTGCGCTCGACGGCAGCCCATTGCTTTCAGTGGAACCTGCTGTATTGCTGGTTCCATTGAATTCAATGGGCAAACATCGTTCTTCTCTGCCACAGCTGTTACAGCTGTGGCAGAGAAGAAGGATTTGTCTTCTATATGTTCTCAATGGGGTCGGCACTGCTGCCGCCGGCCCCATTGAGCGCATATAGAGAAGATTTATGGCCTTAAGAAGGACCGTTGGGGTTCTTGAAACCTAAAATCACTCCTAACACTCTCCCTATAGCAACTCTAGCAAGACAGCACTTTCCCTGAGCTATGTCAGAATGCATCTGTGACGAGCCGCGGGAGGGGCAGATTTTAATACTCGGGTGACAGCTAATCTCGCCAGCCACTCACTGCAGGGGGGTGGTATAGGGCTTGAACGTTGCAGGGGAAGTTGTAATGCCTTCCCTGTCTTTCTATTGGCCAGAAAAGCGTGCAAATTTGTCAGGGAAGAAAATGAAAGGAACCCGAACATCGCGTGGTACTCGTTACGAGTAACGAGCATCTCGAACACCCTAATACTCGAACGAGTATCAAGCTCGGACGAGTACGTTCGCTCATCTCTAATTGTAAAACTTCTATTACATTTTTGGGTGAGAGATGAAAAAAGGTCTAAAAAAGATGTTCTTTTCTTTCAGTTAAACTTTATTTAACTTTTTTTAACACTATTTTTTATTCCTTGAAAGTGTCTTGAAGATGTGATCATTGAATCATTAGAATAGTACACTGCATTACTTCTGTAGTGCATTCTACTAAGCCTATGACAGCAGCCTATTAGACTCTGCTGAAGGTGGGGCCTAATAGGCTGAGTTACATAGCAGACATGGAGGCTTTTGCAAGGCTTCCAGCTACCATGGGAACTTATTGGTGCATTATACTGCAGGGTTTTGATGGGTGACAAAAATAACCTCCTCCACCTGTCATCTGCTTACATGCTGCAGTTGCTATTGATTGTTGCATGTAAGAGATTAAACTGCCAGGATCTGAGGTTTCTCCATTCCTTGCTGTGAGAGCAGGAGCCTGGCTGTCAGCAGTCAGTCAAGTCATTGCCCTAAAAAGATGTATATGCAGGATTAAAGCCCATTAGTGGGGTCATTTAAAAGGCATATTGCAGTCATGAAGGGGTTAAACAGGAGAAAAAGTTCATCCAACTCTGCCAATGAACAAATAATTCTGGTTCAGCTCATTGGAGGAACATTCTGTTTGCTTCAGTCCCATTGGAGCTCTGGAAACTCGTAACTGGAAACAAGCATCTTGCTCTCTCCATCATTATCCTGCTTTTTGTGGAACATTATACTCTATGCAAGTGCTATTTTGGTGCACTATACACTGAAAAGCCACTTTATTAGCACCCAGGGCCCTTTGACAATTGGAGCTTCGCTGTATAAAAATGAGAACGCAGAGTGCAGCATTAAATCACCTGACAAGTTTTCCGTGGATCCGTTTCACTGTGAATCCACATCAGATGAGAAACCCCAGTGATTTGAGTGACTTCCAACGAGGCTGGTCATCGGTGGTAGAGTAGCCAGAGCCGGGATGTCACTGTCAACCTTGTGGGGTTTTCTTGTGGAGTAGAGTGGAGAATATACAGAGAATGGTGTGATTGAGGAAACCATCCAACGAAAGAGGATCCTGTGGATGTGTTAGCAGGGGACTTCTAGATGAAGAAGGTGAAGACTCTGATAATGCAGATGAAGAGATTGCTTTATTGAGTTGCTGTGCTCCCAAATGTGATCTTCACACCCAACCATTTCCTCTTGTCTCTCCCGTCTAAGCCTTGACAGGTGATTAGTTATTAGCTCAGCCTGCAAACACATCTTTGATTGGTGCATGGCTCTCTTCAAATCCCCTATACCCCTCAGAGCCAGACACACACGATTGGACAGACCTCAAACACTGGAGGTGGACTCCCTTTGCACCATCAAGAAAACACCCCTTACACTTATCGTTAATGAAAGGGGTCAGAAGAGAATGTAAAGAATCATTCTGCTGTACAGTCAGGAGATTGCAGCTGAAAACAATGTTGGCGCTCCAACTGATGTTCCCGAACACACAACTCGTCGTTGCTTAGCACAGATGGGCTATATCAGCAGATGACCAGTTCTACCATCATCACTAAGAGAAACAGAAAAGTGAGACTCTAGTTGGCAAAAAAGCACAAAAATCATATCACTAAGCAATGGGCATGGCTTCGGGGCAAGTGCTTCTTGTGCCTGAATGATGGGCCATTGCAGCTGTTTTAAGCAGTGGGAGGGAGGGAGCACAACCTTACAGTCCTTCACCCTGAATTTGATCTCTTTCTCTGACTTTTGATGTGGTAGATTCACCTTGGTTTGAGAACACATAAAGGAGCCACAGTATTCTCACCAGAGACCTAGATCCTAAACTTCCAGAAACTTAACCCATAATTTTTTTTAAAGGAACTTTTATTTAGCCAGCATAATTAGCAAAAAAACAGAGGCAGCTGGCACCGCAGGTGCCCATCTCGATGGTACATTACAGTGCATAAATACAGAAACAGAGAATTCCTCATTATCTATGCATTTATATACATTCCTCCTCGCAGATAATATTTGGCTAGAAATTTAATTTTACCTTTATAGGCTTTTGCTAATCAAAGGACATTGAAAAAGAACGAGGAGCTTGAAGGCCGAAAGCCAAATACAACAGGAAAAAAGGAGAACAGAAAAAGAAAGATAAACAACAAGAGCCTGTCCCTAGTGCTGACCAAAGGAGGACCAGAATCCTTTAATATATCTTCATCTTCCCCCGATAGCAGATCAGGGATATCAGCGACCCATTTCTGCATGGCCTTCTCACTCAGCGGGGCTAGATATTGTATTAAGTGGGCATAGGTGCTCGACAATGGTTTAATAAGATTGCACATCTGCGCCAAGCCCTCCAGCCGTGTCAGAGACAATAGTATGGATAGGCCCCCAAATTGGGTCCTGACTACAGGATACCTGGTAATATCCAAAATAGGAATGCTCAGACAGGCCATGGGCTATATGCAGCTGCAGGAAGGTGCAAAACGTATCCTCACTGACTATGTCAGAGAGGATGTTAACTCCCCGATGTCTCCAAAAAGCAGACTCCCGAAAGCGTTGCAAGTGTGGCAGATTTGGGTTATTCCCCAGGGGAGTATGTGGGGACCACATGGCTCTCTCCTCAGTGGTCAGCTGCGAGGCCTGGCGCCAAACTTCGAGGGGTAGGCAAGGGGACAATAGAAGATGTGGGGCCACCCAACAGCAGTCCCCTCAGGCTTTGGACTGGGCCTGCCATTCTACGCTCCAGGCCTACCGCTGGATTATAATCTGATGAGGACAGCCACCATCCAGCATATACCAATTGTCCAGCCAATAATAATAATAGAGGTGGGGTAAGGCTAATCCTCCCTGGCTCACCGGGAGACACAATCTCTAATCTAATTCTGGGTGGGGTGCCCCTTCACAAAATGCGTAGTACAATTCCGCGAAACATGGCAAAAAACTTTTTGGGAAATAGCGTAGGGGAGGTGTGCAAGACGTACAAAAAATTTCAGCAGTAGTTTCATTTTTAGCAAATTGATTCTGCCCACTAAGGGTAAGGGGAGAGAGGCCTAATGCACCACCATCTCCTCAGCCCAGCTCAGAAGGGGGTCTAGATTAAAGTCATAAAAATTAGAGATCTCCACTGACACCTTTATGCCCAAATAAGTTGTCTGAGTTGTCCAGCTCAGCGGGGCGGGCAGAGAAAGCCCAGCTGCTGCAGGGTCCACTGCCAGTATGTGGGTTTTGTCCCAATTAACCCTAATACCAGAGTGCAGGCCAAATGCGTCAAAGATGGCTAGTGCAGAGTCAAGAGAAGACTCTGGGTCCTGGAGAAAGTGGAGGGTGTAATCCGCATAAAGCGCTATGCGCTCTTCATAGTTACTTAATTTAAACCCCTTTACTGTCGGTGATGCTCGGACCTGGATCGCAAGTGGCTCTATAGCAAGGGCAAACAAAGCAAGCGACAGAGGGCAGCCCTGCCTCGTACCCCTACCCAGGGAAAACTGGGCAGAAACATGAATATCAGTTTTGATATTGGCCACTAGGAAGTTGTACAAGATGGCAACCCACGTAATAAAGGTTGGCCCGAAACCAAACAGCCACATCACTGCCCACAGGTATTTCCACTCTACGTAGTCAAAGGCCTTTGTGCTTCCCAGAGTTGGTGTGCTCATATGACAGATGGTTGAAAAGTCGCCTTAAGTTCATGTCTGTCCCAAGCGAGGACTTTGCGAGGAATGAAACCACACTGGTCAGCGTGTATAATCTCCCCAAGGACTGAGTTTATACGCGCCAACAATATTTTTGCAAGGATTTTAACATCGCTATTAAGGAGTGAAATGGGGCGGTAAGAGCCGCTGTCCGTAGGGTTCTTTCCAGTTTTAGGGATCATGACAATTGAGGCTTTGTGCATGGTATCCGACAGAGCCCCCTCCCACAGGATAAAGTTATACAGTGTTAGGAGTCGAGGAGTCAAGAGTTCCACATTCTTTTTATACCATTCCCCAGGGAGCCCGTCTACTCCCCAGTGACTTCCTGTTGGGGAGCGACTTAATGGTCTCCGTTATTTACTCTATACATAGGTCACCCTCTAGGTAGGTTGCGCTATCCCAGCTCAATGTAGGGAAGGGGACATCATCAAGATAAGCTGTCAGCTGTTCACCAGAGCAGCTTAGTTTGGAAGTATATAGATCTCTATAATATTGAGCAAACGTTTGGTTAACTAGTTTAGGGTAATTTATTAGGGCACCCAAGCCATCCTGCACTGCTGTAATTGGTGGTAGTGACTGATCATCTCTGGCCAAGTAAGCTAGCAGGTGGCTGTTTTTGTCACCTGGGCAAAAACCTGGTGATGGGAGTAAAGAAGTTTCTTTTTTGTATATTCAATAAGTTGCAGTTTATATTCCTGCCGCAAGCCATTAAGAGCTATGGAAGATTCCGGGAAGGGATCCAATACATATTTCGCCTCTGCTGAGTCAAGGTGGTGCTCCAAGTGCAGTCGGGTGACCCGCATGGACCTTTAATGTTCGGCTATGGCGGAGGTAAAGGACCCCCTTGTAAAAGCCTTAAAGGCATCCCATACCACTCTTAACCCATTAATTAGATAAAATAAAAGTAATTTAAGTAGAGTCTTCAGGTAGTTTCTTCCTCCCGCCCCCCTGGTTAGGACGAGCGCTGTTCCTTCAACAGGAAAAATACATTACAGTTTTGGACAAAGAGAGCTCATTCTACATCAAATGAAATGACTGTAGCTCCAGTTCTATTGTGGATAAAGACACACTTTTGGTCTCATTTTAAAGCACCAATTCTTGGTATGTCTGGCATGTAGAACTAGAGCTACAGCCTATTTAAAGTGAAAGCAGAAATATTGAATTTACAGCAGTAACCTCAGTCTGTATGCAGAAAAGTTGCAGTTCGAAATGAACAGACACATCTGTTATTCTCCTGCCTGTCCTCTGTCCCAGAGGAAGGTGGCATGCTCTTTTTTTCCAGACAAGGAGTGAGAAAATGAGCACTTGCTCATCTAATCATGCCACTATGTTGTTTAACCCCATAGATGCCATGGTCATTGCTTGCTGTGACATCTAAGAGTTGTTACAGAAAAACACAAACATTTTTCTTTTTGCCTAATTATTTGAGAATTGAAAAAAAAAAAACTATTCAAGAATAGCTGTTTTCTGTTCATCTCACTTGCCCGAAGCAGGCATAAAAAGTAATAAAAAATTTGTATACACCATAAGGCCACCTACAGCTCTCTGTACACAAAAGAATAAAAATGCTCTGGTGTTAGAATGTGGTGAATGCATAAAAGAAACCGTTTGTTTCTACGGTAACGAATGTTACATCACATGAAAGCCTTATGTGTCTAGTATATGTTTTCACAATTTAGTGTTTGTAGCTTATTGCAACAGTGATCTAGGCACGCGGGAAAACAAAATGGTGAAGTCTAAGGCGATATTCACAGCGAATGAGAGGAGAGGAGTGATAAAATTCTTGTTTTTGCAAGGAAAGTTCAGAGATAGAGATGAGCGAGTACCAAAATGCCCGGGTGCTCGTTGCTCAAGTTGAGTTTTCCGCGATGCTCGAGAGCTCGTTTCGAGTAATGAACCCCATTGAAGTCAATTGGCGACTCAAGCATTTTTGTATATGACCGATGCTCCACATAGGTGATGACTTGTGAAGCATCAGAAAACATCAGAAAGTCATGGAAACACCACAAACGGTTAGGGAAGGGCAAGGGCAGCATGCATGGCTGCATCTGAGGCTCACAGGTCCCACTATTAAGCCAAAATGGGGGCAAGAGTCTGGTGGTCACCCCCCTAACAATTTACTTGGGACAAACCCACATCAGCAAGGCACCCGCGCTGGCACATCTTAGCCAAGCACCACACTACCTGCAACCAAGCACAATCACTGCCTGCGGGTGACACCGCTGCCTCTTTTCCTGGTTTACATGCTGACATTGCAGTCCAACCCCCCCCCCCCCTTCGCATGACCTTGCATCCACAGCTTCATAGCCACACCACTGTCATGTCTATTTATAAGTGCAAGTGCGTACTGGATGAGGAGGAACCGGATGCACACACTGCAGAGGGGTGGCAGGGCCAGGCAGCGACGCTCTTTGAAAGTGTGGGTGATAGCCCACAATGCTGTTTAGAATTGATGATAAATTGACGTACGATCATCATTCCAATCCCATGCCACCTCCATCACAAAATTGTCAGGAGCCACAAACGTGGGCATAAAGGGGACTCAGGTGCCAGCACTTCTACACATCTCCACAATGCAGCAATACTCTGTGTGGAAAGCACATAAGCGGTCCCAGGGTCAGGCTCGGTCCCAGCCTCCACCTTGTGTGACCCAAGGTGCCGCGAGTTACATAGCAATGGGAAATCGATGTGTCCCCACACAATTCATTCTGTGTAGGT
This sequence comes from Eleutherodactylus coqui, assembly GCF_035609145.1. Lineage (NCBI taxonomy): Eukaryota > Metazoa > Chordata > Amphibia > Anura > Eleutherodactylidae > Eleutherodactylus > Eleutherodactylus coqui. Next base: position 35,918,924 of record NC_089843.1, read on the forward strand.
CTCAGATAGCTCAACACTGCAATTGGAAGTCTTTAAGTTCCTTGGACTCGCCTATTCTGTCAGTGCACAAAGATGGTATTACACAGGAAGAAATCAGAGTGCCCAAACATGGCAGAGTTTCACCCCGCCAAGGACCTCGGCCCACATTTCTACCCTAGTCAGTCAGTGCATTTGTGCCAGACAGGTAAAACACCGCAATGGGAAGTCTTTGTGCAACCGCAGCATAGGCAAGCCCCTGGAACTATAGAAATACTTGAACGGGTCCTGGGACAGGCTCTGTCACAGCCTCCACCTTCTGTGACCCAAGGTGCCCGCTCAAGTACTTCCCACACAGAGTATTGTGGGTCCTACCTCGGTCATGGTTTCTCGGCCTTATTATGCCACCTCCTCTACCTGCTTGGGGTCTGGGGATCAGCGCTGGGCAACATGTATTTTCTCTCGTGTTGCTACAGTTATCTGAGACATTAGTTTGGGCCAAACAAAAGGAGCGTTACTGCATTAATGAGACGTTCACAGCTGCACTAGCATCCGAGTCCACTTTTTGCCCACGATTAATGAGGGTGTGAGCCGAGTCCGAGGGTCTTGGCAGGGTGAAACTGCCATGTTTGGGCGCTCTGATTTCTTTATGTGTAATACTTTCCTTGGGTTCCAGGGGCTTGCCTATGCTGTAATTGCACAAAGACTTCCCATTGCGGTGTCTGGCACAAATACCCACAGCATAGGCAGACCCTAGTAACATTTCTGCAGCAAAAGTATAGGCGAACCCCTCAAACCAATCAGTAGAAACTGCATAGGCGGACCCCAGTAACATTTCTGTAGCCAGAGTATAGACAGACCCCTGTAACATATCTGTAGCAAGAGTATAGGCGGACCCCAGTAACATTTCTATAGCAAGAGTATAAGCGGACCCCAGTAACATTTCTGTAGCAAAAGTATAGGGAGACCCCTGTAACATTTCTGTATCAAGAGTATAGGCGGACCCCAGTAACATTTCTGTAGCAAAAGTATAGGCGAACCCCTCAAACCATTCAGTAGAAAATGCATAGGCGGACCGCAGTAACATTTCTGTAGCAAACGTATAGGCGAACACCTCAAACCATTCAGTAGAAACTGCATAGGCGGACCCATAAACATTTCTGTAGAAAGAGTATAGGTGGACCACAGTAACATTTCTATAGCAAGAGTATAGGCGGACCACAGTAACATTTCTATAGCAAAAGTATAGGCAGACCCCAGTAACATTTCTGTAGCAAGAGTGTAGGCGAACCCCTGAAACATTGGTGTACCAAGAGTATAGGCGAACACCTGAAAAGATTTGGTTTCCAAGAGTGTAGGCGAAGGCCGGAAAAATTAGTTAGCTAACAGTATAGGCGAGGGCCAAAAAAATTGGTGTACCAAGAGTACAAGTGCACCCCTGAGAAATTGCTCAACCGGGAGGGCAGGTGAAACCCATAAACATTTTTGAAGATACAGCTCGCTGTTGCTTAACAGAGCCTGGAGGCAGCCATGTGAAAAAAAATTGGTTTCTGTTAAAGTATCAATATTTTTGAAACTTTGTAAAGATTGTAAAAAACTTTTAAACAGAGCCTTTTGGGCCGCAGAAAAATTGGCAGTTCAGCGTGATGACATGCTGTTTTAGGAGGAGGAGTAATAATATCCGAGAGTGATTGACAAAGCTAATTCCCACTCTTTTTGTGGTGATGGAGGATGCATTTTTCTCCTGTTGCAGCAAAAAGAATCATTAGGTTCCGCTTCTTTTTCCGCCGGTGGAGAAGAGAAGTCTGGGGAAATCCAGACTTTGGTCATCATTATGAGTGTAAGCATGTCGGCACTGACAGTTGACAGGCGGGTACGCTTATCCGTGATGATTCCCCCAGCTGCACTAAACACCCTCTCTGACAAGATGCTAGCAGCAGGGCAAGCCAGCACCTCAAGGGCGGACAGCGCAGTGTCTTGCCACCTGTCCAATAGTTGTACGGAGCAGAGGCATCACTGAGGATGGCGGTACGATCGGCTACGTACTCCCTCACCATCTTTTTACAGTGCTCCCTCCAACTCAGCCTTGACTGGGGAGTGGTGACACAGTCTTGCTAGGGAGCCATAAAGCTGGCAAAGGTCTTGGAGAGTGTTCCCCTGCCTGCGCTGGACATGCTGCCTTATCCCCGCTCCTTCCCTGCTACTTGGCCCTCTGAACTGCGTCTTCTGCAACTAGCACTGTCAGATGGGAACTTTAGCATCACTTTTTCAACCAGGGCCCTGTGGTATTGCATCACTCTCTTACCCCTTTCCTCTTCGGGAATGAGAGTGGAAAGGCTTATACCGTGGGTCGAGAAGGGTGTACACCCAGTAATCCATGTTGGCCAGAATGTGTCTAACGCGAGGGTCACGGGAAAGGCAGCCTAACATGAAGTCGGCCATGTGTGCCAGGGTCCCAGTACGCAACACATCGCTGTCCTCACTAGGAAGATGACTTTCGGGATCCTTCTCCTCCTCCTCCTCCTCCTCCTCTTCATCCCGTACAGATGAGAGGCAAGCAGCATGGTTACCCTCTGCAGTGTGGCCACTGTCTCTTCCCCCTACTCCTCTTCCCCCCCTCCTCCTCCTCCTCCAAAACGTGCTCTGTCAGACCCTGCAGCAGCTCGGGGGCTGTGTGCCTCTTGTCACCTAAGCTGGTTATTTTCAGCATGGCTTGCTGACGCTTGCCCACCACTGTACTGCCACGCGCTACCGGCTGCTGGCGATGTGCCCCCACTTCCTAATTGAGAGGCAGAGATGGCAGAGGAGGAGGAGGGGGAGGGTTTAGAGGAAGTGGCATAAAACACCCAGATACCAGCACCGAGATAGGACCCATTATTTTGGGTGTGGGAAGGACGTGAGCGGTCCCAGGCTGTGACTCGCCAGTACTTGTTCACGTGTCCGTGGTTAAGTGGACCTTCCCAGTAACCGCGTTGGTGAGGGCACGATTTATGTTGCGGGAGACGTGCTGGTGTAGGGCTGGGATGGCACACCGGGAAAAATAGTGGTGACTGGGGACCAAGCCTCCATTTCCACAAGCCTGTATGGCAGCATCTCCAGGCTGATTCATTTGGCAATGTGCATGTTTAAAGCTTGTGCATGCGGGTGGGTAGCGGCGTTTTTGCGCTTTCGCTCCAATGCTTGTGTTCACGACAGCTGAAGGCTGCGCTGAGAGACATTGCTGGATGGAGTGGAGGACAGTGGGGTGAGAGTGGGGATGCAGGCCGGGAGGTGCTTGTGCCTGTGTCCTGGGTGGGGGATTGGATCTGTGTGCCAGGTTGTGGCACAGGGGAAGAGGCAGTGGTGTGACCTGGAGGCAATGAATGTCCTTAGTCCCACCTTGTGGGATGTTTGGCCATCATATGCCTGCGCATGCTGGTGGTGAGGCAGGTAGTGGTGGCTCCCTGGCGGATCTTGGTGCGACACAGGTTGCACACCACTGATCGTCGGTCGTCCACGCTCTCACTAAAAAACATCCACACCTTTGAACACCTAGCACTCTGCACAGAGGCTTGGCGCGAGGGAATGCTTTGGGAAACAGTTGGAGGATTTTTCGCTCTGGCTATGCCTCTACCCCTGGCCACTCCACTACCTCTTGCTACCTGTCCTGCTGCTGCACTTGCCTACTCCCTCTGAAGCCCTGTCCTCAGTAGGCTTAGCAAACCAGGTGGGGTCAGTCACCTCATCGTCCAGCTGCTCTTCCCACGAATCCTCTGTGCGCGCCTCCTTTGGACCTTCTGCCGTTACTACTACCTCACTGACAGACAACTGTGTCTCATCATCCTCATCCACAAAAAGCTCATGGGAATATTTCCGGAAGTCCCCAGCCTCATCACCTGGACTCCGGGAACTTTCCAAAGGTTGGGAATTGGTCACGACAAACTCCTCAGGTGAGAGAGGAACCATTTTTTCCCCACTCATGTCAGGGACCCGAGAACAGTTCCTGGGAGTCTGCCTGCTCAGAATATGTCATTTTCATGGAGTGAGGAGACTTGGAGGAAGGAGGAGCAGCAGCCAGAGGATTCAGATTTGCAGTCACTAGGCCGGGAGTAGTGGACTGCGTGAAGACTCTAAAGCCAGTGGATCGTGCTGGTAACTGCGGCTATCTCATCCCCACCAAGGAAAGGGTATTGTGAGACGCTCTGCACAGCGACAGAGCTGAAATACTTTGCAGTGACCCAGGAAATATTACAGTACTGTTTAGCGGTGAGACCTTTGTCTAATGCACTGCAGACATAGAACGCTATAACTGAATAGTTTGCAGTAGGCTAGGAAATGTTAGAGTGCAGTTTCATGGTGAGAGCTGGTTGTACGGCACTGCAGGCTGAGAACGCTATTACTGAAAGGCTGGGAACAGGCCTAGATGCATAATACAAAAATTGATGCACTACTACTCCCAGCCAGTCACAACTGTAAAGCACACGGTTAGATGTAGTCCTAAGAAGGACTGTTGGGGTTCTTGCACAGAGGATCAGGACTGTATAACTTTCCCTATAGAAGTGGCTGTGTCCCTAAACTCTGAGTTATGCACTGCAGACACAGAACGGTATAACTGAAGTAGTTTACAATAGGCTAGGAAATGTTAGAGTGCAGTTTCACGATGAGAGCTGGTTGTACGGCACTGCAGGCTGAGAACGCTATTACTGAAAGGCTGGGAACAGGTCTAGATGCGTAATACAAAAATTGGTGCACTACTGCTCCCAGCCAGCCACAACTATAATGCACACGTTGAGCTGTAGCCCTAAGAAGGACAGTTGGGGTTCCTGTACAGAGGATCAGGAGGACTGTAAAACTTTCCCTATATAAGTAGCTGTGTCCCTACACTCTGCCTTATGCACTGCACACACAGAGCAGTATAGTGGCAATGGCCTGCACAGCCCTAGAAGCTTAAAAAAAAATGGTGCACTACTGCTCCCAGCCAGCCACAACAGTAATGCACACTGTGAGGAGTAGCCCTAAGAAGGACCGTTGGGGTTCTTGACAACAGGATCCTACTCTAACACTGTCCCTATATCAGCAGCAGGACTATCCCTAACCTCTGCCAGCATGCGTCTGAGGCAAGCCGCGGGCGGGACCAGTTTAAGTACTCGGCGGTCACCTGATCGGCCCAGCCACTCACTACTGTGGGGGGGGGGGGAGGGCTGTCACGTCACAGCAGGAAGTGGTAATGCCTTCCCCGCATGTCTATTGGCTAGAAAATGGCACTAAACATGCAGGAAAGGAAATGCAATTGACTCGAGTACCGCGTGGTGTTCATCTCGAGTAACGAGCATCTTCAGTACCCTAATGCTCGAACGAGCATCAAGCTTGGACGAGTGTGCTCGCTCATCTCTATTCACGAAGGATATTCATGTTGATATGTCGTAGACATTGGGGGATCAATGCCCTTTCATATTCTACAGTTAAGAACTGGGTTGCCGAATTTAAAATGGGCCACTTCAGCACCAATGATGAGGAACGTCCTGGACGACCGAGAGAGGTTGTTGTTCCGTAGATCATCGATGCTGTGCACAACCTCATACTGGAGAATCGTCGAATTTCAGCTAAAGGAATAGCAGACATCATGGGGATTTCTTGTGAACGTGTTTGTGTCATTATCCATGAACATTTGAACATGAAGAAGGTATTTGCAAAATGGGTCCCCAAATGTTTGACAACAGATCAGAAAAGCATGTGAGTGAAAACTTCCTGGTCCATTTGTCAGCATTTCCGGACTGGTAAGAACTTACTGGATCGACTGGTCACTATGGATGAGACCTGGATTTATTTATATGACCTTGAAACCAAGGAGCAGTCAAAAAAATGGAGGCAGAGTGCTTCTCCTCGCCCCAAAGAAATTCAGGGTGCAAAAATCAGCCACTTAGGTGATGGCGTCTGTGTCCTGGGATAAGGAGGGCGTGCTGCTAGTGGACTACCTTCAAAATTGTTCCACCATCAATGCAAGGTGTTACATTGAGCTCTTGGACAAATTGAAGGCAGCTCTGAAGACCAAAAGGTGAGGCAAGCTGTCCAAAGGAATCTTGTTCCTGCAAGACAATGTCTCCACTCACACTGCACAAGCGACCATGGCAAAACTGGTGGAGCTAGGCTTCCAGCTGGTTGACCACCCACCTTATTCATCAGATCTAGCTCCCTCCGACTATCTGTTTTGAAACCTGAAGAAACACCTCAAGGGAACCAAATTTCACACCATTTCTGATGCAATGGGTGCTACAGATGACTGGTTTGAGGCACAATCGAAATCCTTCTTTTTGCAATACTTACAGAACTTGGAATACCGATGTAAGAAGTGTGTTGACATCAGTGGAGAGGATGTGGAATAAATGTAAAGTTTCATATTCCTACCACGTTTTCTTCTGGGTAAAGCCAAAGACTTATCAGCACCCCCTTGTATATTGTGCCAAGGTAGTAAAACATAATAAGACCTCTATAGATATGTTACTCTTAAAATCGTAATGACCACCACCCCGATTAATATTCAATATATTATATGTACCCGAATTTGGTTCCTATAAATAATAGATTTCATACAATTACACTGAAAACTTATGACTATTGGTTCTTAAGGCTCAACGTTATGCCATTAAGGGGTTAAAAATATACTAAGCGCGACTGAGTTTTGTGCCAAATATGAGACATAAATTCAAAACCTACAATATAAAAGTGACATTTCCCGGAGGGTTTTTCCATTTCCAGTGTGACTGTTGGGGGTTAAGATACTAAGTAACGCTGTAAGTTTGGTAAGCAAAAGCAATCACTGAGTTGAAGAAATAATTAATATTTAATCAAACAATAGAAAGAAGTAGATTAATTAAACAGAAGAAGAGCTGGAACAGATCAATTAATTAGATAGATTGATGTTGTAGAAAGCAATGAGCCGCACTCTTCATTGTCACATTTACTGTAGGCAAGTAACGGCTGATTGTATTGTTGTTTGTAAAGTTTGCACCTACAGAAAATGGAAATGATTTTATAGAAAAGGGGCCAATGCACACCATTTTTGTAATTGCAGTCCCGCCAATGCCGGCCTATTGTGCCTAGATAATACTGCTATATACAACCAAGATAATACTACTATATAGTGCTCAAATAATGTGCAGGAGACATATAAAGAAATAATCTCTTAAAGGGGTTTTCCCAGCAAAATATAATCTGCCAAAAACTGGGTTTTATAGTGCAACCAATGGTAAAGAAAATACCCCATGCCACATTTGATCAAACATTTTGGTTGTGTCCTAAAAAGATGAATACATATTACTCAGTATAAATGTGGATAACACAAAAATGTAAAAAGGAAACAGAAAACAGGGAAGACAGGGAATCTAACCCTAACCCTCAGATTTGGGAAGACCCTACCTATCAGCAGAATGCTTACCCTGAGAAGGGAGACCCCATGTCAGGAACCTTTGGGTGATTCTGACTTTCCCTTAATGGTGACAGGGAGAAGTGGCAAAGCATAGATGGCACTCAATATGTAATAAACCTCAAGAGTACAGGGTATTAGATGTTCAAATAGCTCAGATTATTAAGTAAATCACCAGCAGATTTATCTTAACTGAGATGCAGGTCAGGACCAAGAGCTGCTGATAAGGCCTGAAACACCTTCTGACAAAGAGTATAACCGGAATTCTTTGTGAGGAGGAGCCAGAATAAATATATGCAAACTAAGACTGATTGGCCAGCTGGGATGTCCACCTCTCAGCCAACCAATAAGTCCATAAACCGTCAGAAGTTTCCCAATCTGCGTCCAACACTGAAATGACAGTGAGCATGCACCGACATAAGGATCACGTGATCCTGTGCTGATGCCATGATGTCACCTCAATCCCAAGCTATGACAATGCCCCTCCTCCTCTGAGAGGACTCAGTACCCACAGGACCCGGTTTGGAAAGATTTGTTTCATGAACTCTCTTAACAAGATGATCAGCATTTACACCAGCAGTAGAGACCCACATCCTATCAAAGACTTGACAAAGACTACTTGATGTAGTCGAAACGTTGCTATTTTGATGGCTTTGAAGCAATAAAGACACATCCTATCGGATGTAATTTTTTATGGCACTTGGGGTTTGCTGTCCTCCTTATCTTCCAAGTCCTTTCTTCAGAGCCCCAACCTTTCCAATGTACCAGATACTGCTAATCTGACACAAATCTACAATTTGACAAATCTCGAACTGCAGTTTCCAATCCACCATAACTGGAGAAGGAGATTCCACATGAACAGGATGTACATATTTCTTTAATAAAGATTTATGAAAAACATCAGAGATGTTAAAAGAATGTGGAATCTCCAACCTGAAGGACAAAGAATGAATAATTTTCTTTGATCTTCTATGGGCCGATGAAACATGGGTCCAGCTTAAATGATGGTAACTTGAGTTTAATATTGATTGTAGATAACCAGACGAACTCCACAACCCAAGAATTAGGACATCAGAACCAATTCTATTTGCGGTTCTTTTATAACCCATCACTGACCTTTTAAGATTTTTCTGCACCTTCCAAACTACATCATTACGAGATGATAATTCATTCTCATCAGGCAATTCGGAACAAAAGGTGGAACATAAACCATTACAAGGATGGAATCTATAGTTCTAAAAGAAAGGAGAATTATCTGTGGACTCCAAAGGTTTCATGTTCAATGCAAATTCTGCCAAAGACAAAAGCATAGCCCTGTCCTCCTTATTGTCAGAGACAAAACAATGCAAATACCGATCTAGACTCTGATTAAGTGTTCCGTCTCATCACTCGTTTCTGCATGATAAGCGGACGAAAATGATTGTTAGACACACAAACAACTACATACAGAACACCAAAAGTTCAAGACAAATTGAACTTGCTGATCAGAAACAATCTTGGTAGGCCAACCATGAAGTCTGACAATATGAGTAATAAACAGTTTGGCTAATATTTTGGCATTAGGATGACTAGGCAAAGCAATAAGATGATACATTTTGCTAAAACGATCAACTACTACCCAGATAACCAAATAACCCTCCGAGTTTGGAAGGTCAGTAATAAAGTCTATAGATAAATGCGTCCAAGGGTGTTTCAGAATAGATAAAGGCAACAACTTGCCCACAAGTGATTCTGAGGTGAGTTAGAATGGGCACAAACATCACATACCCTTAAATCATTTTCTACATATTGCCTAATAGTAGGCCACCAAATGGTTCTAGATATTAACTTTTGTGTGTTGCTAATGCCTGGATGACCTTCGAGAACTAAATCATGCATCTCAGTCAACAATTTTAAGTGAAAATATACAGGGACAGTTTCTCTTCAGGAAGATTTGAAGGAGCCAAATCGTGAGCCTCTCTGACTCTTCCATGTTTAATGAGAGAGCTGACATCACCATTCCTTCAGACAAAATGTAAAGACGTGCCTCTCTGACACCACTGGAACAAAACCCCTTGATATTCAGCCTTCACGTTCTTCCAGGATGAGATGTGACCACCAAATCAAAACAAGAAAAGAACAGAGACCGATGTGCCTGTGTAGGATTTAGTCTTTTAGCAGATTCTAGGTACACAAGCTTTTTATACACAGTGAAAGCTGTCACTTTTATATTGAGCCTTTTCTCAAAAATGTTTCTATTCATTAAAAGCCCATTTTATAGCCAGCAGTTCTCTATCACCAATATCATAATTCTTCTCAATTGGTGAGAACTTCCTGGACAACTAGGAACAAGAACACAGAATACTCTAATTAGGGCTACATCTGACAGTGTGCATTATAGTTGTGGCTTGCTGGGAGTAGTAGTGCATCAATTTTTGTATTATGCATCAATGCCAGTTCCCAGCCTTTCAGTAATTGCGTTCTCAGCCTTAACTACCGTACAACCAGCTCTCACCGTGAAATTGCTCTGTAATAGTTCCTAGCCTACTGCAAACTACTTCATTTATACCGTTCTGTGTCTGCAGTGCATTAGACAGCGGTCTCATCGCTAAACAGTACTGTAATATTACCGGGGCCCCTGCAAAGTATTTCAGCTCTTCCGCTGTGCAGAGTGTCTCACAATACCCTTTCCTTGGTGGGGTTGAGATAGCCGCAGTTACCAGCACTATCCACTGGCTTTAGAGTCTTCTCCCACTCCAGATGGCCTCTATTAGCTACAAGTCTCTGCGAGCAGTAAATTACCCCTAGGTATCAGCGCAAGACAGCGGGTTAATTTTTTTAAGTCACAGCATAGAGCCTCCGCTATCTACAAGTCTCTGTGTGCGGTGACTTAGCCACAGTTGTCAGTGCTGTACAGTGGGGTAATTTATTTTGGCCCTGCTCTATTCGTAATCCGCCATGATGAGGAGTAGGGGTAAGGGTCGAGGAGACAGATGTCCAAGTGAGGGCACAGGCCGAGTTCCTGGGCGTGGTGAATCACAGCCAGCTGCTGCGGGATTAGGAGAGAGGCAAGTTTCTGGGCTCCCCAGCTTCATATCATAATTTAGAGGTCCGCGTGGTAGACCTTTATGACAAACAGAGCAGTGCGAGCAGGTCCTGTCGTGGATGGCAAAAAACGCCTCGGGTCCCTGCAATGAGTGGGAAAACACGGTTCCTCTCTCACCTGAGGAGTTTGTCGTGACCAATGCCTAACCTTGGGAAAGTTCCCGGAGTCCGGGTGATGAGGCTGGGGACTTCCGGCCACTGTCTCAAGAGCTTTTTGTGGATGAGGATGATGAGACAGTTGTCTGTCAGTGAGGTAATAGTAAGGGCAGTAAGTCTGAGGGAGGAGCGCACAGAGTATTTAGGGAAAGAGCAGCTGGACGATGAGGTGACTGACTGCACCTGGTTTGCTAAGCCTACTGAGGACAGGGCTTTAGAGGGGGATGCAAGTGCAGCAGCAGGACAAGTTGGAAGAGGCAGTGGAGTGGCCAGGGGTAGAGGCAGGGCCAGAGCAAAGAATCCCCCAACTGTTTCCCAAAGTATCCCCTCGCGGCAAGCCTCTGTGCAGAGGGCTAAGTGTTCAAAGGTGTGTATGTTTTTTAGTGAGAGCGCGGATGACCGACAAACAGTGGTGTGCAACCTGTGTTGCACCAAGATCAGCCGGGGAGCCACCAGTACCAGCCTCAAAACCACCAGCATGTGCAGGCATATGATGCCGAAGCACCCCACAAGGTGGGACGAAGGCCATTCACCACCTCCGAGTCACACCACTGCCTCTTCCCCTGTGCCCCAACCTGCCACACAGATCCAATCCCCCTCCTAGGACACAGGCACGAGCGCCTCCCAGCTTGCACCCACACCCTCACCTCCACTGTCCTCCACTCCATCCGGCAATGTCTCTCAGCGCAGTGTTCAGCTGTCGCTAACACAAGCGTTGGAGCGAAAGCACAAAAATGCCGCCACCCAACTACACGCACAAGCTTTAAATGTGCACATTGCCAAATTAATCAGCCTGGAGATGCTGCTGTACAGGCTTGTGGAAATGGAGGCTTTCAAAAACATGGTGGCGGCGGCGGTCTTGCTACACCAGCACGTCTACACCAGCACGTCTCCCACAACATAAATCGTGCCCTCACCAACGCGGTTACTGGGAAGGTCCACTTAACCACGGACACGTGGACAAGTACTGGCGGGCAGAGCCACTATATCTCCCTGACAGCAGATTGGGTGAACTTGGTGAAGGTTGGGACCGAGTCAGAGCCTGGGACTGCTCACGTCCTACCCACAATTAGAATAGCGGGTCCTACCTCAGTGCTGGTACCTCCCCCTCTGCCACCTCTACTTCTTAATTAATTAAGAAGTGTGAGTACGTCCCCAGCAGTCGGTAGCACGCGGCGCAGCAGCACAGCGGTGGGCAAGCGTCAGCAAGCCGTGCTGAAACTAATCAGCTTAGGTGACAAGAGGCACATGGCCCCCGAGCTGCTGCATGGTCTGACAGAGTAGACCGACTTCTGGCTTTTGCCACTGAGCCTCCAACCGAGCATGGTCGTGTGTGACAATGGCCGTAACCTGGTGGCAGCTCGGCAGCTCGGCAGCCTCACACATGTGCCATGCCTGGCCCACGTCTTCAATCTGGTGGTTCAGCGATTTCTGAAAAACTACCCCAACTTGTCTGACCTGCTCTGCAAGGTGCGCTGCGTCTGCGCACATTTTCGCAAGTCCACTGCAGACTCTGCCACTATGAGGACTCTGCAACATTGGTTTCAGCTGCCAGAGCACCGACTGCTGTGCGGCTTGCCCACACGCTGGAATTCTACGCTGCACATGTTGACCAGGCTGTACGAGCAGCGCAGAGCAATAGTGGAATACCAGCTGCGACATGGGCGGCGGAGTGGTAGTCAGCTTCCTCAATTCTTTACTGAGGAGTGGGCATAGATGGCAAATATCTGCCAGGTCCTCGGAAACTTTGACGAGTCTACTCAGATGGTGAGCACCAATGCGGCAATCATTAGCGTTACCATCCCGCTGCTTTGCCTACTGAGAAGTTCGCTGCTAAGCATAAAAGCCAACACTTTGCGGTTGAAACTGGAGACGGGGGATGACAGTATGTCACTTGATAGCCAGACCACCCTCATGTCTATATCTCAGCGCATTTTGGAGGACGAGAAGGGGGAAGAGACAGCTGGCAACACTGCAGAGGGTACCCATGCTGCTTGCCTCTCATCTGTTCAGTGTGTATGGCGGAAGAGGAGGAGGAGGATCCTGAAAGTCATCTTCCTAGTGAGGACAGCGATGTGTTGCTTACTGGTACTCTGGCACACATGGCTGACTTCATGTTAGGCTGCCTTTCCCGTTGTTGCGTCCCACTTGGAGTGCAACCTCCAAAACAAAGAAAAAGGCACAACTGTGCAAAGGAACATAAAACTACGGGGAGTTCTCTCCCTAGAAACCCCAAACCCGGGAGAGGCCCTGCCTACTCGGCGGGCCGATCGCACCAAAAGGTGCAGGCCCGCACTCGTGCCTGGGCCACTGACAAGTTCCTATCCAAGAGCCCTAGCACAAAAAAAAGGAAAAGAGATAACCAAATAAAGCAGAAAAGGACTTAGCTGGAATAGAGGAGCTCCAGCCAGGATGTGTTCCTCCATCGCTGTCCAGCGGCAACTGAAGCATTGGCCAGCATAGGGGTCAATGCTAGCACAGTTTAAATAGGGGCTGAGCTAGTCAGCACCAGGTGCTGACTGACATCACTCCTGCAACTACCACACCCCTCAGCTCCAGGAGAAGCAGGGGCACTCCCAAAACCTGGTCTGGCTTGCAAGCAAGGTGCAGGCCTCAGAACGGCTGCAACACCCTTGACCCTCGACTTAGATGCATTTTGGCTAACACTGATTACTGGGTGTACACCCTTCTCGACCCATGGTATAAGGAGAACCTTTGAACTCTCATTCCTGAAGAGGAAAGGGGTACGAGAGTGATGCAATACCACGGGGCCTGGTCGAAAATGTAATGCTAAAGTTCGCATCTGTCAGCGCCAGTAGCAGAAGACACAGTTCAGAGGGCCAAGTAGCAGGGAAGGAGCAGGGATCAGGCAGCATGTCCAGCACAGGCAGGGGAACACTCTCCAAGGCCTTTGCTAGCTTTATGGCTCCCCAGCAAGATTGTGTCACCACTCCCCAGTCAAGGCTGAGTCGGAGGGAGCACTGTAAAAAGATGGTGAGGGAGTACGTAGCCGATCGTACCACCATCCTCCGTGATGCCTCTGCTCTATACAACTATTGGGTGTCAAAGCTGGACACGTAGCATAAACTTGCACTGTACGCCCTGGAGGTTCTGGCCTGCCCTGCCGCTAGCGTCTTGTCAGAGAGGGTGTTTAGTGCAGCTGGGGGAATCATCACGGATAAGCGAAGCCGCCTGCCAACTGCCAGTGCCGACATGCTTACACTCATAAAGATGAACAAAAGCTGGATTTTCCCAGACTTCTCTTCTCCACCGGTGGAAAGCAGCGGAACCTAATGATTCTTTTTGCTGCAACAGGAGAAAAATGTATCCTCTATCACCACAAAAAAGCTGGAATTAGCTTTGTCAGTCACTTTCGGATATCATTACTCATCCTCTTCCTACTCCTCCTCCTAAAACAGCATGTCATCACGCTGAACTGCCAACTTTTCTGCGGCCCAAAAGGCTCTGGTAAAAAGTGTTTTACAATTTTTCAACGTTTCAAAAGTATTGATACTTTAACAGACACCAATTTTTTTTCACAGGGCTGCCTCCAGGCTCTGTTACAAATTAAGCAGCAGCGAGTTGTATCTTTAAAAAATGTTTATTTGTTTTCACCTACCCTTGCGGTTTTCAGTGGTGCACTTGTACTCTTCGTACACCATTTTTCTGGCCCTCACCTATACTGATATCTAACTAATTTTTCCAGCCTTCGCCTACACTCTTGATAACCAAATTTTTTCAGGGGTTCACTTATACCCTTGGTACACCAATGTTTCAGGGGTTCACCTATCCTTTTGCTACGGAAATGTTACTGGGGTCTGCCTATACTTTTGCTACAGAATTGTTAATGGGGTCTGCCTATACTCTTGCTACAGAAATGTTACTGGGGTCCACCTATACTCTTGCTACAGAAATGCTACTGGGGTCCGCCTATACTCTTGCTGCAGAAATGTTACTGGGGTCCGCCTATACTCTTGCTGCAGAAATGTTACAGGGGTCTGCCTATACTTTTGCTACAGAAATGTTACTGGGGTCTGCATATGCTGTGGGTGCACAAAGACTTCCGATCACAGTGTTTTACCTATCTGGCACAAATACACTGACTGACTTCGGCAGAAATGTGGGCCAAGGCCGAGGTCCTTGGCGGGGTGAAACTTTGCCATGTTTGGGCACTCTGATTTCTTCCTGTGTAATACCATCTTTGTGCACCGACAGCATAGGCGAGCCCAAGGAACTCAAAGACTTCCCATTGCAGTGTTGTGTTGAGCTATCTGACACCTACACAGAATTAAGTATGTGGGCAGCCATGGATTTCCCACAGCTCTTTAACTCACAGCACCTTGGGTCACACAAGGTGGAGGCTGGGACCGAGCCTGACCCAGGGCCCGCTCACGAACTTCACACTTGGGGTCATGAGATCAGCACTGGGCAACATGTATTTTCTCCCGTGTTACCACAAATATCTGAGACACTGGTTTGGGCCAAAAAAAGGAGCGTTACTGCGTTAATGGAACGTTCACAGCTGCACAAGCATTCCGAGTCCGCTTTATGCCCACGTTCAATGAGAGTGTGAGCCGAGGCCAAGGATCTTGGTGGAGTGAAACTCTGTTATGTTTGGGCGCTGTGATTTCTTTATGTGTAATACCATGTTTAATTTTCTTGGGCTCGCCTATGCTGTGAGTGTACAAAGACTTCCCATTGCGGCGTTTTACCGGTCTGGCACAAATACACTGACTGACTAGGGTAGAAAAGTGGGCCAAGGTCCTTGGTGGGGTGAAACTCTGCCAGTCTTGGGCGCTGTGATTTCTTCATGTGTAATACTTTCCTTAGGTTCCCGGGGCTCGCCTACGCTGTGGGTGCACAAAAACTTCCCATTGCGGTGTTTTACTGGTCTGGCACAAATACACTGACTGACTAGGGTAGAAATGTGAGCCGAAGTCCTTGGTGGGGTGAAACTCTGCCATAGGTGAGCCCAAGGAACTAAAAGACTTCCCATTGCAGTGTTGAGCTATCTTTCACCTACACAGAATGAATTGTGTAACCCATTGCTATGTAACTCGCGGCACATTGGGTCACACAAGGTGGAGGCTGGGACTGAGCCGAACCTGGGCCCGCTCACGTGCTTCCCACACAGAGTATTGTTGCATTGTGGAGATGTGTAGAAGTGCTGGCACCTGAGTCCCCTTTATGCCCACGTTTGCGGCTCCTGACAATTTTGTGACGGAGGTGGCACGGAATTGGAATGATGATCGTACGTCAATTTATCATCAATTCTCAACAGCATTGTGGACTATCGCCCACATTTTCAAAGAGGGTCGCTGCCTGGCCCTGCCAACCCTCTGTAGTGTGTGCCTCCGGTTCCTCCTCATCCAGTACGCACTTAGGGTGGTGTGGCTATGAAGCGAGCGTGTGGCATGAGGGCAGCTGAATGCTGCGCAGGGAAACTTTTGTGTGCGCTGTGGACGCAGGGTCGTGGGGGGGTTGGACAGCAATGCCAGCATGTAACCCAGGAGAAGAGGCAGCGGTGTCACCCGCAGGCAGTGATTGTCCTTGGTTGCAGGTAGTGTGCTGCTTAGCTAAGATGTCCCAGCGTGTGTGCCTTGCTAATGAGGGTTTGTCCCAAGTAAATTGTTAGGGGGGTGACCGCCAGATTCTTGCCCTCATTTTGGCTTAATAGTGAGAACTGGGAGCCTCAGATGCAGCCATGCATGCTGCCCCTGCCCTTCCCTATCTGTTTCTGTGGTGTTTCCATGACTTTCTGATGTTTTCTGGTGTTTCACAAGTTATCCCCTATGCGGAGCATCGGTCCCATAGAAAAATGCTCGAGTCCCCCATTGACTTTAATGGGGTTCATTACTCGAAACGAACTGTTGAGTATTACAAAAAGTTCGACTTGAGCAATGAGCACCCTAGCATTTTGGTGCTCGCTCATCTCTACTGACAACCAATGACCGTGAGAGACATGTGATGTGAAGTCTGGAGAAGAGCTAAAACTATTGTCCAAATACACCAAAACCGCTCAACAAAACTTTGAAGGACATACTTCATGAATGGCTGAAACACTGCAGAAGCATTTGTCAATCCAAAAGGCATTGCAAGTTTTTTCAAAATTCCCCTCTGGGTATTAAAGACAGTTTTTCCGCCCCTCTCATACTCTGATATGTATAAGATTATACACACACCTAGCTAATCCAATTTACAAAACCAGCTTGCTCCAGTCTGCTGGCTAACCCACCAATGGTCGTGTATATACTGGAAAAACCCTCCCAAAAATGTAACTTTTTTCATTGTAGCTTTGGCAGTTATGTGTCATGTAATAGAACTCATTCGTCTATGTGCATTTTTAAATTAATTTTATCCACAAGATCCAGTAAATCTTTTCCCCATTTGTATTTTAGCGATTATACCTTTTTTATATTTTTTTTATATCAGTGTAGTTGTATGTTACCTTGTATTTTGTGGGACAAGTTCTAGTTTTTATAGGAACCAGTTTCGGGTCTATATAATGTACTATATAACTTTTTATTCATTATTATTTTTTTGCTGGGGAAAATGGAAAAAAAGTAATTTCGCCATTTCTTTTTTAAATTAATTTTTATGATGTTCGCAGTGTGATATTATTATTATGATACCTTTATTCTATGAGTCATTAAGGTTATGACAACAGCACATTTATCGAGGTTTTATTGTATTTTACCACATGTGCAATATAATCACTTTTTTAAATCAAAAATACTTTTTGTGTGGCGCCACATTTCAGGACCAGAGCATTATTTTTTCAATCAACAGAGCTGTATCAGGCCTGATTTTTTGGGACAACTTGCAGTTTTCATTGATACCACTTAGAGGTGTATATGCTTTTTAAAAATTATTTTTTATTCCTGCTTAGGAGAAGTGAGTGGATCAGAAAACAGCTATCTTTGATTTTTTTTTTTTTTAAATAATGTATATTTTATAGTATAGGTTCTTATGGATGTGGCACTACCGATTATGCATCAGGTTCTTTTTTTGTTCTTTTCATTTCTTTCAATATTTAAAGCCTTCTGTAAGAGGATTTTTTTTTGCTATAAAAATGTTTAAATGCCATGGTCAGCAATGTCTGCAATATCTGCAGAGTTAAATGGTCTAGAGGAGTGATTAGATGAGCAAGTTCTAATCATTTGACTTTGTGGAGGGAAAAACCCATACGTGACAAACAGAGAGCAAATGCATTCTCTGATTGATGTGGGGGTGATAACATGAACAAAAATTCATGTCACCCCTTCCCTGGTTCAGGGAGATACTGGAGACTCACAGAGCTTCCCTGCCGCAGGCCAGTCTCCCCTTCTCCTCACTGTCTGATTTGCACACACTGACTAAAAATGACAACTGTAAGTTCAGTATTAATAGAAGTGTATAGTGTTTTCTCTAGACCTCCTATGTGGATCATCTTCAGCTGGGAGAATGACTCAAAAAAGCAGCAAAGTCAGCCGAGGGGGAACAACACTCCTGTGAGAACTACTGCCCTCTCGTTCTCAGCAGCGGGATATCAATATTTTGACTGTCTCTGTAACATGTCAAAAGTTACTGAAAGCGAAGCTGCTCTTTAATGCCCTAAAATCAAATTAGTGATGTAAACCTCCATCTTTTTTCTGCTGCCATGGGCGAGTTGGAAGGGCAAATGTGTCCTTTCCTTAGACTGTCTGTGATATATATTTTTTTAACTGTGACAGAACCTCTTTAAGGCTTGTCTTACCAGTCCAGAGAGGTTATATATGCGAATTTTAGGTAGTTTAGATACAAAATGTAATATGCTTTTGTGTTAAAGAAGAGAAGTCAATGGCTGATATCTGAATCTGGTTCTCAAGGGGTTTCAGGAATAACCCTAACTGGATGGCAAAATGATGGTGAGACCAATTCCTGAACCACTGTTCATAAGGACAGTCATATAAGAGTCATAGGAGATTGTATTGCACCATGCTACTGAGAGAATTTGGTGACAGAGTTAGAGTGTGTCATATTGCACTTGGATATTTTTGTGTATTGTTCTCTTATGTTATTGTTTTGTGGCCCATGGGTGCTGGGGTGGGTCATTGATGGCTTGTACAACACGCAAAATGATTCCTGTTATCCTGGCAACCAGGATGTGGTATAAATTGGATGATGGTGCCCGCCCCCTGGAAGAGCGAGTCAGTGTAGAAAAATTGCAAGTAGACTGGGAGAGCCTTCAAAGTGCCAAGCCTAAGGCCTACAAGTTAGAGAAGCAGGGACATGCTACTGAAATCCACTGATTGTACCCTCCATCGCCCAGTGAGAAAACAAGCTTGGCATAATGTTAATAAATTAGTTAAGCTGTATGATGAATATGAGCTCCATTTCTTCTTGTGGAGGTCCTGAAAATTGTAAAAAGCACCAGTTGGCAACAGCAGGAGACAAAACCATGTCTGAAAGCGTGATCCTGATCAGCTACAGCTGGGCTGATGACGTAGATGCAAGGTTCTCCCTGGATGACTCAAGACCCAGACTCCAGGTGGGCCCCTGACCTCCTAGAGACTAGAACACCTGTCAACCAATCCCAATCCTAGAGAGTTGGGTCACTGCTCACACAAGCAGCAGGAACAGATGACTCCTTCATGACAGCTGGTCAGAATATGTCAGCACTAGAGATGAGCGAGCACCAAAATGCTCGGGTGCTCGTTACTCGAGTCGAACTTCCCGCGATGCTCGAGGGTTCGTTTCAAGTAACGAACCCCATTGAAGTCAACGGGCGACCCGTGCATTTTTGTATGGGACCTATGCTCCGCTAAGGTTTTCATTTGTGAAAATCTGGGAAATTCAAGAAAGTGATGGGAACGACACAGAAACGGATAGGGCAGGCGAGGGGCTACATGTTGGGCTGCATCTCAACTTCCCAGGTCCCACTATTAAGCCATAATAGCGGCTAGAGTGCCCCCCCCCCCAACAATTTTTACTCCTGAAAAACCCTGATTAGCAATGCATACCTTAGCTAAGCACCACACTACCTCCAACAAAGCACAATCACTGCCTGCATGATACTCCACTGCCACTTCTCCTGGGTAACATGCTGCCCAACCACCCATTTCAGCAATAGTGGCAGTCAAGACAGGCCCCGGTAAAAATTCCGAAGCAGCTGTATAGGGGGAGCACAGTATTAGTTCCATTTCAGTAGTAGTAGCACTCAAGACAGGCCCCAGTAACATATCACTAGCAGCAGTATAGGGGGATCATGTAACGGACACAGCAGAGCCAGGAAACAATTATGCGCAAGCCTGTAGTTAGATCTAGGTGCGTATGACTGAGCTACTGGAATTCACACATAGAAGCAGTCAAGTGGCCAAAGGCCAGTGGTAGGCCTTAAGTATTTTGCTTCAATTTTTTAAAATGGTGAGATGAAAAACCAGACAGACACCGTATGCAGTGTATATATGTATACTCTTTCCCTCTGGCGGGATGACGGCGGTCATGTAACGGACACAGCAGAGCCAGGAAACAATTATGCGCAAGCCTGCTGTAATGCTTAGCTGGGTAATAATAAGCGACTACTACCCCCAGCAGACACGCAGTAAACTGTACACGGTCACAGGCTTGGCTGGGTAATAAGTGAGCGACTACTACCCCCAGCAGACACGCAGTAAACTGAAGACGTTCACAGGCAGCCCAAATATAGTATTTTTTTCCAATTTTTGGGAAAAAGCCCACTACCTATATAGCCTGTATATGGATTTCCCTGTTGGAGGATGACTGTGGTTATTGAAAGCACAATGCAGCCAGAAAAAATTATGCGCAAGGCTGCAGTAACACCTAGCTGGGTAATAGTGAGCGACTACTACCCCCAGCGGACACACAGTAAACTGAACACGGTCACCGGCAGCCTAAAGATTTTTTTTTCCAATTTTTTTGAAAAAGCCCACTGCCTATATAGCTAGTATATCTCTTTCCCTGTACCACTGTCCCTGCCTCACAGTACTGCCCCTATACACAGTAAAATGACTGCAGACTGAGGACGCTATGGTCTGCACGCCCGATATACAAAAAAAAAAAAATGTGCAAAACTGCTAAAAGCAGCCTCAACAGTACTGCACACGGTCAGATGTGGCCCTAAGAAGGACCGTTGGGGTTCTTGAAGACGAAGATAACAGCCTAACACTCTCCCTATAGCAGCTACAGCAGGACGGCACTTTCCCTAATGTCTCTCGGCGTGCATCTGTGGTGAGCCGCGGCCGGCCCCAGTTTATATACTCGGGTGGCACCTGATCTCCCCAGCCACTCACTGCAGGGGGGTGGGATAGGGCTGGAACTTCACAGGAGGAAGTTGTAATGCCTTCCTTGTGTTTCTATTGGCCAGAAAAGCACGCAAACTTTTCTGGGAAGAAATGGAAGTGACTCGAACACCGCATGGTGCTCGTCTCGAGTAACGAGCATCTCGAGTACCCTAATACTCGAATGAGCATCAAGCTCGGACGAGTACGCTCGCTCATCTCTAGTCAGCACCTCCATCTAATTTGTGGCAAGTGTAAGGAGCTTCCTGTCCACATGGGCCAATATTCTTTCAGAATTGTTCCAGCATCTAGAGGAATCTACTGCATGCCAAGAAACATCGCTACAGTTCTGAAGGAGTCCTAATGTGCTACTAGATGGGGGTCCTATTGACGAGTCTGGCGCTGTTTCTGGAATCAGAAGACCCTTGTTTCTCATCTTCTATAACCTCTTTAATTCCTTGCCATCATTTGCAGTTAGAGGGAAGTTCATCCTCAGACAGATCGGTCTGTTTATTGAGGCCTCCACAGTTTTGGATTTGCGTGTTGTACCGTTGAACGGTCTAACGTTGCATTTCCTGCCACCAATTAAAGTGGCTCAGAGTGTTCTATTGCTGATGGATAATAATTTGTATGTCGTTGCCGGTCCATACTGCACAGTTTTACATAGGTGAGCTCATCCTTGAAGCGACACGTGAGCAATAATAATGCTATTGTGCTTTTCTGAGCATCAAGTGAAATAATCTGAAGTGAGCATAAAAATGTGATTATACTTGTATTCATCTCCATTCATAATAACTTCATTACATGCCGCCTACTCAAAGTAAACTCACGGCGGACGAACAGCGAGCGCCTCAGCTGGAAATAGCATCATGTATAATTCATAGCACTAATGCAGTCTCCATCTACAGCTATGGGTGATGCGTCCTAGTCACAGAATGTTTGCTATAGACCAAGGGTGTCAAACTCATTTTCACCGAGGGCCACATTAGCCTTAGGCCTTAGTCAGACGGGCGTTTTTTTGCGCGATTTGTGCATGCGCATGCGTCCGGCGATTTTTTTAAAACCATTGCTTTGCAATGGTATCGGACACATGAGCGCTTTTTATGCGCTCGTCCGATAAATTATAGAACAGAAATCGCAGATCGCACCTATCTGCGATCTGCGATTCCTGTTCTCTTCTCTATATGCGCTCAATGGGGCCGGCGGCAGCAGCGCCGACCCCATTGAGAACATATAGAAGACAAATCATTCAGCACTGAGCCAATCAGGGGGCAGGTCTGAGTCACACCCCCATCACACCCACTGCAGGCCGGCCGCGGGGAACTCCGGCTGCCGGGAGCAGGTGAGTATGTATATATTTTTTATTTTAACACTTTTCTGGATGAATTGCAGGGAAGGGCTTATATATTTAAGCCCTTCCCGACAATTCATCCCACACTCGCCCGCAGCGCATTGCTTTCAATGGAGCCGCTGTATTGCCGGCTCCATTGAATGCAATGCGCTGGACAGCTCCGGCCCGTTTCTAATGAAACGCGGCTAGGAGCAGATTTTCGGGCGATTTTTCTGGCAGCGGTCACGTGATTTGCGGATGCGCATCCATCATGCGATCCGCAAATCGCGCGAAAAAACGCCCGTCTGACTAAGGCCTTATAGTTCCCTTAAAAGGGCCAAATGCAATTGCATAGCAAGGTCTTGTTCACCTGACATGTATTTGTGCAGCGTATTATGCGCCCAATTTTTGCACCGCGAATTGATTTCAATGGGTTCGATCACATGAGCAGACTTTTTCAAGCGATGTGACGTGAGCTGTTGAGGTGCGTATTACGCACTGCAATCGGCCACTGAAGTGAATGGGCGTGCGTAAATATGCAGGAAACCTGTGTAGTACTATGAGCCTCATGTAGTGCAGAGTGTAAGCTCTTGCCTATGACCTGAAGGTTGCAAGTTCAATCCCCACTTGGTTCAGGTAGCTGGTTCAAGGTTGACTCAGCTTTCCGAGTTCGGTAAAATAAGACCCCAGCTTGGTGGGGGTAATAAGTAATAATTACCTAAAAGCACTGCAGAATAAGTTGGCACTATACAAATATCAAGATTTATTTATGTATTCACTGTATATTTGGCCCGTGGGCCCTGTGTGTGACGTGTGCTATAGCAAAGCGGAGAAAAATGCTTCAAGAATTATTTTGATTTAGACTGGAAACTGGAATTGTAGAATACCTGGAGAGAAAAGGCCTTTCTACACATCACGACTCTCAGGCAGTATACCGCCGCATAGCTGTCCCAGCGATGACCACCACTCAGCGAATGGAAGCAGAGTGGGGCAGATATCATCTCGGCCCGCCCGCCTCCATTCAAGGCAAACAGACATTGTTCATAGATAAGCGACTGCCCGTTTACACGGAAGGATGCCGCGGCGGACCAACAATGATTTAATGGTCTGCATAAAAGACCCGATCAGTGATTCATTGCTGATCGGTTGTTCTCACTAAATGCGTTCATATTAAGCCATTATTGTGCAAACCGCTAAACCTGCATGTAAAAGGGCCTTCACAGTTCAGAGACTGCTGGATTTCATAAGAGACTGCAGTGTGGGCTTTACAGTTATTTAAAGGGAAAATCCATTGTTTCCAGCCTGACGTTTCACCACATCATTGCCGTCTCCCATAGATTAATAGTAACAATCCTTATGTATATAGCGCCAATGTACAGTATTCTATAGCACATCGCAAATCAGAGGGAGCATGTGCAGACAAAATCAGACATTACGCATGGTATTAAACGATAGGAGGACCCTGATCACAAGAGCTTACAATCTCTGAAGAAGAAGGAAGGAAATTAGGGTGACACAAGAGATGCTTGCTCTGTATAATGGTACAGCCATCTTATATATAAGTAGAGTAGTATACATAATGCTGTATGAGCCGCTCACCAGCCACTATCTGTGTATATACAGCTATGAAGTGCATTGATGTGTAGAGGGGTTCAGTAGGATGAAGGGATCAGTTTTTGAGGGAGAATATAAAAGGGTAACTGCAGAAGGGTTAGATTAGGGGGATGTGAGCAGCCTCCATAAAGAGATGTGTTTTGGGACATGCTTAGAATTGTGGGTCTTGGGGATAAACCTGATTGCCCAGGGTAGCTCAATCCAGAAAACTGATGCAGCTCGGGGAAAGTCTTAAGGAAGGGAGTGGGAGGTTACAATTATGCAGTAACTAAAGGCCCTTTTACATGCAATGATTATTGCTCAAAATTCATCCAAACAGATGAAAATGAGCGAATCGTTTCATGTTAACGCGGACATCATTCACTTCTCGTTTGAACAATGGATTTTAGTTAAACTTAAAATCCATCATTCAGCCGCTGAAAGACTGAGCAAATACATTCCATTTGAATGTATTTTGCTCATATTTCAAAAGACTGCAGGATATTCTCCCAGCAGCATGTTTACATCAGCAGCGAGGAGTACAATGGAATCTGCCGGAAGCTTCGAGTTGAACAGCATTGAGAGGAGGGATCCATCAACGTCTATGGGAGACTGTTGTGAGCATGCTTTATGACCTGTGCAGGGAGGGGGAAGTGGTGTGCTGTGGCATCACCTATTGTGAATGATAGATCCTGGGTTTTTATATATATATATATATAGCTGTTACCTCTCATTGTAATCCTGCCTGTGAGGAAAATGAGATAATGGCTGAGACATTTTCTCTATGGAACAGGAATTGTCAGACAATTATTATGCCTAGTGATCACTGTAAGAACTACAGGATTTTAAGGAGTCCTTTTAATGTGGATAATGTCATAGGAAATCAGAAATCACATCATCAAAAATTGCTACAAATATAGTAAAAGGGGTTTTCCTGCTGTCAGCACCGGGGTCGGAGCGAAGCCAATGCTATGACCCTTGTGAATTGGCAGGCACTTGTAATTGCAGGCTGGGGTTTCATTGAAATCAATGACAGCTGCTCCTGCAATTACAAGCAGTGGCCACTACACAGGGTCGGAGCACCGGCGTCACTCTAACGCCGCTGTATCCTGGTACTGACAGCAGGTGCTGCCTGGAAAGCGCCTTTAACATCAACTCTTAAACAATAGATCATTTTCCAATGACACATTCCCTTTAATAAAGTCCAGGTTATTGAGTGTGCCTCTTGTTTTCAGTCTACGAGTAATTACATATTTCCAGAAACAATGGGGCAAATTACATGAATGCCAAAAGCAAATAAGACATGAAATAATAACCATAAATACACAAGGAGTGAAGAGAACTCCAGCATTGTCCTGGACCTCGAGACAAAGTAGCGGAATGAAGGAGTTAGAAATCATTGTCTGCATTGTTTAACTAAACAATAACAACGCGCAATAAACAGGCGGGAACGATTCAGAAGGTAATTAGTTCTCAGGAAGCGCTATTATTATATATTTGTTTATTGGAAGTCTATTGTATAGATGAATAAATGAAAATGTGGGGAACAAAATCATTAAAAGCGGCGTAAGTGCGGCACGTCGGCTCCTTCTGCCGCAGCCTCCGCAGCAACAGACCCAACACAAACATCCTGAGACGCGGTATAAGCCGGTTTACAACTCTCCTCTTGAGTTATTTATTGTTTTTAATGTAATTTTACATAACATTGAGTAAAAACCAATAAACATAAGCTAATAACAAAGTATCTCATTTCACATTGTTCTTATGTAATTAGTTTCTTCTTCACTCTGTCTAAGTTAACTATTGGAGGCGATAACTATGGGAAGCTGCAGCCAGACATACATTTCCCCTGCAGCAGCCTGCAAGGAGTCAAAAAAAGTTAACCCTCTGAACTTGTGGAAATTATTATGTTTAACCCCTTAAGGACCAAGCTGTTTTGTACCTTAAAGGGGTTGTCTCACGGCAGCAAGTGGGGTTATACACTTCTGTATGGCCATATTAATGCACTTTGTAATATACATCGTGCATTAAATATGAGCCATACAGAAGTTATTCACTTACCTGTTCCGTTGCTGGCGTCCCCGTCTCCATGGATCCGTCTAATTCTGATGTCTTCTTGCTTTTTTAGACGCGCTTGCGCTGTGCGGTCTTCTCCCCTTCTCCTAGGTCCAGGCACGAGCGGTGTTCTGGCTCCGCCCCCTTCTACCTGTCATCGCGTAGCTCCTCCCCGTCACGTGTGCCGATTCCAGCCAATCAGGAGGCTGGAATCGGCAATGGACCGCACAGAGCCCACGGTGCACCATGGGAGAAGACCCGCGGTGCATCGTGGGTGAAGATCCCGGCGGCCATCTTGGTGAAGGAAGAAGAAGGAAGAAGGAAGACGTCGCAGAGCGGGGATTCGGGTAAGTAATATATTTTTTTTTTTAACACATCCTTTGGGGTTGTCCTGCGCCGAACGGGGGGCCTATGGGAAAAAAAAAACCCATTTCGGCGCGAGACAACCCCTTTAAGGACCAGACACTTTTTAGGGATTTCACCCATGTGGTGGTTTTACGGCTCTATTTTTTTTCCTTTAGCTACCAAAATTATTTTTACTGCGTTTTTTTTCCCGTGACATATAGGACTATTTTTTTTATATCTTTTTCACTGACTTTTTTTTCCCATTTTTTAGTTTTATTGTGGGTAAAAAGCTAAAAAAAAATCATTTTTTAACATTTATCTTTTTTTTTAAATTATTTTTATATTTACACAAAAATAAAGTATGGGAATGGGTTCCTCTATTTGTTTCGGACGTTTTGATATATAGTATGTATGGTTTTGGTTTATAGGGCGCATACGGTGACGGTTTTTGTTGGCGTCTGCTTTGTGTTATTTTGTTTTACTTATGTATGTAATTATGTTTTTTACTATCTGTGTCCCCCATGACGTCATATAAGACCTCTGGGGGACATTCACATATTTTTTTTTCTTTATTTGACACTTTCCCACTGTAGTTGGGGTGTCCACAGGAGCCCTAGTTACAGGGGAAAGCAACCCCTGTGGTGACATTAGTCACCTGCAGAGCTGCTAGGGTCTAGTCTGACCCTCCAGCTCTGCAGTAGCAAGGAATTCCAGAAAGTCACATGACCACCCGGGGCTCCCGTAGTGAAAGTACATGTTACTTTCACTTTCCCCATACAGTGCTCATTGAGCACTGTATATCGGGGAAGCAGAAGGCAGGAAGGGTTAAACCCCCCCCCCTGCCTTCTGCTCCGGGTTATCAGCTGTCACTAACAGCTGATAACCCGTTCCTGCCTCTGACTGATTACAGACGCAGGACACTTAAAGCACCGCCGTAATTTTACTAGCGGCGGTGCTCTAAGCTCAGGACCAGCTGCCGTAAATTTACTGTGGCTGGACCTAAACGGGTTAAAGGGTTTTTCTAGGAAAATTCTAATGATGACCTAACCTTGAGGTAGATCATCAATAGATAATTGCCTGATTAGCTGATCACCTATCCTGCTTTCGGTGTAGTGAGGGTGGATATCGTTGTCAAGGGTGAAAGAGTCATAGAGGGCCTTACTCCCTCTGAAATCACTGAGGGTGCTGCCTTCTGCTACACTTCCATGTAGACCTCGGTGTCAGAGCCAGAATTGCAGCAGGAGGCTTCAGCTCCCATTGATTTCATGACGACACCCAACCCGGCTGCACTGACAATGGACTGGATGATCAGCTGTTCATCGGGGATCCCAAGTGGGAAGTCTCCAGCGATGGTCTATTGATAACATTGATAAATAGAAAGTGCCAGGAAAATCTCTGTTAATAGGGTCTAGTTAGATACAATGTATAGAAAGTTAACCAATGCAGCTAATTACAAAGTGTGATGCTATAGTTGCTAGGATATTTAGGGCTCATTGACACGGGTGTAAGCATATAAATATACATACAAATAGACTGTGGTTTACGCGGTCAAACATCTCTTCCACCCGATTATTTCGCCTGCTTCTGTGGGTTTTTGTACACTCAAATACACTGCAAATTTGTACACACAAAAACGTATGCAGAATGGCCCATTAATTTGCTGCGCATATATGCATTGAATTCACAGGTTTCCTGCATATTCACTGCGCTTTTGTGCCAGCTAAATTTCAATGGCCTACTGCAGCGTGTAAAGTATTATATGCACACATCAATTATTGCTCAAATTCCTTCAAACTATGGCATATGAGCGATAATCATGTGTAAATGCTGCCATCACTCACTCTTCGGCTGAACAATGATTTTAAGGTGAGCTTAAAATCCATCCTTCAGCTGGAGAGAGATAACAGGGACCATACGCTGTGTTCGGAGATTACATTGTATTCTGCCGACAGCCTGTGCAAGAACAATGGAGCTGTGTGCAGAGGCCCTTTTATACACGGTTGAAGCTAATCAAGTGTTAGTGGACATTAGTGTCCATTAACACTTTATGCAAAATGATCGCTAAAACTGTGAATCTTTCAATCGTTTGACAGATTTTCTTTGCATGTAAATGGGCCTTAATACTCAGCAAAATAGAACATGCCATGCATTTTTTTCATGCATTCGAACATCTTTTACGCAGAAATCTGTGAAACTAAACATGTAGCAAAATTTTACTTGACTGTAATAACTTTTTGTGTAAACTAAAGGCCCATTTACATGCAAAGATAATCTTTCAAACGATTGAAAGATTGAAAGTTTTCACAATATTTTTGCATAAAATGTTAATGGCCACTAATTACCGTTACCACTTTAAATATTTTCATTTGCATGTAAAAAGGCCTCCATGAACTGTTTGCAGAGCCCAGTATGTGATTAAACCCATGCCCAGCTGTGCAAACAGCTGCATTGTTCTCATTAGGGCTGCCGACAGGTTACAATTAGGGATGAGCGAGCGTACTCAGAAAAGCACTACTCGCTCGAGTAATTTGCTTTATCCGAGTATCGCTGTGCTCGTCCCTGAAGATTCGGGTGCCGGCACGGAGCGGGGAGCTGCAGGGGAGAGCGGGGAGGAACGGAGGGGAGATCTTTCTCTCCCTCTCTCCCGCCCACTCTCCCCTGCTCCCCGCTGCGACTCACCTGTCAGCCGCAGCGGCACCCGAATCTTCAGGGACGAGCACAGCGATACTCGGATAAAGCAAATTACTCGAGCGAGTAGTGCTTTTCCGAGTACGCTCGCTCATCTCTAGTTACAATGTAATCTGCCAGCTCCTGCGGCGAACACAGCACGTGGTCTGTTAAGAGATACTTTATCTTTCTGCAGCTGAATGATGGATTTTAAATTCACCTTAAAATCATCGTTCAGATTAAAATTGCACGAAGCCCGCGGTTTACATGTAATGATTATTGGTCATCTTTGGTCGTTTGAACGAATTTTGAGCGACAATCATTATGCGTAAAAGGGTCCTAAGGCACAATAAGTTTTCAGGCACTTTGCCTTATCTGTATGCATAGAGTAACTATACAGTGTGAATATATGCTACTAGCATATACATTTAGATGTATCCAAAGAGTCTTAGAGTATTACTGAGTCATAGGAGAGATGCCTTGAGAGTTTATAAGTGCACATAGAAGGGTCTCTATTAGAGATGAGTAAGCACACTCGGATAAGCCAGTTACTCGAGCAAGCCTCGCCTCCCCCCCACTACCCCACGCGGCCTCCGCTCCCCCCCCCCCCCCCCCCCCCCGAGCACGCTCGGACCAGTAAGCAGTTACTCAAGAAGAGCAAGGCTCCTCGAGTAACTGGCTTATCCGATCATGCTCGCTCATCTCTAGTCTTTATTAGTTGAATGTAATATGCAGATGTCATAGGAAAGATACTGCAGAACTAGCGGAGTAACTCCTAGCTACAGGGAGTCGTTATACAAATGCTTTTGATTAATAATGTGTATTGTGCAATGGCTCTTAGGATGGATAGTTAAGATATACAAAGGAAAAATGATGTAATTTAAATGTATGCTGTTTATGGTTAACTGCGTAGTTCACTCATTGTAACAGTCATTGTCATGGCCCATGTGTGCATATCTGTGGTCTTGAACCCAGACCCAGTGACAATTAGGGAATAGTTGGCACCCGGTCACTGTGCTGTGTGGGGAGTGTGTATGAGTGAATCAAAGGACACGAAGGGTGGTGCCAACTGAAGTATAAAAGGTGGGGTGTGGCACACAAGTTGTTATTGTAGTTAGTGTGGAGTTGTTGATGTGTTACCCTGTTGATGAGGAGAGCAAGCAAGTGCAAGAGAACAGTGCAAGGTTATGTGTAGCCAAGGTTGGAGCCGTGTGGAAAACCCTGGAAGCCTGTGCACATATGCAATTGAGTAAGTTGAGTAATGTCAATTGTCACATGGCCCCCAATATTAAGCCACTTTATGGACAGAGGAGCAGACAAAATGGTATGAGGAGGAGGGGCCAAACATGGAGCATGGTTTAAAATACAGGATTAGTGGTAAAACCTATGCTTCCATGCTTCAGACAAGCAACAAAGAAGGAATGGTTCTCTGAAACATTGAAGCAGCACGTCATGACATCTTCTCTGTGGCATCTCTGAAGATGGTGTACATGTAAGTTTTAGAACCTAATTTTTTTTAAATAGAATTAGAGGAAAGCAAGAAGTTGTGGTTAGTTCACAAGCCAATCTGCTTATCAGTTTTCAAAGATAGGAGGTGCTTCATAATCATCTCACCGATACCTTCTAAAAGTAAAGTTAGGCCATGTTAGGCAACAGTTGCTAAAATATGTATTCCTCAAATGGGATTGACATGGATCTATAATGGGTCCTACTGTTGATTAGTATTGAGTAGAGATGAGCGAGCACCCAAATGATCGAGTCCGCGTTATTCGAGTCGAGCTTTTCGTAAAATTCGAGAGCTCTATTCAAGTAACGAACCCCATTGACTACAATGGGAGAATCGAGCATTTTTATATGTGGGACGCTGGGTGCCGAGCTTTTTTTTTCTTTTTCTAGGTTCCTCTCTCTCTCGCCTGCTTCCCAGACAAAAAATTTGCCATTGACGCGCGCTGCGTTGCGGCGGGGAGGGGCCAAAACAGGCACATCACAGCGGGGAGGAGCCAAAAACCGGCGCGGGGTCGAACGCGGCTTGATGCTCGTTCGAGTAACGAGCACCATCGAGTGCGCTAATACTCGAACGAGCATCAAGCTCAGCAGAGTATGTTCGCTCAACTCTAGTATTGAGTAAACTAAGCCAGTTTTGGGTCGAACTTTGCTAGAACTTTATAGAATATAAAAGGCTCCTGCGCTACTAGACCTGCCGGTTAAAGTGTGTGCTCACAAGTCAATGTGTTTACTCACTCCAGAGAGACCTTTGGACCCACCAGGTCTCTTCTATATCCAGGTGCACAATTCACCAATTAATGGATGACATAATGGCTTTTACAGGCTGTTCACATCAAAGGCATTTATAGATCACAGTAGTGATCACCCGCTGAGATTCTTCAATGACAGCAGTACCCCCGACCTCCGGCTGAATTCACTAACTACAGAGGAGTGATTTAATTTAGCTGATTTCATTACTTTTACAATTGAATTTACAGATCACGAAGTCAGTATTAGTGATGGGCGAACATTTTAAAAGTTCGGTTCAACCGCTTCTCTAAATTTCAGCTAAAAATTTGGCTTGGTCTAAGTAAGTTTAAATTGAGCTGGAGCTTCACTCACCCCACTACAACTGGTGTATAGCACTGTATAAGGGCCCCTTTCCACTGCCGAGGAAATCACACGTTTTTTGTGCGATCCGAGAGGGAGTGAAAACACATGACTATGAAATCAATGAATTGCAATGTCATTTTGCCATGTTTTCACTCTTGCGATAGATGCTATGTTTAAAAAAAAAATCACCACATGCCCATTATTTTTGTGATATCGCCCTTTGTCTTCAATGGGGCCAGGGGAAGCAGCACCGACCCCAATGAAAGCAATGGGAGAGGATCACTATCCCCTGCGGTTGTGACAGCTGCAGCAGGGGATTCCTTGGAGGTGAAACATCTGGATGCTGTCACATCCAGGGGCTTCATCGCGTTGTTAATGGGGCTGGTGGCAGCAGCACCAGCCCTGTTGAAAGCAATGCGAGAGGATTGCAATCATCTGCCATTGCTGTGACAGCTGTGGCAGGGGATTTCTTCATCCATGTGCGGAGTCCCTTCATCACTGAACATTGTGATAGCACTGTCACAGTGTTCAGTGATGAGGGGTCTCCCAAAGGGGATGAAGGAATTCTCTGCCACAGCTGTCACTGTAGTGGCAGAGGATGGCAATCTTCACCCATTGCTTTCAATGCTGCCGCCCCATTGATGGTAGTGGGATGAAGGGAGCCCCGCAGGGATGCGAGGCTGTTTTCACATGAAAACACCTCGCATCTAGGGGTTTCCCATTGATTGCGAGAGGGATATCAGGCAGGGAATCACAGCCTGATATCGCTCTCGCCAGTGTGCAGGGGGCCTAAGAGCTAAAAGCCCTGCATAACACTCTTAGGTCACCTAGGAGGTATCTAAGTAATACTGAGTTGTTTTAAGTAAAATTAACAAGAAGAAGAAAGAGAAGAGGAAGAATGAGGAAAATAAGTAGGAGGAGGGTATGTAGGAAGACAATAAGAGGAAAAGGAGGAGCAAGACAAAAGACAGCAATAGGAAGAGGAAAAAGAAAAGGAAGAAAAAGAAGGAAAGGATAAAGAGAGAGGACAAGGAAAAGTAGTAGGAAATAGAAAAAGAAGAAAACAAAGAAGAACAGGAAGTTAAAAGGGGAGCGGAAGATGGAAGAAGAGGAAGAGGAATAGAGATAAGGGAATAGGAGGATGAAGAAGGAAAAGAAACAGGAAGATAAATAAATAAATGGAGGAAGAATGAAAAGAAATAAGAGGTAAATGAAAAAGAAATAGGAAGATGAGACGAAGAAGAAGAAGAAGAAGCCATTATAGTGGGTTTGGCCGAGACCCATTACCCAAAGTTTGGGTTCACGTTGAACTAAGTCTAGAGCAAACTTCAACTCAAAACAGGGTTCTATTGTTCTACTGTTCCGGTTTGCTCAACACAATCCTATAGACAATATTTTCACATGAGACGTTTCACAATATCACATTGGCAGTTTCTTCCTTAGTAATTTCCTCAGGCACACAAGATCACACACTTTCTGTATAAGGGTACAGCAGTAAGTAGATAGTAGGTGACTCTGTATAATGATATGCTGTGAACATTTGGCTTGCTCATGGAGTGAGAAGTACGACATATACTGTAAGTCTGACATCCCTAATAGTCTATGATTATGACCCTACAGAAGAAGCATTTCCTAAGCTTTCTTTGCTTTCTTTCTGTTTCAGAAATTGAGCAATCAGTACATAAATGGGAAAAAAAGAATGGTCCAAAGGCACAGTGCTTATTGTGTCCTTCACAGAGCTATAGAACGTCTCCTTCCCTTCTGACAACTAAATTGAGGATGTCTTACAGTGATTTCATCGGATGTCTCTAAATTGCAATTTGACTTTAATAAAACATATCAATGTTAATTCAGCTGAACAACAGATACTCACATGAGGGAGAAAAACTTCATTCTTTCCACAGAACTTTGCTCTGAACTGTAAGAAGACTTCCAGGAAGTCAGAGGACATGATTTATGGAACAGCATGAGGCTGTCGTATGTCGGAAAGAGATGCTCATCAAAAAGCACAATACAGTATCTAGCAAAATGGAACCAAGAAGGGAACCTAAAATACCATATACTCCTATCTATCTATCTATCTATCTATCTATCTATCTATCTATCTATCTATCTATCTATCTATCTATATATTTATCTATCTATCTATCTATCTCATATCTATCTATCTATCTATCTATCTATCTATATATTTATCTATCTATCTATCTATCTATCTCATATCTATCTATCTATCTATCTATCTATCTATCATCTATCTATCTATCTATCTATCTATCTCATATCTATCTATCTATCTATCTATCTATCTATCTATCTATCTATCTATCTCATATCTATCTATCTCATATCTATCTATCTCATATCTATCTATCTATCTATCTCATATCTATCTATCTATCTATCTCATATCTATCTATCTCATATCTATCTATCTATCTATCTATCTATCTATCTATCTATCTATCTCATATCTATCTATCTATCTATCTATCTATCTATCTATCTATCTATCTATCTATCTATCTATCTCATATCTATCTATCTATCCCATATCTATCTAGCTATCTATCTCATATCTATCTATCTCATATCTATCTATCTATCTATCTCATATCTATCTATCTATCCCATATCTATCTAGCTATCTATCTATCTCATATCTATCTATCTATCAATCTATCTATCTATCTATCTATCTCATATCTATCTATCTATCTCCTATCTATCACATATCTATCTGTCTATCTATCTATCTATCTCATATCTATCTATCTATCTCATATCTATCTATCTATCTATCTATCTATCTATCTATCTATCTATCTATCTATCTAATATCTATCTCCTATCTATCACATATTTATCTACCTATCTATCTATCTATCTATCTATCTATCTATCTATCTCATATCTATTTATCTATCTATCTCTCCATATCTCCCATTTCGATCTATATATATATCTATCTATTTAATATCTCCTATCTCTCTATCTTTCTATCTATCTATATCTCTCATATCTATCTGTCTATTTTATCTCATACCCATATCTCTCTCTCCCTCCCTCCCTCTCTCTCTCTCTCTCTCTCTCATATCCTATCTATCTATCCATCTCTCTATATCTCTCATATCTATCTATCTATCTATCTATCTATCTATCTATCTATCTATCTATCTATCTATCTATCTATCTATCTCATATCTATCTATCTATCTCATATCTATCTATCTATCTATCTATCTATCTATCTATCTATCTATCTATCTATCTCACATCTATCTATCTCACATCTATCTATCTCACATCTATCTCATATCTATCTATCTCATATCTATCTATCTATCTATCTATCTGTCTATCTCATATCTATCTATCTCATATCTATCTATCTATCTCATATCCTGTCTATCTATCCATCCATCTATCTATTCATCTCTCTCTGTCTATCCATCTCATATCTATCTATTTATCTATCTATCTATCTCTCTATATCCATCTATCTGTCTCTCTATATCTACCCATCTACCTATCTACCTATCTATCTATCTACCTATCTATCTATCTATCTATCTATCTATCTATCTATCTATCTATCTATCTATCTATCTATCTATCTATCTATCCATCCATCCATCCATCCATCCATCTCTCTATATCTCTCATATCTATTTATCTATATATATATATATATATATATATATATATATATATATATATATATATATTTTATACCATATCTAGACTTGCAATCAAGATGATTGCCAATTAGAGATGAGCGAACGTACTCGGTAAGGGCGATTTCACAATCGAGCACCGCGATTTTCGAATACTTCACTACTCGGGTGAAAAGATTCGGGGGTCGCGGGGCGGGGTGTGGCGTGGTGGAGCGGGGGTAGCAGCGCGGAACAGGGGGGAGCTCTCTCTCTCTCCCTCTCCCCCCCACTCCCCTCTGCAACCCCCCGCTCACCCACAGCGCCCCCGAGTACTTTTCACCCGAGTAGTGAAGTACTCGAAAATCGCGGTGTTCGATTGCGAAATCGGCCTTACAGAGTACGTTTGCTCATCTCTATTGCCAATGTTTTGCCAAATTTACAAACTTTCAGCCGTTCGCAAAAAAATCAAGCAATAACTGTTTAAATAGCTGAACACAAGTAATATAAGAAGTGATTTCTCCAAATTCATCACAAGAGACAGCTTTACTGAATTCTGCAGTCTCAGAATTATTCACCCCCTTCATGACAAGCATCTTTCGTTCTTAGTAAAGCACCTTTTGCTGTTATGACTTGCTACAAACATGACACATAGCCAGACAGCAGCTTCTGACACCTTCCTGGAGATTCTTAGCTCATTCCTCATGGGAAATGGCCTCCGGCTTACTAATATTCTTGGGTTTGTGCGCTGCAATCACCTATTAATGTTTTGGGCCACTTTTTTGACCTAGCCATATTTCTAACATGCCGGGCTGAGGTTGGGGCAGGTGGAGTTCAGGCAATATGGTAAATCAGGCTGGAGATTAAGACTGGCGAGTCAGAAAACAGTCCGAGGCTAGGACAGGCAGAGTCCATGAAAGCTGGATACACAGGCAGAGGGTCAAAACTGGGAAGCAAGCATGTTCCAGAAACACCTTTAAGGGGTTTTCCATGCACATAATGGAAAATTCTGAAGTCTTGGAGCTACAGCAAAGTAGTGGCAACCTGTACCTTTTATCTGCTGCTCTGGACCTTCTTCTTCATACTATGCACTCGCCAATCTGTTGCTATGTTTAAACACATCACTTCCGCAGTAAACACAACAGACTGTTACCCACAATTCCCAGCATGCATAGAGCTTGTTTACCCGCCCGTAGCTCCGCCCACAGCTCACGGGTCCTACAACTTACCAGTACCAACCTCTCAGAGTGTTGATGAAGCAGACAGACAGGACCTTCCGATGCTCTGAACTACATGAGCAATACAGCTCAGTACTTCCGCTCCTGTCCTCCCATCATGCACTGCTCACAGGATGGTGGAGGCTATGGAGAGAGGAGAGAGTAGGAAATGTAGACAAGGTGTCAAGAGGATATTTTTAGATGGGGATCATGTGAAATAGATAGAAAATGAAGAAAGTAGTAAGAGCAGGGACAATGAACCTATTACAGAATGACTTATTGTGATCATGTATCTTAAACTTTAAAATGTTAGCCTGCGCCTGGAATACCCCTTTAACTGGAACCATAGGAACCTATTGCTCCGGAGGCTTTCAGTGAAGGGATGTGCCTTGAATAACCTAGGACGGACTAAGATAGGCTGGGGACGGTAAGCTAGGCGCATGTACCAGGCTGAACATGCGCATGACCTATGAGCAAAGACAACAGTCAGAGCAATGGCGGAAGCTCTTCCACACAGAAGACAGAGGACAGAAAGATGCCAGCCAGCAGGAGGGAGAGCTGAGAAGATGTACCACCTGGTGCAGCCGGTGGCCATGACACATGAATTTGGCGCTGGGTGGAAATATCCAGTTACATAATACTAGAACCCCTTCACTTGGTACAGTAAGAACATTTTGCTCTGGCACCTTCTAGTTGGTGAAAGTGCTTTAAATAAGCCAGAAAAAGCTAAGATAGTCTGGATACAGGAAATCTGGGTGTCCATGGACCCCTCAGAATGTGAACCAAGCAACTCTGCACCCCTACAAGCAGAGACAGCAACTCAAGCTGAAGGATGCCAACACCCGTGGCTGGCAGAAGTGGAAAGTGAAGTAAGGAACTGCCAGAGGCTATAAGAATTTGATTGGTGAAAGCCTACACACCATAAATCTACAAGCTCCGCCCCATAGACTCATTTGCGGATGGGGGGATTCCTATGGGTTAAATCTCAAGAAACGTTTTTGGCAATAAACTCTGTTTAAATGTAACATATGTTGTTTGTACTAAAGCAAATCGTTTCAGACATTTATAGCATCTGAATAATTGGAAACAAATAAGAAATATGTCATATAATAAACAACCCACATACAGTGATTATTGATGGGCTGCAGAAATCAATATTTTAAAGGGAAGTGACAACTAATGAGGGTAATTAATTAACACATTTCACAAAAAATTCAGTTGAAAGCCACCGACTTATTCATGTGGCTGATGAACTGAATAATCCAGATAATCAGCCCATGTGGAACCCATGCTGGCATCCTCCGTAATATTAATGCAAAAAATCAAATAAATCAGCAAATTCACAGATGTTATTAGGGCGCAGTAATTATATGTACGGTGAAAATATGCCGCTTAGCCAGTGCTAGAACATGCAAATCTTGTTACTTCATTTATTTGGCTGTTTATAAACATTAGCCTGTAAGATATAGCAGCTCTTACGCCCGAGGGCCGCTGTAACAAAAAGTTTCAGTAAAAGTTTCAACCAATCAGATTGCTTCTTTAATTGTCAGCCTTGGGGGTGGAAACAGGCTGAACTGGATGGACATTGTCTACCATCAGCATAACATACTATGTCACTAGGTAGTCCTGCTATGGAAAAATGAGAGGTGAAATCTGATTGGTGCTTAGGAGACCAATTAGATCACAGTTTTCTACTTTTTTAAGTATGGAAGATGCAGAGTTATCACATCCAGGGAGATTTAAAGAACACCAAAGACCGAATTCATTGGTAACCTATAGATAGAAGCAGTTGGAGTGGAGTATCATATGACTGCAGGACTGTTTATAGTCTATAACCATGAAGAAACATAGGTCACAGCAGGTATGTACATAGAACTCATGGGGCCCCAAAATGAAACCCTAAATAGACCCCCAAAAGTGGGGGGAAAAAGTTCTAGGCCGTCATAAAGAAGTTTTACGGACACAATTCATCTCTACTTACTCTTTCCATCCTGCTGAAATTTACAATGCTGCTCTCCATGCCCCTTGTAGCAATAGTGCCCCCTCTGTGGCTCCCACTTACATAGTGTCGCCCTTTGTGGCCTCACTTTATAACAGTAGCCTGCTTTGTGGCTTCTGCTTAGTAATAATGCCCCACTTCATGGCCCCTGCTTACTTATAGTGTCCTTTTTCATGGTCCATGCTTAGTGAAACTGTCCCTCATTGTGGCTTCCACTTAAGGCCGCCTGCAGACGAGCGGGTCGGATCCGGCGGCGAGAATTCTCGCCACGGGACCCGACCCGAGCGCCTGCAGAGACGAGCGCGTACTCACCCGCGCCCGGCGGCCCTGGTCTGG
This sequence comes from Eleutherodactylus coqui, assembly GCF_035609145.1. Lineage (NCBI taxonomy): Eukaryota > Metazoa > Chordata > Amphibia > Anura > Eleutherodactylidae > Eleutherodactylus > Eleutherodactylus coqui. Next base: position 35,957,594 of record NC_089843.1, read on the forward strand.
AGCCGGCGGCCGGGTGAGTGACGTTTCTGTCAAAAATAGGACATGCGGTTTGTTTGCCGTGCGAGATTTTGCGCGGCCAAACCGCGGCCGTCTGCATAGGAATGCGTATTGTAATGCACTCCTATGCAGGCTTTCAGCGGCGGAAATCCCGCGGGATTTTCGCCCGTGTGCAGGCGGCCTTAGAATAGTAATAAACAAGCACAATTACCACAAGGCAACTAAAATGTGATCCCTCAAAACTGGGTGTTGTATCTGGTTTTATGCCTGTAATAGCCTGAAAATATATCTTTTCCCCAGCTCTTGGTCGCGGTACTAATAGCTTTTCTAATACTGATTTGGTGTCTATTACTGTATCTGTCTGGCTGGTGGGCACTATATATATAGAAGTCTCTTTTATCTGAACCTTTTGATCTATTGAGCATGTCCACTGTCCTACACCAATCTCTGACACACCTAATGTTTACTGTCCTATACGGAGCATTTCAGTCAACAGAGCTATACAGACATGGACTGTCCTATTCTGGTCTGACTTCTTGGACAACAGTCACCCATTCAGGTTAATAGGTGCACAAACACAACAGGAAGGATATCTAAGTGCACTCTGGTTTTTGACTGATCATTACTAAGCAAGTGTCCAGTGACAAGGGGACTCCTCGTGGAGATGAGCAAATCCTGTGCCACAGCTGTCGTAGCTGTGGCAGAGGATCGCAATGCTATCCCATCGAATTTAATGGAGCCAGTGCTACAGCTGGCTCCATTGAAAGCAGTAAGATGCTGGCAGCCCCCGCAGTGATTTTTGGGGAAGGGCTTTAAATATAAGCCCATCCCTGAAAATCATCCATAGAATGTGTAAAAAAATATATACTCACCTCTCTGCAGCTGCAGGGGCTCAGGCGCATCCAGCCGGGTCTTCTCCTGAACTGCTATGAAGTGCTTTCAGCAGGAAGGGATTTAAAATCCTTGCCTGCTGAAAGGGCTGCCTCTGATTGGCTGAGCACTGTTACCAATCAGAAGCAGCTCTCAGCTGTCATTAAATCCCCGCCTACTGAAAGCACTTCACAGTAATTCAGGAGAAGACCCGGCTGGACGTGGCTAAGCCCCGGCAGCTGCGGAGAGGTGAGTATATATTTTTTTATTTTTTACACATTCTAGGGATGATTTTTCAGGGATGTGCTTATATTTAAAGCCCTTCCCTGAAAATCACTGCGGAGGCTGCCAGCATTTCACTGCTTTCAATTTGGATCGCAAACGCAAGTAACATGCGCAGTGAACAAACACCCGTCTGACTGAGCCTTTAGAAAGTTTTTTTAAGGATGCATTTACATTAGCAAGTGCTACTAGCAAACCTGCCATTTTTATATGAGTGCAAATACGGTCATCTGAAGAAGCCCTAAGGCCAGTTTCACAGGAGTGCATGCATATTTGGGAGCACATGAATGTAGTGTATTTGCGAACAAACAATGTTTTTTTGCGCGCGCATCGGCATATTTTGCTGCACTTTTTGCACTCACAAGGCATATTCATTTGTGCGTAGCACCGAAGATGCACCAATCTAAATGGCTGGTTAGTCTGATTAGCTCTACATGTGCTCTTTTTTCAGAGTAATTACGCAGCCTATTGTGCATCTCCTAGCGTATTTTGCACGCATATCTGCACCCCCATCGAGTTCTATGGAGACCTTTAGTGCGCAAATGTGCAGGAAAATAGATCATGCTGCGTTTTTCTTTGTGCATGAAAAATATTCGCTTGTGAACGAACCCATTGAAACTCATTGGAATTTTGTGCATGCAAATCCCCACGTAAATATGTCCATGTGCATCCGGCCTAAAGCTTAGCCTTCATGTGTGAGCCTATTTATTCTCCCATCCTTGGATCCATCATCAAACAAATCTTTAAGGCTCCTTCACACGGGCGATTTTGTGTGCATTTTCGCGCTTGCAAAATCGCTCTTGCAAACCGCTGACAATAGAACCTGTTGATTTCATTGGGTTCCCTCACATTCAGCGTTTTTACATGCACATTTCTGTCTGGCAGAATATACGCAACATGTTTTATTTTTGTGTGCCCAGGACACCATAGGGATCTATAGGGGGGCACAAATGCATGGTATTAGTGTATCTTGACGCCACCAGGAACTCCTGGTGGAGTTAAGATTGACAGCGGAGTGACGTCCCCTGTAGCTGATTGGCTGGACAGCGGTGTCGGCTGGCAGGTCCTGGCTGCTGCAGCTGTGAGCCGCTGCTGTTGCCTCCCTGCATGCGCTCCCTCTCTCTTACCAGACACAGTGCTCCCACCCAGTTAGCCGGCTGCTGTGCTCCATCTGTGAATGCACTCCGCTTTTCACACTCTGTTTCGCAGCCGCGGTCGCCTCCCCGCTGCCCGTCCTGAGATGAAGGTTATATATGTGCTGTGCTGGAGTTATCAGCGTCTTGCGCCTCTCACAGTCTGTGAGGCCAGCACTGTCGTCTCCCTGCTGAGCACCTCGTGCCACTCTGGACTCCCTGCTGCCGACCCCGATCAGTGGTTAGCGGAGCAACACATGCGGGGCATCATCCTTGCATCTGGAGTGCCGGCAGCTAAGGCACTTAGACATGCCCCTGTGTGGATGCATGGGGGGAGCCACTGTATGCTTTATACGTTCTTTCTTAGTGGGCAGCCGACCCCTCTGTGCAGCCAATCAGCATCAGGAGGCGTCACCCCCTGTCAATTTTGACTCCACCAGGAGTTCCGGGTGGTGTCAAGATACACTAATACCCAAATGCACACCCCGTCCACACGAAATAGCGCACAGATCTGCGAACTTTCACAGTGTTAAATGATAACACCGAGGACTAATTAGGCTACTTAGCCGGTTCAATAATGGCGCGTGCAGGAGCCCTTACAGAAGGAAAAAGTATATGCTGTTGTTATATATGCAATAGGAAAACAAAAACAAAAAAAAGGACATAAATAGTCAAATAAATAAAAAAGAAATGACATAAATGAAGAGATAAAAAAGAAAATCTATTAAATAAGCAAATAAAATAAATTTACAAGTAAGCTATTAAATAAACAAATAAAAAGTATAAATAAAACATAAATACATAAATAGAAGTATAAATACAGCTCTTGGTGAGAAGATGCGGTGGGACATCAGGCCCTGCCATAGCGGACGCCTCTTATCTACATGCAACACGGAGTGGGTCCTCTTAAAAAACATAGTTCTGGCTGCCTGTTAGCGGCTCCCAGACCTCCTAATATAGTTACCGTAGGAAACACAGCAATCTTCCGGAGCAGTAAATATCCTTGTGGAATTGAGGACAGGCAGGAGTAAGGCAGAGAGAGCTACATTATGACTGCAAAATATGTCACAGGTGATATTTAACACCCAAAGTGAAGAAAAAAATATGGACCCCTGAATGGAAATGCATTAAGGCCTCCTGCTAAGCTGTAATTCTTCAGGAATCCTAATGAATGTTTTACTGGCCCGGCGAATACGTCTTCTTGCAGAAGCATTTTGTTATCACGTGAAGTCACTGTAGGCTGCAACACTGGATGGATTTTCCTGGAAGATATACAGATAAGTAGCAGAAAATTGTAAGACAAGATTCAGTGCAATAGTGTAATGGTATTCACAGGGAAATACAGCAGAAATACAAATGAGAGTACTGGAGTAAATCCCAGATCCTGTCAATTAAGCCTTAAAGGGGTTTATCTGGTGTAGAAAATGTATTCTCAAACAGTTAGGTAATTCTGGCTGTATAAATGGGCTCATGCCTTCAAGACCCCGAACTCTTCATGAGAGTGGAGACTGTAAGGAGCATCTCTCTCACATGATGGTTCTACGCATGGCAGCACATTGTAATTCTTCATCCTCCCTGGTCGTGGCACTGGGAGGGGAAGTGGGGTTATTTGCCCATCCCCTCTGATGGCATGTCAATAAGACATACTGTACTACTGTCGGTCTATGGTGAGAACTGTTATAAGTCAACTGAAGGAGGGGTGAAGCAATAATGTATAAGTACTACAGGTAAAGAGCAATAGAGGACATGTCCTATAGCTAGAAGAGAAAACAGTGCTTGTAGTACTGGTAGAGGAGAGCACATTGTGTGTAGTACAGATAAAGGAGAGTACAGTGCATGTAGTACAGGTAGAGGAGAGTACAGTGCATGTAGTACAGATAGAGGAGAGTGCAGTGCATGTAGTACAAATAGAAGAGAGAACAGTGCATGTGGTACAGGTAGAGGAGAGTACACTGCATGTGGTACAGATAGAGGAAAGTGCAGTGCATGTAGTACAAATAGAGGAGAGTACTGTGCATGTGGTACAGATAGAGGAGAGTGCAGTGCATGTAGTACAAATAGAGGAGAGTACTGTGCATGTGGTACAGGAGGAGGAGAGTACAGTGCAAGTGGTACAGGTAGAGGAGAGTACAGTGCATGTAGTACAGATGGAGGAGAGTACAGTGCATGTAGTACAAATAGCGGAGAGTACAGTGCATGTAGTACAGGAGGAGGAGAGTACAGGGCATGTAGTACAGGTAGAGGAGAGTACTGTGCATGTAGTACAGATACAGGAGAGTATAGTGCATGTAGTACAGATAGAGGAGAGTGTAGTGCATGTAGTACAGGTAGAGGGGAGCACAGTGCATATAGTACAGAGAAAGGAGAGTACAGTGCATGTAGTACAGAGAGAGGAGAGTACAGTGCATGTAGTACAGGTAGAGAAGAGTACTGTGCATGTAGTACAGGTAGAGGAGAGTACAGTGCATGTAGTACAGGTAGAGGAGAGCACAGTGCATGTAGTACAGATACAGGAGAGTGTAGTGCATGTAGTACAGAGAGAGGGGAGTACAGTGCATGTAGTACAGAGAGAGGGGAGTACAGTGCATGTAGTACAGAGAGAGGGGAGTACAGTGCATGTAGTACAGAGAGAGGAGTGTACTGTGCATGTAGTACAGAGAGAGGAGTGTACTGTGCATGTAGTACAGAGAGAGGAGTGTACTGTGCATGTAGTACAGATGCAGGAGAGTGTAGTGCATGTAGTACAGATACAGGAGAGTGTAGTGCATGTAATACATGTAGAGGAGAGTACATTGCATGTAGTACAGAGAGAGGAGAGTACAGTACATGCAGTACAGAGAGAGGAGAGTACAGTACATGCAGTACAGAGAGAGGAGAGTACAGTACATGTAGTACAGATAGAGGAGAGTACAGTACATGCAGTACAGAGAGAGGAGAGTACAGTACATGTAGTACAGAGAGAGGAGAGTACTGTGCATGTAGTACAGATACAGGAGAGTACGCTGCATGTAGTACAGGTAGAGGAGAGCACAGTGCATGTAGTACAGGTACAGGAGAGTACGCTGCATGTAGTACAGGTAGAGGAGAGCACTGTGCGTGTAGTACAGGGAGAGTACAGTGCATGTAGTACAGAGAGAGGATAGTACGCTGCATGTAGTACAGACAGAGGAGAGTACTGTGCATGTAGTACAGAGAGAGGATAGTACTGTGCATGTAGTACAGATACAGGAGAGTACAGTGCATGTAGTACAGGTAGAGGAGAGCACTGTGCGTGTAGTACAGGGAGAGGAGAGTAGAGTGCATGTAGTACAGAGAGAGGATAGTACGCTGCATGTAGTACAGGGAGAGGAGAGTACAGTGCATGTAGTACAGAGAGAGGATAGTACGCTGCATGTAGTACAGATAGAGGAGAGTACTGTGCATGTAGTACAGATAGAGGAGAGTACTGTGCATGTAGTACAGATACAGGAGTGTACAGTGCATGTAGTACAGAGAGAGGAGAGTACTGTGCATGTAGTACAGAGAGAGGAGAGTACTGTGCATGTAGTACAGAGAGAGGGGAGTACAGTGCATGTAGTACAGAGAGAGGAGAGTACTGTGCATGTAGTACAGAGAGAGGAGAGTACTGTGCATGTAGTACAGAGAGAGGAGAGTACTGTGCATGTAGTACAGGTACAGGAGTGTATAGTGCATGTTGAACAGACAGAGGGGAGTACAGTGCATGTAGTACATATAGAGGCAGTACTGTGCATATAGTACAGATACAGGAGAGTACGGTACATGTAGTACAGATACAAGAGAGTACTGTGCATGTAGTACAGATACAGGAGAGTACTGTGCATGTAGTACAGAGAGAGGAGAGAGTACAGTGCACGTACTACAGAGAGAGGGGTGTGCAGTGCACGTAGTACAGAGCGAGGGGTGTACAGTGCATGTAGTACAGGGAGAGGAGAGTGCAGTGCATGTAGTACAGAAAGAGGAGTGTACAGTGCATGTAGTACAGAGAGAGGAGTGTACAGTGCATGTAGTACAGAGAGAGGGGTGTATAGTGCATGTAGTACAGATAGAGGGGAGTGCGGTGCATGTAGTGGAGATACAGCAGAGTACAGTGCACATAGTGCAGATAGAGTAAGGTGACCAGATTTTCCAAGGGTCAAAGCGGGACAAATGGGTGTGGTCAGGGGCGGGACTTATCATGATGCATGATTTTACCTCTGTTGTTATAAAAATTACAGGGACGGTTCAAAACAAGACAGGGAGCTAATTCCACAGCATTTCCGCATCTAAGGGCGCCCACCCACTGGCGTTTGCGTTTTCCGCGGGAAAAAAACGCAGCGTTTTCTGCGATTTTTCCATTAATTTCCATTGACATTCATGGGTGCATTAGGAGAAAAATAAGGACACATATGCAACTGACAGTTCCTATGTTAAAAACGCAAACGCAACGCAAAAAAAACGCCAGTGGACAGGAACACATGTTATCTCTATGCCTGTGCAGGAAAAACGCAAAACGCAGGTAAAAAAACGCCAGTGGGTGGGCGCCCTAAAACAGTCAAAATACATACCATCGCTGCGGATTTTGACTGGAAGTTGGCCACGTATCCACAGCTGATTTCATACTATGCGGCGCTTTTCCTTACCTCCTCTGAAGGCTTCCCGCTGTCAGCGCTCCCAGCTTCTGCTTCCTAAGCCCAGGAAAAAGGGAAGGGTTAGGGAAAGATTTGGCGACCTACCCTGTAAAAACCTCGCCTTGGAAACCCTATGAAAGAGCTCTCAAATGATATGGTATCCAATGATAGGCCCCCCAGACAAAGGGATACTCCAAATGCGACTGGGGTAGAACAAGGTCTGAGTACAAGTATGCGCTATACAAATAAACATTATTATTAAGTAGTCAGGGTTTTTCTCATGATGTCACTGGGAGAAAGCCCTCGGGAAGTCCAGCTGCTGAAGCGCCTCATGATGAAAGGAAAGGACTGCGCTGTACCAAAAGCTTACATACCAGCAACATGGAACGTGCGTGGATGAGTCTGGGGAAATTGGACATTGTGAAAGGCGAAATGACAAGAGTTAGCAATGATATTCTTGGGATTAGCGAATTGCACTGGACAGGTAATGGATATTTTCAGTCTGATGACTTCACATTGCACTCTGCTTGACACAAGAGATTCAAGAGAAATGTAGCAGCCTTTATTACAAACAAGTAGACCTCAAAGGCAGTAGAAAGTCTTAGAACAATCAGCGACCATATTATTGCTATTCGGATACGTGGTAAGCTAGTGAACATCTCAATCTTACAGGTCTATGCCCCTCGACAGGTGCTAACGAAGAAACCATTGAAGATTTGTATGCCGACGTCCAGAAAACTCTAAACGAAATGTCAAAGAAGGACATTGTTACGTTTGTGTGGGCAACTTAGCATCGGGCCCACACGAACGGGTTTAGGGAAGCACGGGTTTAAGGAAACACAAGTTGAACTACCACGGATATACACCCCTCCCTATCTTCTACTAGGGTTAGTGACACAGACCTACCTGAGCAGGGACATCACCCCTATGAAGGGCGGCCCAGCGGTCTTCAGATCTGGGCCCTTGCTGCTCCTAGGAACCCATGCACCCAGGCTAGAACACATACACATGCCACCACAACAGGGACAACTGGACAGAGTAAGCTGACACATAGAGCCGGAATCACACCATACAGCAGCCAAAATGCAAACACTAATAGCAGATGTTAATGCTATAAATGCCAGGTATTAATTGACATTTTGATCAAAATTTGGAAGCTAGCGGGCTACGTCACAGCTTCTGGCTATACCGCTAGTCCTACACTAACCAAGAGTCCAGCAACACAAACCTTCCTTGCAGCCACCACACATAGAACCTGTTCACACCACAGAGACAGAATGAGCACTGAACAGGACTGTCCACACCTGATGTCTGTCCACCTGCACAGACACTGGACAAGACACTGTTCACACCTAACACATATACAGGCATGCAAAATTACAAACCCTAGAGTGAAGGGATACCAGTTACCCCTTACAAAGGGGATTGTGAATATATATGCAGCAGACCTGTGGGGATTGGCTGGCAGGAGGAACTCCACACCAAGCCAGCTCAATTATCCCACACTTCTGAAGGTGTGCTCCTGGAACCCTGTAGTACAGCAGATGCAAGCAGCACAACCTGACAGACATCATTTTCATTATGGGTGACTTCAATTCCAAAGTTGGCAGCCAGCCAGAAGCAACATCACAGGAAGATTCGGGCTTGGTGAAAGAGATGAAGCCGGTGATCACCTGGTACAGTTCTGCCAAGAAAATTGGTTTAGGCTAACAAACACATGGTTTATGCAACCCAAACGCCAACTGTACAGATGGACATCTCCAATGGCCTCCATCGAAATCAGATTGATTACATCCTATGTAATCATCGTTGGTGAAGTTCAATCATTGCAATAAAACTGCGGCTCTGATCATGAACTCCTTGCTAAAATCAAGATCACATTCTGCAGCATTAGGAAAGTTGCTCTATTGAGAAAATTTGACACCTCTAAAGTCCCGCAATCATACACTATTGAGGTAGCAAACAGATTCGAACTGCTTGACACATCAGAAAAGCATCCAGAGGAACTATGGCACGAAATACAGTCCACAGTTATGGAAACAGCCAGTAAGCATCTACTCTATAAGAAGCAGGAAAAACAACACTCTTGGTTGTCTGAGCAAACCCTCAGAATAGTCAACAAAAGAAGAAAAGAAAAGGCAGCAGACAACAAAGTCGAAGTTCAGCAACTCAATGCCATTTTTTTTAGTGAGTGGTAAGGAAAGATAAGGAAATGGACTGGAATGAGCGTTGCAAACAACTCAAAGCAGAAGCCATGAAAGGCCATATCCAATGCCAATTCTCACAGGTCGAGATGGCCTGAAAACCTTTCATGGCACGCAATGACACAATCAAACGCAAAAATGGGAAGGGACTGAATGACCAATAGAGTATCAAGGATCAGAGGAGGGAATACACAGAGGAACTTTATGCCTGCAACCACATACCTGAACCATTTAGGTGGAGCCTGTGGACTTGGAGCTTCCATTATGGAGTCAGAAGTGGTTATGGCAATGAAACAACTTGCTAAAAATAAAGCACCAAGCATATATAACATAGCTGCCAGTACCAATGAAAACCATCACAGCGCTGTGCCAGGCAGTATGGGCATCAACACAATGGCCACCCTACTGGAAAAGATCTGTCTTCATCCCTCTACCAAAGAAAGTTGACTCCCAGTATTGCTCCAACTATCGAAAAATAGCCTTCATTCCGCATGCAAGAAAGATCCTTCTTAAAATTATACAGGAAAGACTGAGATCCGTAGTTAATGTAGCACTCCCTGCTGCGCAGGCAGGATTCCAGCGATGATGTGGCACCCGTAACCATATTGCAAACCTGCGATGGACCATGGAAAAAGCTCGGGAATACCAAAAGATTATATACATGGGCTTCATTAAGGCCTTTTACTGTGTGGACCATGACAATCTATGGCAGGCCCTACAAGAGCTGGGCATATCGGCACTTTTAGTCAAGCTGATAAAATCACTTTATACCAATCAAGAAGCCACTGTGAGAACACAGTATGGGGACACAGATTGGTTAGTGATCAGCAAAGGTGTCCGACAGGGCTGCATCCTCTCACCCTGGAGGGCAAGATGACCAAGCTCAGGCTCACGGATTTTGGCCATGTAATGCGAGCAGAGTCGCTAAAAAATCTATAATGTTTGGACAGATCAGTGGCAAAAGAAAACCAGGCTGCCAAAGAACATGATGGCTGATACTGTCAGAGCTGAAACTGACATGGATATCACACAACTGAAAGAAGCAGTGCAAAACCGAAAAACATGGAGGGAACTCACCTTTAAGGTTGCCGAGGGTCGTGAACGACTCAACGACTAGCAAAAACAGCAACAGATGTAGTACAGATAGAGAGGAGTACATGTAGAGAGCAGTATACGATATGTAGTACAGATAGACGTTAGTACAGGACATGTAGTAGAGGTGAAGGATAGTACAGGACATGTAGTACTGGTAAAGGTCAGTACAGGACATGTAGTACTGGTAGAGGGCAGTATAGGACATGCAGTACAGGTGGAGGATAGTACAGGACATGTAGTACAGGTAGAGGGCAATTAGCATAAATTAAATAAGAAAGAATGGGACGTGGTGAGGGATTTCAGCGCAGATTAAAGTATCACTATACGGTTGGCTGATAATGGAGGGGCCATCGTGATACTTGACACTGAATATTATCACCAGGAGATCATCTCCCAACTATCAGATGATTCTGTTTATGAGCTACTTTCTGGCAACTCGTCGGCTAAATACAAGAGTGAATTGAGAGATGTTCTTGATGATGCACTGTTGGTGGGTAGGATAGATAAGCAGCTTCATGATTTTCTGCTTCCCTTGGTGCCGTATCTGTACACACTCCCAACGATACATAAGAACCTCTGGAAACCACTGGGTCGACCCATCATTTCCGGTAGAGGGGCGTTGTACAATAATAACTCTTGTTTTTTAGATAGGGTATTACAACCTTTTGCGATTGAAGCATCATCCTATGTTAAGGACACTACTGTTTTTGTGGTAAAGGCACAGGGTCTGGTGATTGGTGAGGGGGCTATGTTGGGCTCCTTTGATGTCACATCCCTCTACACCATCATACAGCATGAGATGGGACATTTGGCTACTAGATATTATTTACGGAGATCTGTGTGGAATTTGTCATGAACTTGTTGTCTTTAGTGTTGAACAACATTTTTTTCTTTATAACAACAGGTTCTATCACCAGTGAAGAGGGACAGCCATGGGGTCCAACATGGCCCCATACATATGCCAATTTGTTTATGCAGAATATAGAGGACACATTGATATGTACCTCCTTATCCTGGACCTTTGTCCAGGTATGGTGGAGGTACACAGACGTCATATTCTTTTGTGTGGAATGGAACAGAGGATCAACTCGCGGTATTCCATCAAGAATTGAATGACATTCGTCCAGAATTGAAGTTTACGCTGGTGTCCTCCAGACATTCTCTATAATTCTTGGATGTATTGGTTATCAAATAAGGTACACACATATGCACCGACCTGTACTCAAAGCCTACAGATCACAACAATTTGCTGCGCTTTCAGAGTAATCACCCTCCAGAGCTGATTAAAGGCCTACCTTGGAGTCAGTTACTCCGGGTCAGGCGTATTGCTGATAATGAGTTCCTGGAGGGACGCCTGGCACTTATGTGTGACAAATTTTTTGAAGAGAGGTTACCCTAGGAGTCCTCTTGAGGAACAGGCAGTTAAGGCCAGGGAGAGAGCGCGTGGTTCTTAGTTAATTAGTAGTTCTACAAAGAGGAGTGAAAACTGTATCCCGTTTGTGTCAACCTACAGGCCGATCAGTAATAGGGTAAAGCACATTATCAATAAACAGTGGCATGTTCTCTCGGGTTGCTGCCCGGATATTGCGGAGTTTAGTCTACCACCTATGTATTGCAGGGGATTTAACCTAAAAGACAAATCAGTCCATAACATTAAGGATAATGCTTGTGGCACAATCTATGCTGACACCGGTGATAAATGGTTGTTTCCCATGTTTGGGTTGTGTTTCATGTGGCAACCTTCTTCGAGGAGACACATTTACACACTCAAACACGGGATCCACATATCCTATCAGGAGCCATTTCACATGCTCATCGGCATCTGTTATATGTTGGAGAGACAACCACAGAAGTACAGAAGCGTATAGCTAACCACAAGAGTAGTATTAGAACAAACAAGGTAGATTTACCAGTGCCGAAACATTTTGTCACCTCCGGGCATTCAGTCAGTCAGCTCCCTTACAGGGTGATTGACTCAGTGCCCTCTAGCATCAGGGGAGGTGACAGAGAAAAACATCTGCGTTTCCTGCAAGCGAAATGGATTTTTCAACTGGAGACCCTGCAGCCAAAAGGGCTAAACATTGAATACAATCTGGTACCCTATGCAATTAAAAAATTTTGATTAAATGAGGCGTGACTGTTGTTGGATTCTGTAATATGATCATGTTACGGGTATTAAATGTTGATTTTAATTGTATGCTTTTTGTTTATCCTTAGATCCTCAGATGCATGATGTAGGTCGAAATCTGATATGAGCAAGGGACACTGGGGCACGAACTGCGGTTTCTAGGTGGCCTCAACTATTTTGCCCACTAATGTAGATAGTGGATGGATTAATTGACTGGGCTTGTGGTCTATTAAACATCTTGCCCATGTGGGCGGTATTTGTAATACATTTTTGAAATGATAAAAATCTATTTAGCGGTACAGCTGACTCTTTATTACTTATTTAATGTTTTCAAGTATCCTTAGGACAATATCTTATGAATGTCTTTGCAAGCGTGGACACCCACTTGCTATGCGATAGCTTTGCGATGCGAGAGTGAGTGAAAACGTATGATAATGAAATCAATGATTTTCAATGGTTTCATTCTCATTTACGATGTTTTCACTGTAATCTCATATCGCAAAAGAGAATGGGCAATATATATGGGTTGTTATACTCAGCTGTCATTCAATGACAGCTGGGCACTGCCTCTGACTGGCCACAGTGCTCACCCAATCAGAGGCAGCGCTTTCTGGAGGCAGGGATTTTTCAATCCCTGACCTCCAGAAAAGAGAAGAAGGGTCGGAGAGAAGAGCCAGAGGGCTCTTCTAGGTGAGTTAATCTTTTTTTTTTTTTAACTTTTTTTACAGCTTGCTATGAATTTCAGGGAAGGGCTTATATTTCAAGCCCTTTTCCGAAAATTATCACTGCAAACACTGCTTTTAATAGGGCCGCAGCAGTGCTGGCCCCATTGAAAGAAATTGGAAAGCATCATGGACTTCTGCCACAGCTGTGGCAGAGGATTCCTTCATCCCTGCGATCCCCACGGGGGTGAAGGAATCCCCTGCCACAGCTGTGTCAGGGGAGCGCAATGCTCTCCCTATTGTTTTCAATGGGGCCAGCGCTGCTGCCGCTTGCCCCATTGAAAGCAATGGGCGATATTGCCCATTCTCTTTTGCGATGTGAGATTACAGTGAAAACATCACAAATAAGAATGAAACTATTGAAAATCATTGGTTTTATTATCATGCGTTTTCACTCACTCCCGCATCGCAAAGCTATGGCATAGCAAGTGGGTGTCCGCCCTTAGATTTATAAGTACTTTGTAGTACAGCAACTTGGTGGCTGTGATTTTAATTTTTAATTTTCAAAAATAGCTTCAAGTAGCAATTTGCCCCTGTCATTTAATTAGACCAGTAACTGGGGGTTAGACCCTGGGTAGCCAACGATCCGTGTGCCGAATCCCACGCATGCGCATTAGCCTTTGCAGTGGTTGTCCTGTCAACAGACATGACATCTGTGTTATGGCATTGTGGAGTCCGCTTGGCGCACTCCGCGCATGCATCAGGCCCTATGTTTCTGATGATATGGTGTGACACAGCCTGGAGGACGGATTGAAGTTTGCATCTGCGTGTTGCTGTGCGGCACATTCCGGTGGTCATTTTGGATATGGGCAACAACACTCATCGCTCTTGCACACATCTGTGATCACACGCATGCTCGGTGATTAGGCATGAACGCCGGCGCTGCATCATGTAAGGGCTGTAAATCTACCTTCTGTCTGAGTTACAGGATTACATTATGCTGCCAACACCTGCATCTGCGGTAGGATAGACTGTTGAGTGCATGCCCACTAGGTGGACTTTAATTAATTGATTGTTTTTAATTGGTGTGTTTTTTTTAACCAAGGTGTATATATTGGTGATGGCTTTTGTTATTCACAGACTGGACAAAGGCTGCTGTGTCAGCCGAAACATTGTCAGGCTTATGTGCAACAAATAAAGATGAAGCATTTTATTCTACTACCGTTGTGCCATTGGTACCCCTAATGAGCTCTTCTCTTGGACTGTGTACTGGCATTTGTATGGGTTATGGATAGAGATGAGAGAGTATACTCGCTAAGGCACATTACTCGATCGAGCAGTGCCTTAGCCGAGTATCTCCCCGCTCGTCTCTAAAGATTCGGGGGCCGGCGGGGGCCGGGGAGCGGCGGGGGAGAGCGGGGAGGAATGGAGGGGAGATATCCCTCACCCTCTCTGCCGCCCGCTCCCCCCTGCTCCCCGCCGCAACTCACCTGTCACCGGTGACGGCCCCCGAATCTTTAGAGACGAGCGGAGAGATACCCGGCTAAGGCACTACTCGCTCGAGTAATGTGCCTTAGCGAGTATACTCGCTCGTCTCTAATCCACACCCATTGTTCTGAGCCTGCGTTACACATTGGAAGCCTCTATAATATTGAGGTACGTTCAAGTGCCGTTGTCTACCATTTTGGTATTTAGTTACAAAGCTGTAAATATGGTAATCTCATGACCTCTGTTGTTTGGGGATACATTAGAACAGAAAAGAAAATATTGTTAAGAGTCAAGGCAGAAAAATAAACTTCAAACTACTTAATTCAGCCAAGATTTACAAAAGATCTCTGCGCAGTGAAAGTTGCATTCCACTGTTTAAAAAATGATGTGTTAGTAGATGAAAATGTCAAGCAAATGGAAAAGATATATCCCCCGAAGAGAAAAATAGAAATAGTCCTTATTTGATTAGAATATTTGGGACAAATAACAATATTTTCACAGTCCGTCAGTGTTTCCACATCCAACATCGCTGCGTTGTAGAAAAATGAGCGGGGGTGAATAATCGTAGCTTTACACTAAACATACAAGTGCAATATCTAATTTCAATCACGACACATTATTGAACAATCTGTTTCAGGGCCCAGGAACAAAATGCAGCAAGAAAAATGCCTTCTGGGCTCTTACTGTTATATATTTTATGATAGCGTGAGATTTTTCATTGCAGAAAGCACGACGGGTTCATGCAGGATGAGACTCGTAGTTTCACAAAAAGAGCTCTGCTAAAAAAAGTTACCTTGAAAGCTGGTTTAAATTCCAAAAACAATCTAATAAGACTAGTAGTAGTGGTAATGGAGGAGGCCGCCCCTTCTGTACATCTTACTGGGCTTGCATGCTTAGGGGTCAGGTGGGTCCAGACTCCCACACAGAACCCTGTAGAGTAGGGAAAAAGAAGAAACTGAATGCAGTAAGTCATTTGTTCAGCCACATTGGAGCCCTGGAGTGGAGTAAATCATTCACCACATGGTATGAACTGACCCCATTCCTCAGAAGTGTAATGTGAAGCTTCAGGACCCCAATGCATATCTGGAACAAGTCCTCTCCTCTCACGTGCCATTTATAACATTTGTGTCTTATGTGGCAGAAGGATTTTTGCGCAGAGGTGTGATTACTATCTTAGTACCCCCCTGTAGCTATGCAAGACCTTCACTTCTCTAGGTTGCAAGTTATTCTGGTAATTAACTTCTAACTACCCTAGACCAGAAGGAAAGTAGAGGAGCAAGAGACACCGATCACAAACTAAAATATTTCTACACAAATGCACGGAGCATGGGAAACAAACAAGGAGAATTGGAGCTCCTAACACAGGAAGAGAAATATGATGTCATAGGCATCACAGGAACTTGGTGGGGCGATATACATGACTCGAACACAACGTTTGAAGGATACAGCCTATTTATAAGAAACAAACGTAAAAAAGAGGAGAAGGTGTTGTGTTGTATGTTAGGAAAACATTAATCTCCACAGAGATTCAAGCTTCAGAGCTGGGAGTTCTGTAGAAGCTGGGTAAGAATACAAGGAGAGAACAACAGAAAGGACACCATTGTAGGCATTTACTATAGGCCACCTGGACAAGCAGAAGATATTGATGAACTCTCTCTACATCAGATGGCAAAGTTCTCAAAAGAGCATGACATGGTGATCATAGGAGATTTTAACTATCCAGACATTTGTTGGGATAGTAAACGTAATGGAACCAACAAATTCTTATCCGCTCTTGCTGACAACTTTATCTTGGTAGAAGAGAAAACAAGGGGATCTGCTATCTTGGACCTAATTCTTACCAACAGGGAGGGAATGGTTGAGGAAGTAAGAGTGGCTGGGACCTTAGGAGTCAGTGATCATGCTATGCTTGAATTTTGGATAAAAAGGGGAGGAAGACCTGAGGAGACTCAGACCTCAAGGTTGGATTTCAGAAAGGCAGATTTTAATGAACTCAGAAAGAGGGTAGGAAGAATCCAATGGCTGAATGTTCTTAAGGACAGAAATGCCCAAGAAGGTTGGGAAATATTATGAAATGCGATTCTCAAAGCACAATCGTTAACGGTTAAAGGATCTGGGAATGTTTAGCTTGGAAAAAAGAAGGCTGAGAGGAGACTTAATAGCTATCTACAAATATCTGAAGGGCTGTCACAGTGCAGAGGGATCAGCCCTATTCTCATTTGTACAAGGAAAGACTAGAAGCAATGGGATAAAACTGGAAGGGAGAAGACACGAATTACTGACAGTGAAGGTGATCAATGAGTGGACGAGGTGACCACAGGGTGGTAAGTTCTCCTTCAATGTAAGTGTTCAAACAGAAGCTGGACAGACTGTCTGGGATGATTTAATGACTCCTGCATTGAGCAGGGGATTGGACCCGATGACCCTAGAGGTCCCTTCTAGTTCTACCATTCTATGATTCTAGGTCAGAGGTCATCAACATGAGTCGAAGGAGGTAATATTTCTGCACCTTCTAATAAGTGTTGCTGTGGAGGCATTATTCCATCACTCATTTGCAATACACCTAAGGTATGTAACCTATACATATTATGATTACCTATAGTTTCTAATGCCCTTGAAGCTTGAATGTCTAACAGCATAGCTTGGATACTTGACATGACAAGAAAAGAGTAGATCTTGACCACCAGACGAGGTTTCCTTTGTACATCACTGGTCCCATGGAATGAAAACAGCATATGATAATGGGGACAAAGGTGATGGGAATGGTCAATATGTCAGGGCACCATGAAATAGGGCCCATGCCTACAATTGTACACAAAACTATACATCAACACTTGTTGCAAGGTTTTTAAGGATGGCCATTATCATCAAGAAGGAAACAAGTGATAAGAAAACATATTGTTATAAGTCATAATGCTTAAAAGGACACCAGATAAAGTGCTACCAGCAATTTCTTGTATGGCCAGGAACAATATCCTGGAGGGTAATAGTAAAAGGAAACAGATTATACTTTAGTGAAAGTCAATATATAATAAATTAGTCAACTGAAGTTACTCTCAGCTGATTATCAGGATGAAAAGAGAAGACATCTTAATGAATACAAAATAGCATGGAACAATAGAGAGTAAATAACCTACTGAATGCAAGGAAAGGTTGCCAGCAAGGATCTTCTGGGATTAGGTCTAGGAGAGCTGTTCTATAATGTCTTCATTAGTGGTTTGCAACAAATGGACCAGGACAAGTGATATACCCTTCAAAAATGACAAACCATATGGAAGATGCTGCCAACTGATTAATGGGTGAGCTGAAGCGGAGTACCGGATAAAGCAATCTTAACGACAGAAATTCAAGATTAATCGTAAAGACAGAACAAGAGGTGAAACAGCAGGAGATCGCATTACCTGAGAGAAGAATGGGACATGTTAGGGAATATCTATATACAGAATATACTGCATATGACGAAAGGAGAATTTTTACACCATTCTTTGGCTGGCTTCACATGCGCGTATTTTTTGTGAGCATTTTGGCTGTGCAGAAAAAGAACATGCTCTATTTTCATGAGTATTTGTGCACCAAAGTTCCCCATAGAAGTCAATGGGAGGGGCGCAAATGCAATACGCAAGGAGATATGTGAAACACTGCGTAATTTCTCTGGAAAAAGAACACATCTGGAACTAATTAGCCATTTCAATCGGTGCGTTTGTTTGCCTTGTGCTAATGCACATGCCCTTCGGGCAAAAAAATCACAGTTGGATATGCCAATATGCTCAAAAAAATGTTTGTTCACAGCGCAAAAATGTTACACTAAGGCGTGTGCGATTGTGAATATTTCCGTGTGAAGCCAGCCTTAATCATCTTTGGTTATTAGCCTCCAGTCCATTTCAATTACAGTCCAGTTTTTTAATATATTATAGGTAGTGATGAGCGAATGTTTGAAAATTTCGTTTCGGCTGGTTTGCCGAATTAAGGCAAAAAGTTCAGTGTGGTCCGAATGGGTTAGAACTGAATTGTAACCTGACCAGTACCCCAAAAAAAACTCATGTTTAGCACTAAGACCCACTAAAGCTCTGAATAACACCTAGAAGTGTATCCAAGTAGTTTCGAGCTATGTTAACGCAAAGTTAATGACAAAAAAAACGATGAAAATGAAGGAAAGAAGAAAGAAAAAGAAGAAAAAATATTATTTTTCCTTTTCCCTTTACCTTCCACTTTTTCCTTCCTCTTCTTCTTCCTTTTTTTCCTTCTTCTACTTCTTCCTTCTCCTTTTTCTTTCTGTGGATTTGGCTGAGACAAACTGCCCAAGGTTTGGTTTCTTGCCAAACCAAACTTTTAGCAAAGTTTGACCCGAAACAGGGTGCAATTGTTTTGCTTCGCACAACCTTCACTTGGTCTCCAGGAAAAGTCCTTTGAGAAATACAAATGCCTATGTACTTAATAGACCTTGACAAAAGGGCCTTTCTCCGGCTGGTCATGGCACCCCTTCTACCACCTTTGTGAAAAGCAAAGCTCACTGGATTTTCATGGCTAATTGTTACGGCAGCTGGCTGGGGCCACTGGTGTGTCACCTCTCTTCTCCAGCTATCTGCATTCTTTGATTCCTTTTGCAGTAGACTCCACTGTATTTCCCATAGGGCACTCATGCTTGGTCCACCTCTTAAAGGGCCAGCATACACACCTAGCTTTCCTGTCTCCATCCAATCCTGTTGCTTTCTGGGTTTTATAAGGCACCCTACCCCAATGGAGGGTGCCTGGGCCATAGTTCTGTTGGCTTTGTGAAGGTGATGCTAGTTTCTGTTTGTTTCCTGGTTTTGACCAGTGCCTGTTCACCAAGATTTTACAACTTCTCCTATCCTAATCTCAGCTTGTTCTATGACTATGATTTACCCAATTACCACCTGCCCTGATCCTTTACATATGTTTCAGTTTTACATTAACTTTGCTTGTCCTGATCTTGGCCTGTTTTATTGACTACATCTTTACCTGTCCCTCTGGTACCACATTTTAATGTCTGTGATCTGTCTGTATCAGCTGCCACTGCAAAGAAACTACTACTGGAGTAATGGCCTAGGGGCATTTGCAGTTGAGACCAGGTCCCTCAAAAAGGGGCTACAGGTTAAAAACCAGGGATTTCTTTATCTAGGTACTGCCCTCAGGAATAGGCTAAAATCAAATCCGTCAGTAGCACAACAAGTCCACAACTCCTGTGTGACACTAATTTTGCCGAAAAGAGATTTAACTCTTTATGTTCCTACACGAAGAGTCGAAAAAATATTGATTGGATTTCATTAACTCTATGCTTCTATTTTAATGATGGTAATACCCAGTCTAAATTTTGTCAGTAATTTTACCATTAAACGGGTTTTCTCTTCAAAATAACCACTATTCGTATGCCCTAGTAGGACACGTGGAAGACAGAGAGTGGGACACCCTCTTCAGAACTTCTTCTATGAGTTGTGTAAGTGGAGCTGTGGGTCATTATGGAGAACTGCATTGTAAGAATGAATGGCCACCATGTACAGTATGATGCTTAGCAGATAGAAAGGTAGAGGATCTAATGAGAGTAGTCAGAGGTGAGAGGAGGCACCAGTGGGTTGTGGCCAGCGGTCATCACAACACTCAAACTAACAAGTTTGGGGTGAAAATGATGATGGCACTCAACAATATGTGGCATCAGCACTTTAACGTGGTGTAGATAACAAGACTATGGTGATCGAGCATGGCCAGTAGTGGGGGTGGATTAGGCTATTAGATAGTCTTCCAAAACTTCTTCAGAAGAAGGCTTACCTTGTGCGGTAAAAGGCACATTATGGATTAACTATGGTATGAAGTGCAAGCCTTCATTAAATTTTCCCTGCAAGCCCCAGTGGCCTCAGGAGATAGTATTTTAAATGATACTCAGCGAAAAACCTGAATATGCAGCTATTGCCTAGAAGGAAGCTGCTTCCAGCCTAGTCCCAAGGTCTCTCATATGGGGTCCCAGTCAACAGGCTACAGTAGATGTCTATGAAGTCCGAAGCCTTCATTAAAGTTTACCTGTAAGCCCCAGCGGGATCAGAAGGCAGGATTTTAAATGATACTCAGCAAAAAAGCCTTAAATACAGCTATTGCCTGGAAGGAAGCTGCTTCCAGCCTAGTCCCAAGGTCTCTCATATGGGGTCCCAGTCAACAGGCTACAGTAGATGTCTATGAAGTCCGAAGCCTTCATTAAAGTTTACCTGTAAGCCCCAGCGGGATCAGAAGGCAGGATTTTAAATGATACTCAGCAAAAAAGCCTTAAATACAGCTATTGCCTGGAAGGAAGCTGCTTCCAGCCTAGTCCCAAGGTCTCAAATATGGAGTCCCAGCCAACAGGCTACATACAGTAGATGTGTTTTTAGCTTTTGCACAGAGAAATGCTATAGTTTTGCAAGTATAAAATGTATATTTCTGCTTCCAATGTAGGAACTCTCTGCATACTGATTCATTATTACGTTTAATAGGAGCTGTATAAATCCCTATGCAATGAGTTATCTCTAGAACCTGCTTCAGGCATATGGTTTTTTATGGTGTAAATCTATGAATGTGTGAAGGGAGGCAGGGGATTTGGAGCTCTGTATCGGAAAGGTTAAACTTTGCCCCTATAATTATTCTGCACTTATTTAAGTTAATCACCATCCTAAAGTATATAATAAAAAGCTGTATATATTGTAATTATATTAAATGGGGTTGTGACATGTTTGAAAGTTATCAGGTATCTGCAAAATAGATAATCCCTTTCAGATCTCTGGGGGTTCTAGGAGTTACATCCCCATCAATCCAAAGAATGGGGCTCTGGTGCATCCTGGATTTAGGGCAGCAGCAGTTAAACAAGTGCACCAACGCCTGAGATAGGAGTCCCATTGAAATGAAAGGAGGAGCCGTGTGCATGATTGAGTACCACAGCCCTCACTTCCAGATGCGCCAGAGCTAGAGATGAGCGAGCACACTCTGATAAACCCAATTATTCCAGCGAGCCCCGCTCTTCTCGAGTAACTGCATTCTTGTCCGAGCATGCTCAGGGGGGGGGGGGGGGGGGGGGTGGCGGGGGATAGCAGGGGAGAGAGTGAGAGAGATCTCTCTCTCCTCTCCGATACCCCCCACCCCCGAGCACGCTGGGACAAGAATGCACTTGCTCGAGAAGAGCGGGGCTTGCTCGAGTATCTGGCTTATTCGAGCGTGCTCGCTCATCTCTAGCCAGAACCTCTTTCTTGGAATAAACGGGGGTTTGGTAGTTGGACCCCCATCAATCTCAAAGTTATCCCCTAACCTGTGGATAACGGGTAACTTTCAAACATGGCACAATCTCTTCAACATTCAATGAACAATCACTGAATTAAGAACACCTATTCATAACACATTGGTCCACTTTTTTGGGTGATCATGGCTTTCAGAAATTTGGGAGCAAATTTCACAAGTTGGTGATTATCCTCCATACTTAACAGCTCCATCAGTGTGTGTACATTTTGCAGATAAGTGGGGGCAGATCTCACAGCCTTTTCAAACATATCCGAAACATGTACAATGAGATTAAAGTCTGAGTTTGTGGGCCAAAGTAGTGTGGAGAATTCATTGTCGTGTTCCTCTAACCCCTCTGTAGTGATTGCAGCTCAATGAAATTGAGTGTTGTCCTGTTGAAAGATGGCACTGTGGTCGGGGAAGTCTTCCAGAAGATACAGGTGCAGATGATCAGTTTACAGGTCCCTGTAGCTTTCACCATTCAAGAATTGTGGTATGATAACCAACAGTCCATGGCCATGCTGGGGAAATCGCTCCCCAGACCATGACACCACCATCACTGGTCTGTTGAATCCCAACAGTACAGTCATGGCATACGGCTTCATGCTATTTACGCCAAATGCAGACCCAGATATCTGTCTGGTTCAGCCAGAAACAAGACTCTGTAGGTGATCTTTATTACTCCACTGTCATTCTAAGTGACCTTCTGCCATGTGCGCATGATCCATTGATGTTTTTTATGTAGGACAGCAGTAATTATTTAACGTATAATGTTAAGTGTTAATCTCTAAGCCACCCTAGACCTCAAGGGATATTGCTTATTAACTCAAAACCACACTAGACCTCCAGGAAAATTGTTTGTTAACTCATAACCACACTAGAACTCCAGGGATATTATTTATTAACTCATAGCCACTCTAGAACTCAATGGATATTAGGGTTTTCTAACCGCATGAATTCTTTTTAGAAATTGCTTACAATGTTATAAAATAACAAACACAGTCCTACTGCCCTTACCAGTCCCTGAGACTCCAGTGACAACACTTCCACGACCCATCACTGGTCTAATTTTGTTAACTTTTAGCACGCAAATGCTGAAGTCAATCACTTGCTGTAATGCTGACATGTCGTAGAATCATAGAATGGTAGAGTTGGAAGGGACCTCCAGGGTCATCGGGTCCAACCCCCTGCTCAGTGCAGGATTTACTAAATCATCCCAGACAAATATTTGTCCGGCCTTTGTTTGAACATTTCCATTGAAGGAGAACTCACCACCTTCCATGGTAACCTGTTCCACTCATTGATCATCCTCACTGTCAGAATTTTTTTTTCTAATATCTAATTTGTGTCTCCTCCCAGTTGCATCCCATTGCTTCTAGTCTTTCCTTGTGCAAATGAGAATAGGGCTGATCCCTCTGCACTGTGACAGCCCTTCAGATATTTGTAGATCACTATTAAGTCTCCTCTCAGCCCTCTTTTTTCCAAGCTAAACATTCCCAGATCCTTTAACCGTTCCTCATAGGACATGATTTGCAGACCGCTTACCATCTTGGTAACTCTTCTCTGAACTTGCTCCAGTTTGTCTATGTCTTTTTTAAAGTGGGGTGCCCAGAACTGGACACAGTATTCCAGAAGAGGTCTGACTAAGGAAGAGTAGAGGGGGATAATGACCTCACTTGATCTAGACTCTATGCTTCTCTTAATACATCCCAGAATTGTGTTTGCCTTTTTGGCTGCTGCATCACATTGTTGACTCATGTTCAGTCTATGATCTATTAGTATACCCAAGTCTTTTTCACATGTGCTGTTGCTTAGCTCAAATCCTCCCATTCTGTATGTGCTTTCTTCATTTTTCTTGCCCGGATGTAGGGCTTTGCATTTTTCCTTGTTAAATACCATTCTGTTAGTCGCTGCCCACTGTGCAAGCTTTTCTAGATCTTTTTGAATACTCTCTCTCTTCCCTAGTGTTAGCTATTCCTCCTAGCTTTGTGTCATCAGCAAATTTGATCAGTTTCCCATCAATTCCCTTCTCCAGATCAATATAAAAATGTTGAACAACACTGGGCCTAGGACAGAGCCTTGTGGTACCCCACTTGATACATTCTCCCCCTTGGATGTGCAGCCATTTATGACCACTCTTTGACTACGATCACTCAGCCAGTTGTGAATCCACCTAACAGTTGCCTTGTCAATCCCATATTTGGTCATTTTTTTCAATAAGTACAGTATGAGATACTTTATCAAATGCTTTACTAAGGTCAAGATATACTATATCCACCACATTTTCCTGATCAACCTAGTCAGTGATACTATCATAGAAGGAAATTAGATTAGTCCGGCATGAGTTATTTGTTACAAACCCATGCTGGTTCTGGATAATTACCCCATTTTCATCCAAGTACTTGCATACATGCTGTTTAATAATTTGTTCAAAGATCTTTCCCGGTATAGAAGTCAGGCTCACAGGCCTGTAGTCAACACCATTGAAGTCACTGTCATCATTCCAGCACAATATTTCTGAAGTTGAATGACCAAAGACCGGCAAGGAATCAAGAAGGCATTCATATGTGAGCAGCAGGGTTTCTTAAGGTAAATAGTATTACTCCTTTCCTTATGTTTTTTTTTATATACCATTGTCAGAAGTTTGTTAAACAATTCATGGGGTTGTGTAACCCCCTTATCTGCTCTAGACCACCAGAGATTAGGTACCTATAGTAATCAATGTCTACCACTACTGCATTAGCATTCCGCACTTACACCATTTCCATATGGGCCTCGTGTGGTGCAGAGTAGGGGGTTTTGTATGGCGCAGACTATTTAGGCAACAGTATGCATGCCTAAGCTCTCGCTCACGACCTGGAGGTTGCAAATTCAATCCCCACTTGGTTCAGGTAGCTGGCTCAAGGTTGACTCAGCCTTTCATCTTTCCGAGGTCGATAAGATGAGTATCCAGCTTAATAAATAAATTACCTGAAAGCGCATTTCCCTTTCCCCATAGCGCGCCACTCATTCACTTGGAGCAGCCATGCTATGTATATAATATTCAATAGCAGAACCAAGATCTGCACATAAATACGACCTCAGAACAAAGTTCATATCATAAATACAGCATATAAATATTTATAAAATAAATATAGTAGTAAAACTAAAAAATTGTGCTGCAGGAGCACCAATGGACTTACAGTGGCTCCTCAGAACATCAGAGGGAGGATAATTCTATAAGAAATATACTAAGAAACTACCACAGAGGAAGAAGATCATCTGGCAGGGCAGACCTAATGGGGCAATCGGACCCAGCCTACATCCGCCTGGTGTCAACCTACAAGCTGAAGTCTTCCTTTCATGACAACAAATAATGAAAATTATGTTATTATAGTGATCTGTTATTGCTGGGAAATTTTCAGCCTCCGCACTTCGTGGCTGTTACAGACAAAATGTAGAATTATATGTCAGTCATCCAAATTAATGGCCAACCATGTGGCGGAAGCCACTGAAACTCAATAGTTCTCTATTCTTGCTTACTAAAGGGTATATGGACAGGAGTGCTCTTGATGGTCTTATATTTAAATAACAGCACACAGGAAAAATCCTAAATGACTATAGTCAACCAAAGTGAACAGATGATAGTCCCAAAGAGACTTTTTAAAAGCCCTTGATGTTCCTCAAACTCATAATTTTTTGCTTCTACATCATGAGTCAGAAATTCCTGGCAAATAGAAAAAAATGAAGAATCAACAGCGAGTAACAATCCAAACGTTGCTGCAAATGAATTGTTGCTCAAGCAGAAAATTGCACTGATAGTTGTAATAATTATTAGTGTTCTCTATTATTTTGTAGAATGGGTTGATTAACAATTCTGTGAACTGCATATAATCAGCTGTATAGACATCTCGCCTCTTCCTCCTCCATGATTAGCGCCAGAGTGTTATATGCTTGGGGAGAGATCTCCGCTATTAAAAGAAATCAGTACAAGTGATAATGGAAGAAACTCAGCTTATATTCGGAATGTTACCTGTATTGAAGTTATAGTGACCCTCCAATCTTGGGACAAAAGTCTGTTCTGGGATCAGAGAGGGAGAGGGCTATATTACCTGCAGTTGTTCTTCACTGTTGGCCCTCCAATCCTCTGGAAACGGGTACTATTTTTGGCCATTCAAGATGGCCAACACAATTTGCTAACTACCTAATGCAGGCTGTACAATGCTTTCTAATTTGCCAGCACTAATCACATGAGAAGCTCTGGCCAATCAGAGAGCAGACATGGCCGGTGCACTGATAGTTTAACACGTTCAATGCACTGTGGGAATTATATAGTTGGCCATCTTGTATGGCCAAAAATGAGACCTGGAACTGGCAGATCGGAGGGCCAGCAGAGAGGAACACATGCAGGTAATACACCTTCCTTCCCCTATGTTCAGTCCAGACAGAATTTTGGCTCAAAACCGGAGGGTCGGTTTAAGGGCTCAGTCACAAAGGCGTTTGTAATGGGCGTTTTTCTGCACGTCAAAAATTTGCACTAGATAGAACCAATGCTTATCAATAGCAGCGGTCACATGTGCGAATTTTACATGGGAAAAAAATGCCTGCAGCGAAAATTATAGGCCACCAGTTCATAGGCAAACTGATGTTCTGTGTATGTGAAACCCCTGGATGCTGTCGCATCCAGGGGTTTCACCTTGCGCTCAATGGGGCTGGCGGCAGCAGCACCAACCCCATTGAGAACATATACTGAAGATCATGATCCTCTGCCACAGCTGTGACAGCTGTGGCAGAGGAGAGCGATGTTCTCCCATTGAATTCAATGGAGTCGGCAATACATTGAAAGCAATGAGCTGCTGGCAAGCGCTGCAGTGATTTTCAGGGAAGGGCTTAAAATATAAGCCCTTCTCTGAAAATCAATCCAAAAATGTGTAAAGAATAAGAAAAAGTGTATACTCACCTCTCTGCAGCTGCCGCAGCTCAGCCACTTCCAGCCAGCTCTTCTCCTGCACTGCTTTGAGTAGTATTCAGTAGGTGGGGATTTAAAATCCCTGCTGCTGAATGGGCTGCCTCTGATTGGCTGAGCACTTTGACCAATCAGAGGCAGCTCTCAGCTATTGAATGACAGCTGAGAGCTGACTCTGATTGTTCCATGCGCTCAGCCAATCAGAGGCAGCACTCACCCATTCATGAAAATCACTGCAGCATTTGCCAGCATCCCATTTCTTCATCTCCGCGGGGAGTCCCATTGTCACTGGTGTCAATGCTTTCACAGTGACCAGTGACAATGGGACTCCTGTGGTGATGAAGAAATCCTCTGCCACAGCTGTCACAGCCCCAGCAGGGGATAGTGGGAAACGTCCCTGTGACCCAACCCTTTTGAGCTAGCAGCATTTTTCCCGTCATGACACCCGTTTAAGTCATGTGGTTTTTAGAACGCATCAGTTATGCGTTCAAAAATTTGTGCATCAAAACGCCCGTGTGAGTGAGCCCTAAAGGAATCCAATTCTTCCAGACTGATCAGAATTTTTAGGCTTAAATGAATAGTCCAGCCAAGCTAATATAGGATCTTAAAGAGATGGTCCAGTTGTAAACTATTAATAGTCTATCTTAAGGTCAAGTCATGAATAGTAGATCAGCAGGAGTCTGTCAGGATCCCCACTGATCAGCTGTTTGCTGAGTCGGTGGACTCACGCACTGAGCTGATTTTGACAGGAAACATACAACTCCATTCCTACTACAATGGCCAGGTTTGGTATTGCAGGCATGCAATAACATGCCTGGCCACTGCAGTGAGAACAAAGCTGTCTGCTTCCTGCAGAAATAAGCTCAGTGCACGAGTATGATGATGATTCATTCTCTACTGTGAATGAAACTGGATGTCACATCCAAAGCCTAGGGTGTCCAATAGTATCTACATAGTCAGAAGGCACGTGCACGATATTGGACTACAAGCCAGATATCCAGCAACAGGTGTTCCATTGGCCTCATGCCATTGCTCTCAAAGGCTATCATGGTGCAGAAGAAGATGACAATGGAGACTATAATGGAGGTCCATCCTTTTCAGCGATCTGTCTCGGACTCGATGATAGCCATAGATTGATCTGGAGACCATGTGGGTAACACCATAAAGAGGCCTTCATAAGGGAACATGGCACTGGTCGAACTCCCTGGATTTTGGTGTGCGGTAGCATAATGAAGGTTGCAAGTTCAATCCCCGCGTGATTCAAGTAGCCGGCTCAGGGTTGACTCAACCTTCCATGCTTCCGAGGTCGGTAAAATGAGTACCCGGCTTGGTGGGGGTCAATAAATTACCCGAAAGCATTGTGGAATAAGTTGGCGCTATACAAATAACAAGATCTATTTTATTTATTATAATGTACGGTAGCCAGACCCCTCTAGTCTTCATTTCACATACACTAACAGCTCAGCGTAATATGGACTTTGTCATGGAACCAGTGGCAAAGCCATTTCTCCCAGGAGACGTTTTTCAAACATGACAGCGCCAGGCAGCATGTTGAGCATGGGAGCGCATCTTGATGATTTATGTGCCCAAGAGCATTACGTGCAGTAGGACATTCTTCAGACAACCATTAATTACCTTATTGATAGCATGCCAAGCCATGTAAGTGCATGGTGCTCATACTCCATATTGAATAACTCAAGATATTTTGAATATTTTGTTTCTATTGTTTTATGATTAACATATCACTAACATGTGTATCGATCCAGAGATTTCTATCATTTCAATTTTTCCTTCTTAGTGTTGGAATTTCAATGTTGAGGAGTCTATTTTAACCCCTTCAGTGGCAGGTTTAAGTAGTCTTGCAACACTGATTTTTAGGAGATTTTCCGGGCGTGCCACTAAAGGGGTAAATTGGTTGTCTGCGTACTGCAGGGCAGGACAGGTCCTCCAGAGTGAGAGACACTCTTTAAAATCGCTCTCCTCTTTGGCCAAGAGGTGAGAATCCAGAGACCCCTCTATTAACTCAGAATTCACTAATAGGGTATTTGAATAATGGGTTTTCTATAGTGGACAGAGCCTTTACTATGCAAATATTACTTATCCCATTAACCTCATTTTTTAAGTTATGGGAACAACTATTTCATCATGCTACTGTGCTGAGGGAAATGTAATAAGACGGTGTAAAGAGTAACCTTTCAGCACGATGGCTGTTTTTACTGTGTTGCTGAATTGCAAATGTTGCTAAATTGTCTCACGGCGACATAAATAGGTGCCCTGATGATCGTGTTTGCACTTAGCTCTTCTCTTGCCTAATTAACTGAGCCATAAACTAGGCATTATTCACAAACGAGACATTTTCACAGGATACTTAGGACATTTCAGCAGCATGGAAGCTGCTTGGTGCTGATTTTTGCTAGTAAACATGGCCGTATAAGCGCCTGTGCACCGCTGTCTTATTAAATACTCTCTCGACATGGTCAACCGCTTAACTGGGAGATCCCATTCTGAAGCACCTCTGAGGATAATGGTGTCAATGCTCCTCTAGCTCCAGGAGGGACATTCATTCTTTTTGTACTTTATCATAATGAAGCAATTAGACACAACTTTATATGTGAGGCTTTCCCCATGTAAAGAGTGGCTATAGACTTCTTCCTAATATAAGGGGAATTCGAAGGCAGAAATAACAGAGTATGATTGCAGGATCAGACTATGCTGAGTTTGTAAGGTGTAAGCATGGAGATAATTAGATCAACATAGGAGCCGTACACTCAAATTAGCAGGTTGCAAGTCTTTCCCTACTATTTTGGAACCTCCTTTGTCATCCAAACCTCTATATACAACAAAACAGTCACTAGAATACAGGGAGGAGGGGGATGCAGCTGCAGTTTGTTTCTATGTGGTTTACAACAATACATGCTGTGAGAGGGGAAAAGGAGCAGACGCAAAGAGATGTCTCAGACCACGTGGGACAGCAATACCAGCTGCTACACTGCAGCAGGTTAGACACATATTTTGGCTACACTGATTTATATATGCACTTGTCATCAATCCTAGAATGTCTGGGAGGCTCCAGAAAGAAGGGTGCACAAACTCCTGGAAGAGCAGGCAAATCTTCCATATCTTGCAGAAGTACCCACATTTCTTGAAGTTCTTTTCATTCCTGGGCACTGGCTCAGACAATGGCTGGATGCTATTTGCAACATTGCTCAGCAGTAAAGGGGGTCATAAGTTGGAGAAACGAGGAGAGGTGAGTAATTAAAGAGTCTGAGTACACTTATTGTAAAAAAAAAACTGTTTGGCCATCTCTAGCCGGAATACATGATGAGTTTCGGTCAGGCATGGAGGCATACAGGTTCCAAATGTTATCCTGTGGCACACTTGGTCTAAGTGGGGCTCTAGATCCCGCACACTCATAGGATACCAAAGCTGGAGTCCTGGTTGGTCCTATAAATGCTTGATAGGTGATAACTCTGGTGAGTGGGCAGCCATAGAAGTGTGCCAATGTTGTGGGGACATTCCTGTGACCCCCTCGTGCGTGCGGCTGAGCATTATTCTGCTGCCTCTTGGAAGTGGCCATGAGAGGAACCCATGTGGCTGCAGGATGTCCTGAACATATCGCTGAGCTGTCTTTGTCCTTCGTACCACTCTTATGGGTGGCCGACTGTCGGATGCGATGGACCCTCAGACCATCTCACCAGCAGGGAATAGTGTGCCGCTCCACAACACAGGCAGGATTGAAGCGCTCACTCCAAGGCCGCCATACTCAAACGCAGCCATCGCCGGCTCCAAAACACAACCTAGATACATTGCTAAAGACAATACGATTGTAGCCCATAGCAGTCTAGGTTTCTTGTTGATGACACTACTGCAAGAGAAGGAGACGGTGTTGTGGTGTTAATGGCAGGACGCGTAATGGGTGCTGTGAAACATTTTCTTCCGCTACATGCCTGGAAAAGGTCCAGGCAGAGACAGGGGTTTGTAATGAAGGTACCACATGTGTCTGGAGGGTTGACAATGCAACTGTTGGATCTGCTCATGTTTTTTGGCAGAACAACTGATCCTCTTTACTGGTGGCCTGTCTGGGCAGTCCAGAGTCTGTTCACCATGTGTGCATGCCCTGAAGTAACCAATGTTCCCAACACCTCCTTAGGCCAGGCTCACACGAGCGTGTCAGCATAGCGTATTCTGCATGCAGGTTTTGTGTGCGGAATACGCTGTACCAATCTCTCATAGGTGGCCACAGTCGTGTAAGCCCGGCCTAACAACTTGGTCAGAACAGCCTAGCTGGTGGTCATTCCATTGATGCAACCCTTCTCAAATGTCTTTGAGTCGTAGAGGCATGTCTAGTGGTCAACGATCTCTCAGCAAGACGTTCACTACATAAAAGTGTCCTCTGAGAGCCTTATAGGCAGTCAAAGAACTTTTACTGCTTCTGGTGGCGAAACCCAGTGTCTAATCAGATCAAAACTGTAATTATTTATTTATCTACCTGAGATGTAACTGCAGGCCAAGTTTTGCAGCAATCGGAGTTGCATTCCTTTTTTTTGTCAATTATTGCACTCATTTGAGCTATCCGGTCGGTGGTCTGTATTAGTTTAGGAGGTCTGGGATCCATATATTTAGGATATCTTCTCTGTAGTCTATTGAAAAAGTTTGGTTTTGTGTCCATATTTTTAGGGGGTCTGTATTCATTCAGGGTTCTGGTCTGGGGTCTTTATTCTTTTTAAGACTACATTGTATGCATTGCTTATTTTCATGGTTCCATTTCCAACTGTGGAGTTCAATTTTTCCTTCATCTTCTTCAGCTTTTCTTCAATTTTACAGTTCTAATAACTCAAGAAATGTAACAAACAAACTGATTTACAATTCTAGCTGATTAAATATAAATCCATTTACACACCAGTTCAGAGGTTGGGAGCATATCCTATATAAATAGCTTAGGCGTAAAGTGAAAGATTTTGCATCAAAGCATTTTCAAAATTTGAAAGGGGGACTTCAGGGACTAAACAAAAAAATTCTAGGCAGGGAACAATGTAGGATTAAAGATACCCTGGTCCCTACTGCCCTGATCCCTGAAGGTGTAGTGGTCACATGGTGTTAATCCCAGTGTCACCATTGAAGCCTGTGATTTGCTAAGAGGTCCTGCATACAATGGGATTGGAGCGCTGGTTATCAGGGCGGCTGTGTTTGACCATAAGGACGTTTAAGAGCTGAGGATAGTTTATTTTTCTTCCACTCTACAATGTTCCCAGTTTGCAAATTAGTTTTTAATGCAGGGAAACTTCTTTAATGATTCTTTTTGTTGAAAGTTTCTACAGCTGTAGCAAGTGTTAACTTGATTTACAGTGTTGAGGTTCATTGTAGTTATCATAACCTAAGTATCGAGTTAAGGCTCGCTATATCTGTAGTTTTTGTTCTTTCAAATAATGATAGGTACCGTATGCTTTAAAATCATAAGTGTTAATGTGATGCATGATATACAAACAGTGCAAAATCAAACACACTCAGGAATCACATGGTCCCATGGCAACTCACAATGAACCTCACACCTTACTGAGAGCTCCACCAAAAGTGCCCGTGCCATCCACAGGACATAAGTTGCACATTGTATATATATATATATATATATATATATATATATTGTGAGGGACTAGCGTTTAGGATTGGTAGCAACCTGGGCATAAGCAGTCAGAGACAGTGACACATAGGATAAAGTCTTTGGTCCAGGCTTTGCCTGGGTTTATTTCAAAGCAAACAAAGCAAAATACAGGCCTTTACATCAGGCAAACATAAAGTAAATCCTGCTCGTCTGAGCACTTACTATACATGTAGCGTCCCTGTCTACGTACTGGTAAACAAATGGCTCCTGCACACAGCCAGCCAGGACTCTCA
The DNA here is from genome assembly GCF_035609145.1 of Eleutherodactylus coqui. NCBI lineage: Eukaryota > Metazoa > Chordata > Amphibia > Anura > Eleutherodactylidae > Eleutherodactylus > Eleutherodactylus coqui. Next base: position 35,990,172 of record NC_089843.1, read on the forward strand.
GACCTGCCAAGGTCTCAGCTCCCCTCCTGGCCCTGTAGGCCCAGGCTTTATAAGGCCTGGTACCAGCCCCACCTGGTACGTGGGAGTGACCATCCCACCCTTCACTTTGGTCACTCCAGGAAAAGCCGGCCCGGATTATGCGGCTTGGAGCCACTTACTTGCTACAACGTGTCAGTAACTTAGTGTTACTGACACCATACTGCCGGCTTCCTCCACCGAGCCCAGGCTGCTTGGTGGCACGTATCTGCCCAAGCGCTCCCCAAAGCAGCATAGGAGAGCATCCTAGGCGAAATATACCTGCCCTCCAGCACCTTGCCAGTCACCGTCTCACAATATATATATATATATATGTATATATATATATATATATATATATATATATATATATATATATATATATATATATATGTGTGTGTTTATAAATGTGTGTGTGTTTATATATAGCTATATTGTTGTCAAGTGACTGTTTACTGCAAGGGATAGTATAAAAAAAAGGTCTGTGACAAAAACAACACTTGTGTGAGGTTTTTTTTAGTGGATTGACTTTGTTGCTGACTCTCTTTACAGCCTCCACATTCCCCGGACCTTACACCTTGTGATGTTTCCTCTGGGGTTGTTAGAGTCTACATGCCCCCCCCCCCCCCCTTACTGCCCACCATGATCTACGGCATCCCAGAAGCCATTGCATCCGTCAGTCGTGATCCGCTATATAACGTGGATGGCAAGCACGTGACTCCAGGCTCCATGTGTGTCGGGTGACAAAGGGGCTTACAGTGACACCTCTGATGGGGAAACATTTTTGATTAACATTTTTTTGAGTTTCTGTTTCCATTGATACCAAATTTCTGTATCTATCAATAAACTGAGTTATGGGGGGTCACATTGGGAGGATCATTTGTAATAACCCTGTATTACATCTGTCTTAGGCTGCTGCCATACCTGTGTTAGGGTCAGCTCAGGGTTTCCATCAGTTTGCTTCGGTTTTGGAGAAAAGAAACTGAAATAAAGCGGAAAAAATTACTTTTTTTTCCACATTGATTTCAATGGGGTTTCAAAAAGATGAAAAGCAAACAGTAAAGCTTCAGTTTGCTTCTGTTCTGTTAGCCTCACAGTTTTTGGATGAGAGAATAGCGCAAACTGCAGCATTATTTAAAAAGAAAGAAAAACGGAAACCAAAGGGAGGAAAGCAAACTGAAGCCTCTATGCCTGCTTTCCATTTTTAAAAAAAATCACATTGAAATTAATGGGGAAAAAAAACAGATCTGTTTTTTTTTTTTAGCTTTCTTTCAGTTTCTCTCCTTCAAAAACAGAGCAGAGAGACGGAAACCCTGAACTGACCCTAACGCCGGTGTGAGAGCGGCCTTATACTTTGTATCCAACGTTCTGTTTTTAGGCCCAAAAAATCCTGCACTGATTAATTTCATAATACATCAAATTCCCATATAACCAGCCCGAAACTAATCCCCCACTTTTCTATTGGACAGATCATGGCATCCGGCGTTGGTTTTGATGCATCCCTTCGCCAGGACAGAAAAACATTGCATGCAGCATTCTTCTGCCTGACTATGTCCAGCTGTCCTGCAAAAGTGCACTAAAATAGTATCACCTGCGTCTAGCTCCAGCATAAACTCACTGACCGGACACAACGGGTATAACATTAGCAATCATTAACATGACTGACACATTGTGATAACTACAGTAATATTAGGAATAATAATCTTTATTTATATAGTGCCAACATATTCCACAGCGCTTACAAGACAGGGGAAATAAAACAAGATGGTGGTTACATAGTAATCAGTTGATGGAGACAGTAGGGATGAGGGGCCTGCTCCAACGAGCTTACACACTACAGATAATGGGGTGATGCAGAAGGTAAAGGGAATGGAGATATGCATGGTGTGGCGAGGTGGAGAGTGTTGGATGCTATTGTGGTGTCCCAGAGCAACACCCTGAACCCCTCCATAATTGTCATACATGTGTTGTCTCATGTGGATGCACTGTAAAGCTGTCATGTCAATTTTATGTACGTGTGTTGCACAGCTGCAGTGTCTGAAGGGTTAACTCCTATAAAATCATTGCCTGTCAGCTCTGCTGCTGAATGTATCTATTCCTACTGTGTCATGTGGTACAAGTAAGGTTATAAAAGTGAGTGTCTGAGAGTGGGAGAGGTTGTTGACGATCATCCATCTACCCATGCTGGGTACTGGTGTATCTTGACACCACCGGAAACTAGGAGTTTCACAGGGCTAGCATGTAGCAATGCCCCTGTCACATCCCTAGCTTCCGATAGGGTGAAGAATGGAAGGTCCTAGCAGCGTGCTTATTGCTTGTGTGGCTGGGCTGGAGGTTTACTTTTGCTATTAGGATTAGATATGTAAGCCTAATAGGAAAATGAACCCTCACCCTAACCCTCGTGACCAGGCACAAAAGCAATAGGGCCGCTGAAGCTGTCCCTTGCCCTGTTCACTCACTGTTCAGCAGCAGTGTTTCTCTGCCTCATCCGCCTGTGCTACTGCCACTCACACTCTTGACGCTGTCCTGCACTGCCCTGGGGGATTGAAGAGATCGCCGCTCCAAGCCTTGGCGCTGTCCTCAAACGCCTGTGTCTCTGCCGCCGCTCCCAGCCTCAGAAGACACTGTATGCTGTCCTCTGGTGCCGCGCTGTAGCTGTCCATTGCCCTGCTCACTGACTGCTCAGCAACGGTGTACCTGTGCATCAGCCGTCTCTGCAGCCGCCGCTCTAATAGTCTTAGTGGTGTCCTGCTGCCGTGGGGGATTGAAGATAATGGCGCTCCCAGCCTGGCCACCGGTGCTCCCAGCATTGGCGTTCTCCTCAGGTGTCTGTGGCTCTGCCGCCGCCGCTCCCAGCCTGAGAAGCCCACTGGCCGAAGTCTTCGGTCGCCGCGACTCCCATCATCGACGCTGTCCCCTGCCATGTGAGAACGGCACCTGGGGAATTAAACATGCCCCCAGCCAATCACAAGCTAGGGGCGTGAACAACTTTTTTGACAGCTGTATGTTGTCGCCACCCCTTACTTCCCGTGGCGACATAATACACCAATACCCCCCTGCTGTTGGAGGACCCACAGTGATGCAGGGAAGCACCTCTAGCTTCCCTGCATTGAAAATGGAGAAGAAAAAGGCTCTCTATGGAGAAGCTAAGGATCTTCTCTCTTTCCCGATTTGCTGGAGAAACTGCAGGGGCGCAGGGAGACACCTCTGGTTTCCTTATGTCTAATATGGAGGAGAAGGAGAAAGATCACTTCCGCACGTGAAACGCATGGGAGAACGAGTGAGTTACCAAATTCCCCGGAGTGAGAGCAGATTATTGTATGTCTGAATGATTCCATAGGAAACCATTGGTTCTAATGGTCGTGATTTTACTGTGTGGCTAACTTAACCATGCAAAATCGTTTGTGTGAATGAGGCCTTAGTCTGTGTGCAGCTCCCCCTAGTGGTAGTGCACCATACAGGGGAGCAGCATTCAATGTCGACGTTCTAGACATGTAACACTGCACAAATCATATACATGAAGCCCACAGGGTAATGTTATACATTAATGCTTTCATTTTCAGCAGTAGGCGTTAAATTCTTCCTTCATCTTCTTCAGTCGGCGTTTTTGTCCAATTTTATGGTTCTAATGACACAAGAAATGTAGCAAATGCCATAAACTGATTTACAATTCTAGATGATTAAATATAAATCCATTTATACACCAGTTCACTCGTTTCAGTCGCTTCATCCTCGGATATCATTACACTTAATGACCTGGAATGTAGGAGCTTTACTGCCGGTGCTCAATATTAATTTTCAAGTAAGATTGTTGTATTTAAAAATATATCTGAAATCTGAGCCGTGATTGAATCGTCCATACTGGCTATAGACGAGAAAAGCCTTAGGAGTTATTGACTTTCAACACAGGCGATTGTTTGGCTGTGAAATAGTGAGAGCAGTATTACAGATTAGACGTGATTTACTTTGTTGTTCTAGGCGAAAATGAGTGTTAATGAGATCTTAAAGTGCTTGTCCACATTTTGACATTATCACATTTTTAGACTCAAAGTTCTGTGCTGATTAATTTTTTAATATATTTTTATGGTAGACGGGGCTCCGTTTTTCTGATATCAAGTTCTGTGCTGATTAATTTTTTAATATATTTTTATGGTAGACGGGGCTCCGTTTTTCTGATATCAAGCTTTAAATGCTTACATGATAAAACTGCCTGCCTTCACCACTAGGTGGAGCCCACTGTGTATGGATTTAAAGGAAACCTGTCACCACCATCTCAACCCCAAAACTAACATCACTGGCTGACAGGCAATGAAACATCAATACCCTCTAATACTCTCTGTTTTCCAATTGAGCCCTTGTACCTTCACAGTTGGGTTCAAAAGTTATCATACACCATGTGCAAAACAGCAGGAAAACGTCATCTGGATGAGGACAGTCATGTGGATTCATGAGGTGCTGAGCTAATCATGCCCCTTTAAGGTTTCCTGTATAGTGGAGGATACGTCAAGCTGGACCTAAATCCCCTATTGTCAATAAATCGTGACCGCATTAGTCCTCTATAACCATAACATGACCACAACTCTCCCACCAGACCTCACACTTGAGATACCTCACAAGTGGGAGATCTTCCACAATACAGTGGCTCTCTCTAAGCCTCCCTGGATGGCCAAAGACCACAAATCACTTCCAACTCATTCGAATGCACTCTGTCTTCCTTCCAAAAATTATTTGACACATTCGGCAACTCACAGTGTCTCATTGCCACACCTCGGTTCCTCACGATAAAACGTGCTACTTCCTTGTTAACTTTGATCAGAGTCATGTTGAATTGCTAAAGTGACCTGGTAAAATGCCAAGCCAGTCAGACTGTAAGAAGTTGGACTCCTATCTTTGATAAATATGTATGTTCTCTTTTAAAAACATTCTCAGGTTGGACTAGGATTGTCAACTTTGTCACTAAAAAATACCAACCAAAGTAAAAAGGAGCGTTGCTTATCATGACATATGAATTTACCCCAGTTATTTCAGTGCCCCCAGTAGTAATAGGGCTTCCTTTCAGTTGTCCCAGTAGTAATACGACTTTCTTTCAGTGGACCCTATAGTAATAATGGCTCCAAGAGTAATATTGCCCCCTCTCAGTGGCCCCTATAGTAATCATTCCCCCTTTAGTGGCGCCTGTAGCAATAGTGCCGCCTTTAGTGGTCTCAGTGGTAATAGAACCCCCTTCAGTGGCCCCAATAATAATAGAGCCCCGTCTTTGTTCCCTCCCCACCCCTATACGTTTTGCTGGGCAACAACCACAACGTAAAGTACTTTAAAGTGAATCTTTCACCTACTTTTAGCCCTATAAGGTAAGCTTATTGGCTGAACGTGAGTAACCCGTGAAGTCCAGAGATATGTGTTATACTTCCCTCCCCGTTGTTCCCCCAGTGTGAGTGCTGAAAGCTAAGTAGTCCACCTGTTCTAATTATGTAGCAGCACCACTCAATGAACTGAGCGGTGTCTTCCAGTGCTGACACCGGGAGAAAGACAGTAAGTATAACACTTATATCCCCGGACCCAGCGGGTCACCTACTTTTAGTCCATAGGCTTAGCTTGAAGGACTAAAGAAGGTGACAGAGTCTCTTCGATTCCTTAGCTCCAGTCCAACTGCCGCTAATATAATCAGAGCCTCTGACTTTTGACTACTTCCTCAGCTTCTGCTCTGGGTACAAGATGTGCAGGAACAGAGACACTAGAGAAAGGGGCCAGAGGTCAGAGTCTCTGATCACATCATCGTTGGCCGGACTAGAGCTTGAGAGTGAGTAAAAGTACTTTATGTTGTGTAGAGATGAGCGAGCACCAAAATGCTCGGGTGCTCGTTACTCGGGACGAAATTATCGCGATGCTCGAGGGTTCGTTTCGAATAACGAACCCCATTGAAGTCAATGGGCGACTCGAGCATTTTTGTATATCGCCGATGCTCGCTAAGGTTTCCATTTGTGAAAATCTGGGCAATTCAAGAAAGTGATGGGAACGACACAGCAACGGATAGGGCAGGCGAGGGGCTGCATGTTGGGCTGCATCTCAAGTTCCCAGGTCCCACTATTAAGCCACAATAGCGGCAAGAGTGGGCCCCCCCCTCCCAACAACTTTTACTTCTGAAAAGCCCTCATTAGCAATGCAAACCTAAGCTACGCACCACACTACCTGCAACAAAGCACAATCACTGCCTGCATGACACTCTGCTGCCGCTTCTCCTGGGTTACATGCTGCCAACCCCCCCCCCCCCCACGCGCGCACGACGCAGTGTCCACAGCGCACACCAAAGTGTCCCTGCCCAGCCTTCAGCTGCCCTCATGCCACACCACCCTCATGTCTATTTATAAGTGCGTCTGCCATGAGGAGGAACCGCAGGCACACACTGCAGAGGGTTGGCACGGCTAGGCAGCGACCCTCTTTAAAAGGGGCAGGGCGATAGCCCACAATGCTGTACAGAAGCAATGATAAATATAATCCTGTGCCACCGCCATCAGGAGCTGCACACGTGGGCATAGCAATGGGGAACCTATGTGCCACACACTATTCATTCTGTCAAGGTGTCTGCATGCCCCAGTCAGACCGCGTTTTTTTATAAATAGTCACAGGCAGGTACAACTCCGCAATGGGAATTCCGTGTGCACCCACAGCATGGGTGGCTCCCTGGAACCCACCGACGGTACATAAATATATCCCATTGCATTGCCCATCACAGCTGAGGTAATGTCATGTTAAATGCAGGTGGGCTTCGGCCCACACTGCATGCCCCAGTCAGACTGGGATTCTTTAGAAGTGGACACATGCAGTTACAACTCCGTGTGGACCCACAGCATGGGTGGGTGCCAGGAAGCCACCGGCGGTACATAAATATATCCCATTGCAGTGCCCATCACAGCTGAGGTAACGTCCGATTAAATGCAGGTGGGCTTCGGCCCACACTGCATGCCCCAGTCAGACTGGGGCTCTTTAGAAGTAGACACATGCAGTTACAACTCCCTGTGGACCCACGGCATGGGTGGCTCCCTGGAACCCACCGGCGGTACATAAATATATCCCATTGCAGTGCCCAGCACAGCTGATGTAACGTCAGCTTTAATGCAGGTGGGCAAAAAATTAATTGGATTACACTGTAGGCGAGGGCCCCAAAAAATTGGTGTACCAACAGTACTAATGTACCTCAGAAAAATTGCCCATGCCCAACCAAGAGGGCAGGTGAAACCCATTAATCGCTTTGGTTAATGTGGCGTAATTTGTAACTAGGCCTGGAGGCAGCCCAGTTAAAATAAAAATTGGTTCAGGTGAAAGTTTCAACGCTTTAATGAGCATTGAAACGTATAAAAATTGTTTACAAAAATTATATGACTGAGCCTTGTGGGCCTAAGAAAAATTGCCCGTTCGGCGTGATTACGTCAGGTTTCAGGAGGAGGAGCAGGAGGAGGAGGATGAATATTATACACAGATTGATGAAGCTAAAAGGTTCATGTTTTTGATGGTGAGAGAGAACGTAGCTTCCATCCGCGGGTGCATAATACGTATTGCTTACGTATCGCTGCTGTCCGCTGGTGGAGAAGAGAAGTCTGGGGAAATCCAGGCTTTGTTCATCTTGATGAGTGTAAGCCTGTCGGCACTGTCGGTTGACAGGCGGGTACGCTTATCTGTTCTGATTCCCCCAGCCGCACTAAACACCCTCTCTGACAAGACGCTAGCCACAGGACAAGCAAGCACCTCCAGGGCATACAGCGCGAGTTCAGGCCACGTGTCCAGCTTCGACACCCAGTAGTTGTAGGGGGCAGAGGCGTCACGGAGGACGGTCGTGCGATCGGCTACGTACTCCCTCACCATCCTTTTACAGTGCTCCCGCCGACTCAGCCTTGACTGGGGAGCGGTGACACAGTCTTGCTGGGGAGCCAGAAAGCTGTCAAAGGCCTTAGAGAGTGTTCCCCTGCCTGTGCTGTACACGCTGCCTGATCTCTGCGCCTCCCCTGCTACCTGGCCCTCGGAACTGCGCCTTCGGCCACTAGCGCTGTCGGATGGGAATTTTACCATCAGTTTGTCCGCCAGGGTCCTGTGGTATAGCATCACTCTCGAACCCCTTTCCTCTTCGGGTATGAGAGTGGAAAGGTTCTCCTTATACCGTGGGTCGAGCAGTGTGTACACCCAGTAATCCGTAGTGGCCAGAATGCATGTAACGCGAGGGTCACGAGAAAGGCATCCTAACATGAAGTCAGCCATGTGTGCCAGGGTACCTGTACGCAACACATGGCTGTCCGCACTAGGAAGATCACTTTCAGGATCCTCCTCCTCCTCCTCCTCCTCAGGCCATACACGCTGAAAGGATGACAGGCAAGCAGCATGGGTACCCTCGGCATTGGGCCAAGCTGTCTCTTCCCCCTCCTCCTCCTCCTCCTCAACGCGCTGAGATATAGACAGGAGAGTGCTCTGACTATCCAGCGACATACTGTCTTCCCCCGCCTCTGTTTCCGAGCGCAAAGCGTCTGCCTTTATGCTTTGCAGGGAACTTCTCAAGAGGTATAGCAGAGGAATGGTGACGCTAATGATTGCAGCATCGCCGCTCACCATCTGGGTAGACTCCTCAAAGTTTCCAAGGACCTGGCAGATGTCTGCCAACCAGGCCCACTCTTCTGTAAAGAATTGAGGAGGCTGACTCCAACTGCGCCGCCCATGTTGGAGTTGGTATTCCCCTATAGCTCTACGCTGCTCATAGAGCCTGGCCAACATGTGGAGCGTAGAGTTCCACCGTGTGGGCACGTTGCACAGCAATCGGTGCACTGGCAGATAAAACCGATGTTGCAGGGTGCGCAGGGTGTCAGCGTCCGTGTGGGACTTGCGGAAATGTGCGCAGAGCCGGCGCACCTTTCCGAGCAGATCTGACAAGCATGGGCAGCTTTTCAGAAAGCGCTGAACCACCAAATTAAAGACGTGGGCCAGGCATGGCACGTGCGTGAGGCTGCCGAGCTGCAGAGCCGCCACCAGGTTACGGCCGTTGTCACACACGACCATGCCCGGTTGGAGGCTCAGCGGCGCAAGCCAACGGTCGGTCTGCTCTGTCAGACCCTGCAGCAGTTCGTGGGCCGTGTGCCTCTTCTCTCCTAAGCTGAGTAGTTTCAGCACGGCCTGCTGACGCTTGCCCACCGCTGTGCTGCCACGCCGCGCGACACCGACTGCTGGCGACGTGCTGCTGCTGACACATCTTGATTGCGAGACAGAGGTTGCGTAGGAAGAGGAGGAGGAGGGTGGTTTAGTGGAGGAAGCATACACCGCCGCAGATACCACCACCGAGCTGGGGCCCGCAATTCTGGGGGTGAGTAGGACGTGAGCGGTCCCAGGCTCTGACTCTGTCCCAGCTTCCACTAAATTCACCCAATGTGCCGTCAGGGAGATATAGTGGCCCTGCCCACCTGTGCTTGTCCACGTGTCCATTGTTAAGTGGACCTTGGCAGTAACCACGTTGGTGAGGGCGCGTACAATGTTGCGGGAGACGTGGTCGTGCAGGGCTGGGACGGCACATCGGGAAAAGTAGTGGCGACTGGGAACTGAGTAGCGCGGGGCCGCCGCTGCCATCATACCTTTCATAGCCTCCGTTTCCACAACGCTATACGGCAGCATCTCCAGGCTGATCAATTTGGCTATGTGCACGTTTTACGCTTGAGCGTGCGGGTGCGTGGCGGCGTAATTGCGCTTGCGCTCCAACACTTGCGCTAGCAACGGCTGGACGGTGCGCTGAGAGACATTGGTGGATGGGGCTGAGCACAGCGGAGGTGAGGGTGTGGGTGCAGGCCAGGAGACGGTAGTGCCTGTGTCCTGAGAGGGGGGTTGGATCTCAGTGGCAGGTTGGGGCACAGGGGGAGAGGCAGCGGTGCAAACCGGAGGCGGTGAACGGCCTTCGTCCCACCTTGTGGGGTGCTTGGCCATCATATGTCTGCGCATGCTGGTGGTGGTGGCTCCCCGGCTGATCTTGGCACGACAAAGGTTGCACACCACTGTTCGTCGGTCGTCTGCACTCTCAGTGAAAAACTGCCAGACCTTTGAGCACCTCGGCCTCTGCAGGGTGGCATGACGCGAGGGGGCGCTTTGGGAAACAGTTGGTGGATTATTCGCTCTGGCCCTGCCTCTACCCCTGGCCACCGCACTGCCTCTTCCAACCTGCCCTGCTGCTGCACTTGCCTCCCCCTCTGAAGACCTGTCCTCAGTAGGCGTAGCAAACCAAGTGGGGTCAGTCACCTCATCGTCCTGCTGCTCTTCCTCCAAATCCTCTGTGCGCTCCTCCCTCGAACTTACTCCAATTACTACTACCTGAGTGATAGACAACTGTGTCTCATCGTCATCGTCCTCCTCACCCACTGAAAGCTCTTGAGACAGTTGCCGGAAGTCCCCAGCCTCATCCCCCGGACCCCGGGAACTTTCCAAAGGTTGGGCATCAGTCACGACAAACTCCTCCCGTGGGAGAGGAACCATTGCTGGCCATTCTGGGCAGGGGCCCGGGAACAGTTCCTGGGAGTCTGCCTGCTCCTCAGAATGTGTCATTGTAATGGAGTGAGGAGGCTGGGAGGAAGGAGGAGCAGCAGCCAGAGGATTCAGAGTTGCAGCAGTGGACGGCGCAGAACTCTGGGTGGTCAATAGATTGCTGGATGCACTTTCTGCCATCCACGACAGGACCTGCTCACACTGCTCATTTTCAATAAAGGTCTACCGCGTGGACCCATTAATTGTGAGATGAATGTGGGGACGCCAGAAACGTGCCTCTCTCCTAATCCCGCAGCAGTCAGCTGCGATACACCTGGATCAGGAGCTCGGCCTGTGCCCACACCCTGACTTGGGCCTCCGCGTCCTCGCCCGCGTCCACGTCCTCTAGGCCTACCCCTACCCCTCAGCATGCTGTATTACCAGTAGTGCAGAAACAGAACGCTGTAATTAAATGTGCCGCTTATTGGCCTGTTGTTGGAGGCTGACTTCCCTTACGGAACGCACAGCAGAGCCAGGAAACAATTTTGTGCACGCCTGTAGTGAGACGTAGGTGCGTATGACTGAGCTAGTGGAATTCACAGCGCAGAAGCAGTCAAGTGGCCAAAGGCCAGTAGTAGGCCTTAAGTATTTTGCTTCTATTCTTTTAAAATGCTGAGCTGATACAGCAGACAGATACTGTAGGCAGCGTATAATATTATGTATACTGTTTCCCTCTGGCGGGATGACGGCGATCATGTAACAGAGACAGCAGATCCAGGAAACAATTTTGCGCAAGCCTGCTGTAACGCTTAGCTGCGTATTAATTAGGACTACTACCCCCAGCAGATAGATACTGTAGGCAGTGTATAATATTATGTATACTGTTTCCCTCTGGCGGGATGACGGCGATCATGTAACAGAGACAGCAGATCTAGGAAACAATTTTGTGCAAGCCTGCTGTAACGCTTAGCTGCGTATTAATTAGGACTACTACCCCCAGCAGATAGATACTGTAGGCAGCGTATAATATTATGTATACTGTTTCCCTCTGGCGGGATGACGGCGATCATGTAACAGAGACAGCAGATCGAGGAAAGAATTTTGCGCAAGCCTGCTGTAACGCTTAGCTGCGTATTAATTAGGACTACTACCCCCAGCAGATAGATACTGTAGGCAGCGTATAATATTATGTATACTGTTTCCCTCTGGCGGGATGACGGCGATCATGTAACAGAGACAGCAGATCCAGGAAACAATTTTGCGCAAGCCTGCTGTAACGCTTAGCTGCGTATTAATTAGGACTACTACCCCCAGCAGATAGATACTGTAGGCAGCGTATAATATTATGTATACTCTTTCCCTCTGGCGGGATGACGGCGATCATGTAACAGAGACAGCAGATTCAGGAAACAATTTTGCGCAAGCCTGCTGTAACGCTTAGCTGCGTATTAATTAGGACTACTACCCCCAGCAGATAGATACTGTAGGCAGCGTATAATATTATGTATACTCTTTCCCTCTGGCGGGATGACGGCGATCACGTAACAGAGACAGCAGATCCGGGAAACAATTTTGCGCAAGCCTGCTGTAACGCTTAGCTGCGTATTAATTAGGACTACTACCCCCAGCAGATAGATACTGTAGGCAGCGTATAATATTATGTATACTGTTTCCCTCTGGCGGGATGACGGCGATCAATTTTTTGGAAAAAGCCCACTGCCTATATAGCCTGAATATCTCTTTCCCTGCCTCACCAGTACTGGCCCTATACTCTGTACAATGACTGCAGACTGCGGACGCAATGCTCTGCATGGCCGATATACAAAAAAAAAATGTGCAACACTGCAAAAAGCAGCCTCAACACTACTGCACATGGTCAGATGTGGCCCTAAGAAGGACCGTTGGGGTTCTTGAAGCCTAAAAATCACTCCTAACGCTCTCCCTACAGCAGCACCAGCAGCAGTACTTTCCCTCAGCTAACTCACAAGGCATCTGTGGCGAGCCGCGGGAGGGGACGATTTTTATACTCGGGTGACACCTGATCTCCCCAGCCACTCACAGCAGGGGGGTGGTATAGGGCTTGAACGTCGCAGGGGGAAGTTGTAATGCCTTCCCTGTCTTTCTATTGGCCAGAAAAGCGCGCTAACGTCTCAGAGATGAAAGTGAAAGTAACCCGAACATCGCGTGGTGCTCGCCTCTAGTAACGAGCATCCCGAACACGCTAATACTCGAACGAGCATCAAGCTCGGACGAGTACGCTCGCTCATCTCTAATGTTGTGGTTGATTGATGCCCGGCCATGCACACAGAAAACAATTATTTTTTGACGGCCATTAATATGCAGTAGCCTTTGAATTTAATTATCATTTGGGTCAGTGACTTACCGGCTGGTTGCAACCCTAGGTAGAGTTGTGTTCTATTACAGGGTATTGAGGACTGCCTGTGACCATTGCAGTATCTCAATGCTGCACAGATAGAGAAAAGCAAGGGACTAGTTTGGAAACAGAGAGAATGAGCAATGCTAGATAAATCCTTTCAATCGCTGGAACATGCACTGGGAAAAGGACCCTTGATGACCTCATCCTTATCGGTCCTTAGCTATGGAGAACTGATACAACCCTGCACAGCTATGCAGCTGAAGACGTTGGTTGATAATGTCTTTGGAGGTTGTGCCAAGATTTTGGCGCCAAGAGCAGCGAGCCGTGCTTGTAGAAGAGTGCAGCTGTTCTCCTCTATGATCCAGCTTTCTACCTTAGTGCTGTGCAAGTGAAAGGAGTGTTCTATGGGAATTACAACGACAGAGGGAGAGGAAAAACGAGCAAACTATATCCGAAGCAGGTAGGAAGAAGTTTGCCAGCAGATGAGCAGCAACTGTGATGACATGCTTTACATTCCAGCATCGGAGAGGTGTAACTGTGATTTCTTCCAATTTCTGCAGGTTAGCGGTCAAGCTACAGCGTTCTCCTCCTTCAGTTAAATGTAATTCAGACCCGTAAAACAGAACTGGAGCCAGCAAAGGATAACTACATAGATGGTGAGGGGTGGACACTAGTCAGTTATTGCATTTTCTGGAAGTTAGAAGATTATAGAGCAATCCCAAAGCCGTACGGTTATAATTATTGGGATGTCCCGGATTTATATCTGTTCTGTTACTAAACCCCTAGTTAGGGAGGGTAGATCACAGTACAGACATATTTAAAGGGGTTGTCCCGCGGCAGCAAGTGGGTCTATACACTTCTGTATGGCCATATTAATGCACTTTGTAATGTACATTGTGCATTAATTATGAGCCATACAGAAGTTATAAGAAGTTTTTCACTTACCTGCTCCGTTGCTAGCGTCCTCGTTTCCATGGAGCCGACTAATTTTCGCCGTCTAATGGCCAAATTAGCCGCGCTTGCGCAGTCCGGGTCTTCTTCTTTCCTCAATGGGGCTGCTCGTGCTGGATGCCGGCTCCTTGTAGCTCCGCCCCGTCACGTGACGATTCCAGCCAATCAGGAGGCTGGAATCGGCAATGGACCGCACAGAAGCCCTGCGGTCCACCGAGGGTGAAGATCCCGGCGGCCATCTTCAGCAGGTAAGTAAGAAGTCACCGGAGCGCGGGGATTCAGGTAAGCACTCTCCGGTGTTCTTTTTTAACCCCTGCATCGGGGTTGTCTCGCGCCGAACGGGGGTGGGGGGGTTGAAAAAAAAACAAAACCTGTTTCGGCGCGGGACAACCCCTTTAAGCAAAGTTATAGAGGGATCATTATTATCTACATTTAAAGAGACAGAACTCCTTTATTTTCCTCAGGGTGTTTAGAACATAATTAGAGGAAAGCTTTACTTAGGTTTTATTTTATGAACTCTGCACCTCAGAAACTGTTTGTTATACGTAATCATATTATGAGTAACTATTAACCCAATATATGTTATTGCAGAGGAAATGTTTGTTTTATTACCCGATCAAGTAAATACCATTACTGTTCACTTACTTATCGACGCCATATGCAATAACATTTACGGGACATATATAACTAGTGTGCCTGCGCTCCAAGGAGGAGAAATCTTTATATATAACTAGCTGATATACCCGGCTTCACCTGAGTTAATTTGATACAGGTGTTTATGTGTTCTTTGCATGGAAAATTTTATGAAGTCATGGTTGCTTTAGAGGATCCGAGGAATAAAATATGTATACACATAGAAGAGCGTTAAATTCTCCTCAGGCTGCATGTACCGATATCCCTCTGCAGAATGTGCCACCCTTCCCACTCTCCTCTTTTAGGACCTAAAGAATGATCGCACCAAATTTCACACTTGTACGACACCGGAGAGTTACATTACATAGGGGTGCACTTACATTTGCAATTAGCATTGAATAACCGAATTGTGACCCCTTTAATTTTCCTATTTAGGACCTAAAGAATGGTTATGCCAAATTTCATGTTTGTATGACACCGGGAAGTTGGAGAATTAGATTAGGTACATTACATAGGGATGCCAATACTTTTGCACTTAGCATTGAATAATCAAGTTGTGATCCCTTTACTTTTCCTACTTAGGACCTAAAAAATGCTCGCGCCAAATTTCATGTTTGTGCGACACCGGGAAGTTAGAGAATTAGTGGTGAGTCAGTCAGTGAGGGCTTTCACCTTTATATATATAGAAAGTAAATGAAACTGATGGACTCCAAGGAAGTATCAAATGTCCTCTTAAATCATCCTGCTCAGATGGAATTAAGCCAGGAGAGCAGCATAGGAAAGGGATCCATGGACAGTTAGCCTCGGTATTAAACAATAATGCAATGGTCACGACAGTGAGCCTCCAAAAGAAATCCTTGCGCTACTTATGTAGAAGAGGAAAAATATAAATAACAACTTACTTCACTGGGGGGAAGTTCAAATAACATCACCCCCCCCCCCCCAAATCCAAGTCAGCCAACGCAAGTTAGGAAAGTGATGAGAAATTCTTCATCCAAGTCTTTTATTAATGATGCTATCAAGTATCACACAAGCATCTGAATAGGCAGGCAAAGCATTTCGGGGTGCTCAGGACCCCTTTTTCAATCCAGAATGAGGTCCTGAGAAAGAAGCCCTGAGCACTCCAAAACGCTTCTTCATAGGAAAAAAGGGCAATTGGCAGTTCGTGATGCCAGTCCGTACACAGACCCAGACCTGTGCTGGACGCAATAATAATACAAAAATGGGAAAAATAAAATAAACCATTTCTTTTCCCTGCAGTGTGGTGTGGTACCTCAGTGCAAATAGTGAATGGTGGGAAGGGACCCCAGGAGGCAGAATTAATGGTGAAAACATAGAACAGTTTATATCTTGATAACAACAAGAGCCTTCAGCTTTCTTTAGTGCGATTTAAAGTTATTTTACATTTCTTAGTACAAGTTCAGATTTGCATTTACTAAAGACACTCTCACACATATCGTCGGCAAAACGCTGCGATTTCGATTGCAGCACTTTGCTGTGATTTTACTTTCATTTTCGTCTACAGGTTCCTGCAGCCGGCAACGTGTTTTAGAGCACCCTATCATCGTGATGGGTGATAAAGTGGGCTAAATGCGTAAAAATAGAGCAGACAGTTCTCGGAAATCATGGTGCTGAAAAGCGCCGTCTAGCGCCGCGATCGAACGCATGTCTGCGAGGCCTCATTGAAATCGATGGGAACATTATACCTTCATTACTGCAGCATTCAAATACTACAGTAAACGGTAAAAACACTTGTGTGAGAGTGGCCTTAGATGTAGATTATTTCTGGAGCAATCCGTAGTACCATTAGAGTGCATGCAGGCATGAAGCGCAGACTTCATGTCTGGACAACAAATGGGCTCTCTGACAGTAATTAAGTACAGGATTCCTTTCTGTCATCTATGCTTTGCCCTCCTGCTTTTCTCTCTTTAATTTCCTCTATTCCCTTAAGTATTAAAATTTCCCTTGTTCCTGTTAGTGTAAAGCTTCGTTTTTTTAGAGCAATACTTTTGATTCTTGCTGATTCTTGTCTAACTTTAATTCTCTTTTTTTAGCTTGCTGGAAGTCTTAATTTACTTTAGCTCTCTTTCACTCTTTTAGGTAGTTACTTTAGAACTTTAGGGTACTCACACTTTTTCTCCTTCCCACTGCACTGGTTGGCTCCTTTCTTCTGAGACTCTCTTTCTAGCAACCTCTTGCTTCCTCCCTTTTATGTAGAATGACCAACATTCTTCCTTCTCCGCCTCTGTCTTCTCTCTTCATTCTCTACTCTCCATCTCTCTGTACTGTGCTCTCCTTCAGACCCCTTAGATTTCTCTCAGCCAACCCATGCCTATGAGCTTTCCTCGCATTCCCTAGCTGTCTCTCTTTTAGTTACCTGACTCATGCCTCTAAACCAGGTTGAACTGTTTAAAAAGTAAAGTGTGGTTGACCAACAGCAAATTTAAAGTAACATTCACCTTCATTACATCAACTGAGAGTCCACAGTTTATTATGGAGTGTACAACTTTTGCACACTACAACACCTTCTAGATGCTCTCCCTATGAAGAATCTCTACCCATTCCGACTTACATTGTAATTTTGCTCTTCTCACCAAGCCCAGTAAATCTGTCAGCTTGTTTGTTGGGATATGATCTCCATAGTATAGTAGCACATATGGCCCCTCAGACTCAAGGGCCCATGTGTGGCTTTTATCTGTATACAACCCACTCCACCCCTGAACCTACAGGAGTGAACAGGTCGTTCTGCAGCTAATCTGCAGTATCCAGTATTGCATTTAGTACCTTTTTATAGAGCACAATATGAGCAGATCAGACAGCACAGCTATACATTATTCCAGGCATATTCCATAACGCCTTTAATTATGGTGTGACATTTGAAAGACTTTGGACAAATAACAATAATTAGGTTATTATGATACCATCAGTCAGCTGAGAGAGAGCAAGAGAGTGCAAGCTCGTTTCTGAAATTCAGTTATACTCTTGTAATGTCAGGCTTAAAGATCATTAAATGACTGAACAAGATTACACGCTGAGTTATGAAGGGATTTAAAACCCACTTGAAAACATAATGTAATTCCTTAAGACATTGGATAAATATAGTTGATGTTTGCTATGTCGTTGCTCATTGATTTTAAAGTTCATTGTGGTACAGTCAAAGCAGAAGGCAAAGGGTACAATCATTATGTTACAGCAAAAGCCTATTATATCACCATTAACCACACACAATACATTATAATACAAAGCCTCCAAAGTCTCATATAAACTCAGCTCCCAGGATTAAAAGGCAACTCTAGTCAGGAGCGGAAAAAATCATCACGCCGGGACAGATTTACCTAGACCGCTGGAGTTTGATATACTTTGCGCTAATATAGGCACAAAAAATATATTAAACGCATCCGTTAGCAAGTCCATGCACCAAATCTAAAGTTT
Organism: Eleutherodactylus coqui; assembly: GCF_035609145.1. Classification (NCBI taxonomy): domain Eukaryota; kingdom Metazoa; phylum Chordata; class Amphibia; order Anura; family Eleutherodactylidae; genus Eleutherodactylus; species Eleutherodactylus coqui. The sequence goes on from NC_089843.1 coordinate 36,008,062, forward strand.
ATACCAGCTTTGAGCTAACGTAGGTTTTAGCTATAATTTATGTTAGTTTCTGGCATAAATTATAGTAAATTTAATGGACTGTATGTGGTCATGCCCCTTAACAATTTTTTTTAATAAAGTGATACGGCTGGAGCAAATTTTCAAAAATTTACAAATTTGGCACCTGGCGCATGCCAGAAAGTTAATAGGCTTTCAATAAGTGATTTCAGGCCTTATTTATTTAAAGCGATTGTCCAGTTTCCGGACAAAATTCTGTCCTTGGATCAGCGGAGAAAGAGGTATACTACCTTCAGTTGTTCTTCTCTGCTACCCCTCTGATCCGCCAGCTATGGGTACTGTTTTTGCCTGTTCGATATTGCTGCCCCAATTTTCTAACTACCTCATGTTTTCTGATTGGCCAGTGATGATCACATGAGCCACCCTGGCTAATCAGAGACCAGGAATAGTGCATTAGTAGCTTAACACTACCAGTGCATTGTAGAGATGAGGTAGTCTGAAAATTGCATCAGCTGTTTGGAGGGCCAAAAGCAGGATCGGGAACCAGCAAACCAGAGGGAGTGTAGACAACAGCTGTTGGTAGTATAACTCCCTCACCCCTCTGGGATAGAATTTCGACCCGAAACTAGAGAATTGGTTTAACTAATTAATATAGTGCATACATATTCCGAATCACTGTACACAGATGGTCTTCACTTAGTTTCATCTGTGTTCCCATGAAAACCTGCAATCAATATTAGCATGTTTTTGGAGAGGAAACAGAAATACAGAGAGAACATACAAATTCCAAGCAGATATTGACCAGGGTTGTATTTAAACCCAGGACTCCACTACTGCAAGGCAATAGTGCTAACCACTGAGCCACCATACCTTGTGTTTGCCTCCACAGTATGGTTTCTACAGTGTTACAATCAACAATACATTTTTATTGTGTAAACGCTTTGTAACACCCAGTGACACATTTCTGTTGTGTCTGTCCACCTACCTGTGTTCACTGATACAGAATAATTTCTATGTTTTTATCACAACATGAAAAGATATCAGTATGATCATAAGAGTCGCAAAAACTCATCATAGAAAAATCCGGCCCCTATCTTTCTAAAATGTTACCATTTATTAGTTCTATATGAAAAAAAAAATCCTATTGTTCAGTCTACTTACTTTTACCAAAGTCAATACCAATTTCCTAACCCCCATCCACTACCGCCCCCATAGAAAGCACAAGACAACAGTGCATTCATTTATAAACAAACTATACATATAACATGTAAAAACTGATGTAATGTTTTACAAAAACATCTCAAGTGCTAAGCCAGAACAAAATACCCAAGTAACAGTAAGACAGAAGTGAATCCTTGAAGCTACAAAGTCTGGTGCCATTCTGCCTAACACCCTCCATTTACTCCCAACCACCTATGACAGATTCAAGGGCACCAACACAAATGTCCAATGGCTATTAAAGTTATTAGCCACTTCCAGCAGGAGCCTAAACAATGCCAGTCCAGCCAATAAACTGTATAAATCGGGAGGGACCATACCCACAATCAATCCCCACCACCATGAATTCCCACTAATTCAACCTCAACCTGCCATCTTGAATATAATAATGCTGTCACACCGACACATAAAAAACCCAATCATGACCATCCACTCCATAAAGACAACAAATCATTAGATGAAGAAAATGATAACTGGAAAATTAGGGTAAGAGGGCGGGACTTATCATAGTGCTTCACTGGCAAGGAAGAATAGGGAAACAGTTTTTTCTCTGCCTAACTCCACTGTCACCTTCCTCAACTCCTCCCCACTTACTCCCTTCCCTGCCAAATATGACATGTTGGTCTTCCCCTATGACTTTCAGCTTCGGTCCTCTCTTTTTTCAGCTTAGCACAGTGCTAACAGTGAGAATACAGCTGAAACCCCTCTTTACTCACAATTTGAAGGCTCTCCATCTTAGAAATTGAATATGGGAGTGGAGGGAGGGCTAGATATTAACCAGAACTTTCCCTACTAATTCCCTAACCACTTCGCACTTAAAAGTGGAGTTGTTGCCCTGAAAAGGGCGCCCCTGCTAGTCCTTCATGCTGTCCACTATTAGGCCCTTTTAAGACCATTTATTGTAATTATGCATTGTTGCTTTAAGATCTATTCCCCAAAGTGTAATGGCGTGCAGACAGTTGATTGACATGTGTGTGAACATAAGGAAGAGGGGGGGGTTTGCTGTGAGTGATACTGTGTGAAAAAGACGGAAGTAAGGTTGTAGAGAAGAGTAAGTCAGGCGGGTGCTAAATTAGGATGCTCCCCTGCATAAGGAGGAGAGAAGGAGAGATTGTGAGCAAGCAGAGAGGAATAAAATATTTAGTGCAATCTGAGAGATATTTCAGGGGTCAGTGTGATGCAAGGTGATGAATACTGTAAGAGGGGCATTGCAAAAACGGTACTTTTTTTAAACAAAGTTAGGTATAAAGTTTATCTTGTGTCTGAAAATGAGGTATCTTTGCCATTCTGACAAAAACTATTATACCATGTATGCAGCTGTGCATATGAACATGGCACAGTTAGGACTTATTCAGACGACCGTATTTACGCAGGTATTTTGCCGCATAAAAACCTTGGTAAAAACACAACCATGAGTTCATTCAGATGAACTATTTTTTGATGCATAAAAAATTTGTGTCAGGAAAAATAGCACCTACATGACCATTTTCGGTCGCCGGTTTTCTACGCCATGGGAAAATATGGGTCTTGCCCTATCTTTTGATGTGATATGCAGCAAACTCCCATACACTTCTATGAAAGCTGTTAAAACGCGTAAAACGCTGGTAAAAGAAGACAGCTCACCCTAATTAAGCATTAATTTTCATTCCAAGCATTGTCTTCGGATTGTTGCTTGCCAACGCTGCTGTGTATTTTTTAACATTCATGCAGCAGCTCTCAGTGTGAATGGATTGAAATAGGTGAATAAAGATTGGGACTTGGTTACGCCAAATCTTCATTCATGCGATTATATGGTGCATACGGGCAAATGTAAAAACGCATACGGTCATGTGAAAGAGGCCTTAGGGATACACAAAGTACAGAGGTTAGTTCAGAATGATACCGGGCACATGGTGGGGGTCATTCAGTTGCAAGAGTGCCAAAATCCTGTAGGTACAAAGTCTAACTTCGCAGATTCCCTCCTTAAACATCAAAGAATCACAGAATCATAGAATGGTAGAGTTGGAAGCGACCTCCAGGGTCATTGAGTCCAACCCCCTGCTCAATGCAGGATAACTAAAACATCCCAGACAGATGCCTGTCCACCCTCTGTTTGAAGAGCCTCTGTTCCATTAAAAGAGAACTCCCCACCTCCCGTGGCATCCTGTTCCACTCATTCATCACCCTCACTGTCTAATATCGAATCTGTGCCTCCTACTCTTTAGTTTCATTCCATTGCTTCTAGGCTTAGGCTTTCCTTGTGCAAATGAGAACAGTCTAGACTTTTCACACGTGCTGCTGCTTAGCTCAAGTCCTCCCATTGCTGTCCACTGTTCAAACTTGTCTAGATCTTTTTGAATCTTCTCTCATCTCTAGTGTTAGCTATCCCTCCTACCTTTGTGTTATCGGTAAATTTAATCAATTTCCTCTCAATTCCCTCATCTAGAGCATTTATAAAAATGTTAAACAACATTGGGCCCAGAAAAGCGGTACCCCACTTGAAACATTCTTCCAATTGGATATGCAGCCATTTATGACCACTCTCTTAGTATGATAACTCAGCCAGTTGTGAATCCACCTAACAGTTGCTTTGTCAATACCATATTTGGAATTTTTTCCAATAAGGATGCTAAGGTTGATCAGGGCAATGTGGTAGATATAGTATATCTTGACTTTAGAAAAGCATTTGATAAAAGTGTCAAATACTTTACTAAAGTCAAGATGTACTATATCTACCACATTTCCCAGATCAACCCAGTCGGTGATACTGTCATAGAAGGAGATTGAATTTGCCTGGCATGACTTGTTTGTTACAAACCCATGCTGGCTCTGGTTAATTAGTCCATTTTTATCCAAGTACTTGCATACATGCTGTTTAATAATTTGTTCAAAGATCTTTCCCACGGTATAGAAGTCAGACTTACAGGCCTGTAGTTTTCTGGATTTACCTTCTTCCCTTTTTCGAAGATAGATACATCATTTGCCATTATCCAATCTTCTGGGACTTCTCTTCTCCAAGAATTTTCGAAGATTATTGCGAGTGGTTTAGCAATTACCTCTGCTGCTTCCTTTAGTATCCTAGGATGTAATTCATCTGGACCTGGAGACTTTAATTCATGTAAGTTAGCTAAGTGTTCCCTCACCATATCTCTGCTTACAGATAGCCTGCATTATTTTACTCCCCCAATAGCACAGGGAAGATCAGTTGATGTTCCATCTACTTTCTGAGAGAAAACAGATACAAAATAAGAATTTAAAAGTTTGGCCTTCTGCATATACTTTTTAACCAACTCATCATTTTCATCCTGTAAACATCCAATAGCATCTTTGACTTTTCTTTTGCTTTTGATATTCCCCCCAAATCTTTTTTGATTGTTTGTAGCCTCTCTTGCAAGCCTCAATTCATTATTAGCTTTAGCTTTTCCGACACTTGCCCTACAGTTTCTGCAGACCACATTACATTCTTCTTTAGTTTTTCCTCCCTTCTTTCCATTTGCTAAACATATTTTTAGCATATTTTTTAGCATGCATGTAAGTTCAGTGTTCATCCATCCTGGTCTCTGTAAATGCTTCCCATTCTTCCTCCTTTTAGGGATTGTTAACGATTGTGCTTTGAGAATCTCATTTTGCAATATTCTCCAACCTTCTTGGACATTTCTGTCCTTAAGAACATCCAGCCATTGGATTCTTCCTTCCCTCTTTCTGAGTTCATTAAAATCTGCCTTTCTGAAATCCAACCTTGATGTCTGAGTCTTCTCAGGTCTTCCTTCCCTTATTATCCATAATTCAAGGATAGCATGATCACTGCCTCCTAAGGTCCCAACCACTCTTAATTCCACAACTATTTCCTCTCTGTTGATAAGAATTAGGTCCAAGATAGCAGATCCCATTGTTTTCTCTTCTACCTTTTGGAAAATAAAGTTATCAGCAAGAGCGGATAAGAGTTTGTTGGACCCATTTGTTTTGCCTGAGAGAGATTGACAACAAATGTCTGGATAGTTAAAATCACTATGTCATACTTTTTTGAGAACTTGGCCATCTGATGTAGAAAAATTTCATCCATATCTTCTGCTTGCTGGTTCTATATTGGAGTGTGCACTACAACCTAGTGATACCACCTCATATTCCCACTCAATATCTGGTTCATTCAGAGAACTTATTCTTGCAACATTACATAGTTATAATAGATGTTAGTGACACCATGATGCTCAGCTTGCATTACAACCAAGAGAACCTGCCTAACTGCAAGTCTTTCATGGATTTCACCAATTACATGCCATTTATATCTGATTGCTATATAGCTAACTGTCTGCTCATTAGCCACACAGGCTTAGAGGGAACATTGCTAGCAATGCCAGAGAAAGCTGTTGATGGCCATGGCTGGCGGGCATGAGGAGAAGTTGTGTGAGGATGTATGAGCTCAAATTTTGCATCAAAGCACATGAGGCTTTAGCCATGCCCTCGCTTGGTGGTGTAGAGCAGTATTAGAGTAATGTCAGTATACCTGGAGGTCCTGCACAGTGATGAGTTAAATGAGTTTTTCACTTTATTTATTTTTTCTTAACAACTGGGCATGGCAAAAAATAACAAAAGAGGCAATACTCACCTGTCTTCAGCCCCCAAAGAAATATCTGAGTCTCTATAACGACCCTCCCAGTATGTAAATCTGGTGGAAGTCAGGTGACCACTGCAGCAAATCAGAGGCTGCATTGTCACTGTCCCAAACCTTTGTCATCATGGTACCCAGGTTCTGAGCCCTAATGCCAAGAGAACGGTCGATGATATTGTGGCCTCTGATTGGCTACAGTGGTTACCTGACTTCCGCTAGATGTAAATACTGGTAGGTCTGCCAGAGCCAAGAGGCTGAAGAGCGGTCAGTATTGCCTCTTTTGTTATTTTATGTCATGGCCAGCTTTTAAAAAACATTAAAGTGGGAAAACATCTTTAAAGTAATGGTCTGCCAGAATGGAAGCTGCTCGTTCTAACTCACAGAGAAAGGGCCCAAGCAAGGGACCTCCTCTAGGATGTTTACAAGCCCTAACAACAGGGGCGTAACTATAATAGGTGCAGAAGATGTGGTTGCACCCAGACCCTGAAGCCTTAGTGGGTCCATAAGATCTCTCTTCCCCATTTGAGAAGATGAATACTACAATAATGTTTTATAGTTGGGGGTCACTGCTATAGACTTTGCATTGGGCTTAGCAGCTTTCAGTTATGGCTCTGCCTAATCGTACATATGGACAAGGGGTGTCTTCATGAGACAACCACTTTAAGGCCATACCACAAACCGAGGAAAAAAGCCATAACATGTCTTTTTTTTTTTTTTTTTTTTAAACATGCTATTTTCACATTGAAATCAATGTAAAAAAGTTTGACAAGTTTGACTGAGGAGGTATGAGTTGAAATCAGACCACCAAGCGTGATGATGACCTTCCAATAACCTTGTCTACACCAGTAAGTGTCTGGTATTGTGCAGATATTTCACATTCCCACATCTGAGTCGAAGAGGCCTCTCAGTTTGATATCACTTTGTTTATAATTTATCAAAATAAGCCTTTGTGTCCCGTTCATAAACTGCGTCTATTTGCATCTATTAATATTCATTGATTTCGTGAAAAACAAAAGACTGATGTGAAGAATAAATATTATTTGTGTGAAGAGAAATTCAATTTACCTTATCTCACCGCATTAGGAAACATCAGAAAGCAAGAGATGGGGTAAATGGAGTAGAAGGAACCAAGGAAAACCTCTGGGGGTCTCTGTATATGAAGATGATCCCGAGATATGCAGACATCTATGCTCTTCTAGGGATCCTTCACACATATAAAGTAACATTTGTGAAAACAGATGCAGCAGCTGGTCGATACATGTGATGATCATATGGACTGAGAGAATTTTCTACCTAATTTGTTTTTATTTTCAATTATATATATAACCCCTTAGAAAATATTTTTAGCACAATGTAATGCAAAAAATGGTTCTTTTCCTGCTGGTAAATGGGGTTCCCTTTTGTTTCTGCAAGTGACCTTTTTAACTGGTCATCAGTAGTTGATGGACGAGGGCTGCCACTAGGAACCCCTGTCCATTAACTTATCGTCCAGCAGAGTGCAGCAGGCTGGACATCATGATTAAATATTAGAGGAAGCAGGGGGAGTGCTGGTGCAGCATCCGAGGAACAAGCCCCAGCCTAAGAGATAGCGGGGTAGAGTAGTTCACTTGTCACAGTGGCTCTACCGTCTCCCACCTGGAGGGTAACCAGGGACAAGTCCAATGGGTGCGGGCAGGCTATATTAAATAGGGAACCCACAAGTGGATTACCTTGGTTCTTCTTTGTCACTCGTGACGCCACCATTCCTCCATGGTGATCTCTCCGGAGAAATAAATAAGAGTCCACACACGGGGTAGAATTCAGCAGGCCAAAACAGAATGGTTGGTAAAGCCGTTTATTGAATAGCTTGAATAGCAATTCACAACAGTCCTCTTTACATCCACTGGCACATTAGTGAGGGTTTAGAACACGTGAAGCGACAGGGAGGAAACATGGGAGAAACAGGTCCACTCTACCGGTCCACTCTCACAGAACTTGAGACACTCTTCATCTCACACTGCACAGCGGGAAAAACTCCACATAACAAGGGAAAAATACGAGAGGTTCACAGCATTAGAGGGGTATTCTCTCAGCTTCTCCCATCTATTCTGGTACTCAGATTTAAGGTATCTGAGTACAGGCCTAGTCCAGTCCTATCCACTGACTCCTCTCTCCACAGGCTAGACTCAATAGCAACCAAAAGAAAAGACCAGAAGACCTCTTTCAAGCATCTTGCATGCACATATATATTATGAGGTCACATGACATACATATAGATACTTTCCCAGACATAACTCAGACAGTAACCCATTCAGTGCTGCAAAGGTGCAATACACATCATATTTATACACATAGAAGACAGTGGAAAAACACAAGACTACATAGACCATCCAGAAACTTCCAGAACACATGTGCACATTAACGTCTGTACATTACACTGGTGTCACTCCCATTGAAATCAATAGGAATGTGGCAATGATCCTGCACTTCCAGCTCAGGACAGAATGTAACGTCCTGGCCATGAAAGCAGCTGTCCATATGCAATAGATTGTGCATGGGTGACGTTGCATACACAATTATGCAATAGGATCGAGTGGGAAAATAAAAAAAAGAAACAAGTCACACTTTGCATGACACTGTGTGCGTGAAATATGCTATTATGTGCATTTGCACTCACTGCCATATGCCGGCTCAACAGGCTGGTAAAATGCTGTGTGATCAATGCAGCATTTTACACCTATGACCGTGTGAATGAGACCTTACTGTGAGAGGTTCATACCTTACAGAAATAAAAGGATTAGGAATAGTAGAAAACCAATGTGGCTCAATAAAGATGTAAAGGGGGCAATAAACAGTGAAAAGAAAGCATTTAAATTACTAAAACAAGAAGGCAGCGAAGAAACACTAAAAACCTATAAGGAAAAAAATAAAAATAAAAATCAGATCAAAGCAGCAAAGATGGAGACAGAGAGACCAAAAAACTAACCCGAAGCTGTTCTCCAACTATATTAATAGTAAAACAATATATTGAAAGTGTTGGCCCTTGTAGAGGCTGATGAGGAGAAAGCAAATCTATTAAATAGTTTTTCTCCAATATATTTAGAGAGTAAAATGAAATGTCAGATGAGATGCAGAGTGATCATCTTAAAAAGATTAAAACTGACAAATCGTCAAATCCCGATGGCATACACTCCCGGTTTCTAAGGGAATTAAGCAATGTGGTAGACAAACAATTATTTCTTATATTTAAGGATGAGGTCTGTTCCACTGGATTGGTGCATAGCTAATGTCGAGCCAATATTCAAGAAGGGGTCAAAAAGTGAACCTGGAAACTACAGGTAGTAGGTCTTACTACTATTATGGGTAAAATGCTTGAAGGGTTCCTAAGAGATGCTATTCTGGGTCTATATGCTATATCAGCATGGGTTTATGATGGATCGCTCCTGGCAAACCAACCTGATCAGCTTGTAGGAGGGGGTAAGTTCTAGACTGGACTGTGAAGAGTCACTGGATCTCCTGTATCTGAAGTTTTACAAAGTGTTTGATACTGTGCCGCATAAAAGATTGGTATTAGAGATGAGCGGGCATACTCGCTAAGGGCAATTACTCGAGCGAGTATTGTCCTTAGCAAGTACCTGCCCGCTTGGAAAAAAAGATTCGGGTGCCGGCGTGGGTGAGGGGTGAGTTGCGGGAGTGAGCAGGGGGAGCGGGGGGGAGAGAGAGATCTCCCCTCCGTTACCCCCCGCTCTCCCCCGCCGCTCCCCGCCCCCCGCCGGCACCCGAATCTTTTCTTCCGAGCGGGCAGGTACTCGCTAAGAACAATACTCGCTCGAGTAATTGCCCTTAGCGAGTATGCTCGCTCATCTCTAATTGGTATGTGAAATGAGAATGCTTGGTCTGGGCGAGAATGTGTGTAAGTGAGTAAGTAACTGTGATTGAAAGCAGAGGGGGGTTATAAATGGTTCATACTCTGATTGGGTCACCGTTTCTAGTGGGGGACCACAAGGGGTGGTTTTGGGCCATATTCTTTTTAAGATATTTATTAATGAGCTGGTATAATGACTGTGCAGTAAAATATCAATATTTACAGATGATACAAAACTACATAAATAAATTAACACTAGGGAGGATGCAAGGTGATTGCAAGAGGATCTGGATAAGTTCGGGGCAGAAAAGTAGCAAATGAGGTTTACACGTATAAATGTCAGGTTATGCACACAGGCAGAGGAAAAAGATGTCACCTTTATATACTACATGGGAAACCACAGGGAAACTGCGAAACACTGACATGGTAAAGAGCTTGGGGGTTTTAGTTAACTCCAAGCTAAACTGGAGCAACCAGTGTCAGGCAGCTGCTGCCAAGGCAAATAGGATCATAGGGCACATGATGAGAACATTGTTCTTCCTCTTTACAAGTCACTAGTTACACCATACATAGATGGAATATTGTGTACAGTTGCGGGTACCAGTACTCAAGAAGGACATATAAGAGCTTGAGCGGGTACAAAGTAATAAACGGAATGGGCTGACTAAAATACCCAGAGGGGTTATCAAAATTGGGATTACGTCGTTTAGAAAAAAAAAGGCTGAGGGGTGAACTAATAACTATATGTAAATATATCAGGGGTCAATACAGAGATCTCTCCCATCATCTCTTTAAACCTAGGACTGTAACAAGGGGGCGCTCTAATAATTATGTATAAATATATCAGGGGACAATACAGAGATCTCTCCTACCATCTATTTATACCCAGAACTGTGACTGTAACTAGGGGGCGCCCTCTACATCTAGAGGAAAGAAGGTTTCTACACCGACATACTCATAGATTATGCAACTCTCCGCCTGAGGACATGGGGATTGAAAACTCAATAAGAAGGGCCTGAACGCTTTTCTTGAGTGCTACAATATTACATGTTATCATTAATAACATCATAGGAGTTGTTGATCCGGGGATCATTCTAATTGCCAGATTGGAGTCGGGAAGGAATTTTTTTCCCTTTGGGGAAAAATTGGCTTCTACTCATTGGGGTCTTTTTGGGATCAAAATTGGGGGTAATAGGCTGAACTGGATGGACATGTGTCTTTTTTCGGCTCTACATACTATGTCACTATGTATTTTAAAAGCAAGCCTTTTTACATTCTGAACCTAAACCAATGCCCTTTAAAGTTAGCAAACCCGCTTTTAGGAACCTGTATATCACGTATATGTAGGATACTGCACTAAAAGTCTCTACTGCTAGATAGCACTTTATTTCACTGCTGGATTCAAAGTGCTTTGTGTAGCCTTTTGCCTATAGAGAAGTGTCTCAGTTACAGCACACCAAGTGGTCACACAGGGTACTGAATGTAAAGCATATCAACACCTTGGCAGTCTATGTAAATATATGTTTGCATAAATGCACCAAATATATTAATGGGGTTGTCCAGTCACTATATGAAATTTTAATGTCAGCTGCAGATGTGTTAAATTAACAGACCCAGCAGTACTTATGGCCTTTTTACACACAAAGATAATCTTTCAAATGAATGGAAGATTGAAGGATTTAGCAATCTATTTTCATAAAGTGTTAATGGCCATTAACACTTTCTCATCTTCATTTGCATGTAAAAGAACCTCTGTGAGTTATTTACAGAGCCCAGCATATGTTTAAACACACTCCCAGCTGTGCAAACAACTGCCCACATTCCATTGTTCTCCTTGCGGCTAGTGTAAACATGCCATGGGGAGAACATCCTGCAGTTTATTGAAAGATGAGTGAAATACTTATAAATGGAATATATTTGCTCAGTCCTTCAGCAGCTGATGGATTTTAAGTGAACCAAAATCCATTATTCAAGTGAAAAGTGCACGATGCCCGCATTTACATTAACGATTATCACTCATTTTTGCACAAATTTTGAGTGATAATCATTGTGTGTAAAAGGGCCTCTATCCATACTCAGCCCCAACAATCCACCTTTGCACCTCCGCAGTTCTCCTGCTGACAAAGGAAGTCCAGTGACTGCTGCCAGCCAATCAGAGGTGGAAGCTTCAATGTTCTAAACTCCTGGCATCATGGCACCCAGGATATGCGCACTGATGCCAGGAGAATGGGCAGTGACACTGCAGACTCAGATTAGCAGGCAGCAGTCACCTGACATTAGTTGTTAACACAGACTGGGAGAACTGATAGGAAACCTACCTACATAGAATAGTACACTAAATGGTTAACAATATAGATGAGCGAGTATACTCGCTAAAGGCAATTGCTCGAGCGAGAATTGCCTTTAGCGAGTATCTCCCCGCTCGAGACTGCAGGTTCGGGTGTCGGCAGCGGGCGGGGAGCTGCGGGAGAGAGCGGGGAGGAACGGAGGGGAGATCTCTCTCCCTCTCTCCCCCCTGCTCCCTCCTGCTGACAGCCGCTACTCACCGCTCCCCCGCGCTGGCAACCGAACTTGCGGTCCCGAGCGGGGGAGATACTCGTTAAAGGCAATGCTCGCTCGAGCAATTGCCTTTAGCGAGTATACTCGCTCATCCCTAGTTAACAATCACGCCATTCCCAGTTCTCACTGATGTGTTCCTTTCACATCAAACGTGTGCTTTCCTTCTCTCCATTGGATGTTTTGCTCATTTATCGTAAGCACCTGACGTACTTTGTTTGGCTAAATTTGATTAATTGCATTTAATTAATCTGTTAATTAGTAATTAGCCATAGCACGAAGAGCGTTTTCCGAGAATCTGTTATGGTGGGTCTAATAAATGTAACAGTGATTCAAAACCTAGATTATGAAAGTGAGAAATTGTAGAAATTAACATCGTGTTCCTCCTCTCTATGTTCTGCCGTATAATGGAAATGGCGATATAATGTGAATGTAGAATTACGAATGTGGAGGCAATTTGGGATTATTATTCTAAATTGCAGTATAGAGCTGCTTGAGATTACTCTCCAGCTCAAGTTAATAGCAAGAAATCAAGACATTCTTAGAATCCTATAATTTGCTTACCTCTGTATTTCTTACTCTAAATTGAATATATGTAGACTTGGAGGTGCAGCCATATCCATTGTAGCCTTGGTGCAGGAACTATACCCAGGCCCCACATAAAAGAGCCCCTGTGTGCGATGACATCATGCCGTATAGGAGTATTCATTTCTATGTTCATTTCATCTATATATATAAAATTGAATGTATGTCTGTCTGCGTGCGTGCGTGCGTGCGTGTGTGCGTGCGTGCGTGTTTGTCCTTTATGCGCTACTACACCATTCATCCGATCGCCATGAAACTTTGGGAAGTTGTTGAGTACACTCCTGGGAAGATTATAGGCATAGTACAAATATCCTACGATAAATGGCGCGCGAGCTTCGTCGAAAGTTACGCCCCCCCCCCCCCACGTAGATCGAATAAGTAAGCCACCTGCTATTGTGATGTCATCACTGATGTCATCAACATCGGACGCCCTTGAACATGCCCCAACATGTTCTATAAAGCTGCATTGTGATGTCATTAAGGCTCTATTATGACACCTACAGCTTGGAACCACTAGAGCACGCCAGCCAATTACCATTGGAGTTGGAAGTGGGTAAACAAGTACTAGGATATCTTCCTAAGAAGCCACAGCAGCCGGATAAATTGTATGTTCCACCCAACGGCTATCTTATTCAGCCCGCAAGGGGGAAGCAGCGGCCTACAAAATCTAATTCTCTCATTTCCTGATGTCATAGATAGATAGATAGATAGATAGATAGATAGATAGATAGATAGATAGATAGACTGTATGCAATAACCCTGATAGATAGATAGATAGATAGATAGATAGATAGATAGATAGATAGATAGATAGATAGACTGTATGCAATAACCCTGATAGATAGATAGATAGATAGATAGATAGATAGATAGACTGTATGCAATAACCCAGATAGATAGATAGATAGATAGACTGTATGCAATAACCCTGATAGATAGATAGATAGATAGATAGATAGATAGATAGATAGATAGATAGATAGATAGATAGATAGATAGATAGACTGTATGCAATGACACGTACAGCTTGAAACCATAAATACTAGAGCACGCCAGCCATTTACAGTCAGTCTCCATTGAAGTTGGAAGTGGGCAAACATGTACTAGGCCAGTGATGGCGAACCTTTTAGGGACCGAGTGCCCAAACTACAACCCAAAACCCACTTATGTATCGCAAAGTGCCAACACGTCAGGGGGCGGGGCTTATCACAACGTATGATTTTACCCCCGTCGTTCTAAAAAGGACAAGGCTGTTTCAGAATAGACCGGGTGCAGATTCTGACTGCTTTTTGGACGCGGAAATACTGCAGAATGTGCTCAGCGGAGATTTCTGTGGAAAATTCTGCAGCATTTCCGCATCTAAAAAGCAGTCAAAATCTGCACCCGGTCTATTCTGAAAGAGCCCTGCCCATTTCTGCCACATGTACACATACCCCAGCGGTAATAGTGACACCTTCACCCCAGCGATAATAGTGACATCCCACAGCAGTAATAATAGTGACACTCCCCCCATTAGTAATAAGAGTGACATACCCCAGCGGTAAACCTCAGTGGTCGCTGCTGCCGTCATCTAGATATATAAAAACGTAGTATGTATGTATGTCTGTCTTCGCAGCAACGCGCGAACATGCCCCAACATGTTCTCATAAGCTGCATTGTGATGTCATTAAGGCTCTATTATGACACGTACAGCTTGGAACCACTAGAGCACGCCAGCAAATTACCATTGGAGTTGGAAGTGGGTAAACAAGTACTAGGATATCTTCCTAAGAAGCCACAGCAGCCGGATAAATTGTATGTTCCACCCAACGGCTATTTTATTCAGCCCGCAAGGGGGAAGCAGCGGCCTACAAAATCTAATTCTCTCATTTCCTGATGTCATAGATAGATAGATAGATAGATAGATAGATAGATAGATAGACTGTATGCAATAACCCAGATAGATAGATAGATAGATAGATAGATAGATAGATAGATAGATAGATAGATAGACTGTATGCAATAACCCTGATAGATAGATAGATAGATAGATAGATAGATAGACTGTATGCAATAACCCTGATAGATAGATAGATAGATAGATAGATAGATAGATAGATAGATAGATAGATAGACTGTATGCAATAACCCAGATAGATAGATAGATAGACTGTATGCAATAACCCAGATAGATAGATAGATAGATAGACTGTATGCAATAACCCAGATAGATAGATAGATAGATAGACTGTATGCAATAACCCTGATAGATAGATAGATAGATAGATAGATAGATAGATAGATAGATAGACTGTATGCAATGACACGTACAGCTTGAAACCATAAATACTAGAGCACGCCAGCCATTTACAGTCAGTCTCCATTGGAGTTGGAAGTGGGCAAACATGTACTAGGCTATCTTCCCAAGAAGCCACAGCAGCCGGATAAATTGTATGTTCCACCCAACGGCTATTTTATTCAGCCCGCAAGGGGGAAGCAGCGGCCTACAAAATCTCATTCAGGTAGGTAGGTTCAGTTCTTGGAGGTTGGGGAATGCTTATGGGCAAGGCCTTATGTCTCATCCCAACTTAATTCTCTCACTTCCCAATGTCATAGAAACTTAAAATTTGGCACGAGCATTGATTATGTCATAAATAGGAAAAGTTAATGGGTCCCAACTCGATTATTCAATTCAAAGCGCCAAAGAATTAGCGTTCAAATTTTACGTACGGAATCTAATTCTCTCATTTCCTGATGTCATAGATAGATAGATAGATAGATAGATAGACTGTATGCAATAACCCAGATAGATAGATAGATAGATAGATAGACAGACTGTATGCAATGACACGTACAGCTTGGAACCATAAATACTAGAGCACGCCAGCCATTTACAGTCAGTCTCCATTGGAGTTGGAAGTGGGCAAACATGTACTAGGCTAGCATTTCCGCATCTAAAAAGCAGTCAAAATCTGCACCCGGTCTATTCTGAAAGAGCCCTGCCCATTTCTGCCACATGTACACATACCCCAGCGGTAATAGTGACACCTTCACCCCAGCGATAATAGTGACATCCCACAGCAGTAATAATAGTGACACTCCCCCCATTAGTAATAAGAGTGACATACCCCAGCGGTAAACCTCAGTGGTCGCTGCTGCCGTCATCTAGATATATAAAAACGTAGTATGTATGTATGTCTGTCTTCGCAGCAACGCGCGAACATGCCCCAACATGTTCTCATAAGCTGCATTGTGATGTCATTAAGGCTCTATTATGACACGTACAGCTTGGAACCACTAGAGCACGCCAGCAAATTACCATTGGAGTTGGAAGTGGGTAAACAAGTACTAGGATATCTTCCTAAGAAGCCACAGCAGCCGGATAAATTGTATGTTCCACCCAACGGCTATTTTATTCAGCCCGCAAGGGGGAAGCAGCGGCCTACAAAATCTAATTCTCTCATTTCCTGATGTCATAGATAGATAGATAGATAGATAGATAGATAGATAGATAGATAGATAGATAGATAGACTGTATGCAATAACCCAGATAGATAGATAGATAGATAGATAGATAGATAGATAGATAGATAGATAGATAGACTGTATGCAATAACCCTGATAGATAGATAGATAGATAGATAGATAGATAGATAGATAGACTGTATGCAATAACCCTGATAGATAGATAGATAGATAGATAGATAGATAGATAGATAGATAGATAGATAGACTGTATGCAATAACCCAGATAGATAGATAGATAGACTGTATGCAATAACCCAGATAGATAGATAGATAGATAGACTGTATGCAATAACCCAGATAGATAGATAGATAGATAGACTGTATGCAATAACCCTGATAGATAGATAGATAGATAGATAGATAGATAGATAGATAGATAGACTGTATGCAATGACACGTACAGCTTGAAACCATAAATACTAGAGCACGCCAGCCATTTACAGTCAGTCTCCATTGGAGTTGGAAGTGGGCAAACATGTACTAGGCTATCTTCCCAAGAAGCCACAGCAGCCGGATAAATTGTATGTTCCACCCAACGGCTATTTTATTCAGCCCGCAAGGGGGAAGCAGCGGCCTACAAAATCTCATTCAGGTAGGTAGGTTCAGTTCTTGGAGGTTGGGGAATGCTTATGGGCAAGGCCTTATGTCTCATCCCAACTTAATTCTCTCACTTCCCAATGTCATAGAAACTTAAAATTTGGCACGAGCATTGATTATGTCATAAATAGGAAAAGTTAATGGGTCCCAACTCGATTATTCAATTCAAAGCGCCAAAGAATTAGCGTTCAAATTTTACGTACGGAATCTAATTCTCTCATTTCCTGATGTCATAGATAGATAGATAGATAGACTGTATGCAATAACCCTGATAGATAGATAGATAGATAGATAGATAGATAGATAGATAGATAGATAGATAGACTGTATGCAATGACACGTACAGCTTGAAACCATAAATACTAGAGCACGCCAGCCATTTACAGTCAGTCTCCATTGGAGTTGGAAGTGGGCAAACATGTACTAGGCTATCTTCCCAAGAAGCCACAGCAGCCGGATAAATTGGATGTTCCACACAACGGCTATTTTATTCAGCCTGCAAGGGGGAAACAGCGGCCTACAAAACCTCAGTGGTCGCTGCTGCCGTCATCTAGATATATAAAAACGAATGTATGTATGTATGTCTGTCTTCGCAGCAACGCGCGACGGGTACGCTAGTCAACTATAAAACCGCCTCTATGTCATATGATAGCCTTTTGTGAATGGATGCTCGATTGTGACTAGTGACGAACAAACCTAAAAAGTTTAGTTCAGCTGGTTCACCAGATTTAGGCAAAAAGTTTGGATTGGTCAGAATTAGCTTGAACTGAACCAGAACTTCACCAATATCCCTAAAACTGGTGTGTAACACATGAGGAGGAAGAAGAAGAAGATGGTTTGAATGAGATGATCCACCTGCTAAACTCACGGGGCAACTCACATTAACTGAACTTGGCAGGACACATTGGCTGGTACTTTCATACTCTCTGGTTACAATGGCATTATTCCTCAGGGCGTTTGCTTAGTCAACAGTACAGTCCTTCTATTTCCAGGTAGCAGTCTAAAACTGCCCCAGTGCTTTAGGAACATTCCGTGTGCGGTGCCACTGTGGGCATTCCGCAAGATTTCCGTCCTGTGGGAACCCAGCCTTAAGAAGGAGTTTTCTCAATGCTTTTCTGCTGTATACTCACCTGTTTCACACCTCATTCTGCTCTGGGCTGGTCCTTCTTTCCAGGTAGCACATGTAGACGCTGCGCCATGTGGCTGCTGACCTATCTCTGGCCTCAGACTCTGAGACCAGGGTTTGGATGCAATGCTTACATGTTGTGGGACCTACCTGCTCTAGCCAGATAGCAGGATAAACAGTGTAGAGTGGGTTGGGAGCGAAACAGGTGAGTATATAGGGTTTTTTTTTTTTTTGTTATTCTTCAAACCAGCAGAAAATGGGGTGTTATGGCACAAAAGAGAGGCATTATTATTTATGAGGGAAGAAGAGGGTGATTATTACCAATGGGGGCATTATTACTTATGGGGTCAAAAATTGAGACATTATAACTTGTGGGGACACAGAAGGTGGCATTAATAATTATGGGGACACAAAAGGCAGCATTAGTAATTATGGGGCAGAAAAAGCTGATTTTGCCCCATAATTATACCATAGGTATGGAAATAATTAGAGATGAGCGAGCACCAAAATGCTCGGGTGCTCGTTACTCGTTAAAGCCCTTCGTAGAGAAATCAATGCTCTGCCGGGAACCAGGAGGGAGCGACAGCCTGCAGCAGCGCCGCAGAACGTCAGAAGAAGTAAGTAATGATTTTTATTCTTTGCTCCACTGTATTGCCGGCGTATAAGGTGACAGTTGGGGGGTCGTCTTATACGCCCCGTCGCCTTATACGCCGGTATATATTTTTATTGTAACACATTTCTGGATGAATTGCAGGGAAGGGCTTATATATTTAAGCCCTTCCCGACAATTCATCCCCGCGCACGCCGGCAGCCCATTGCTTTCAGTGGAACCTGCTGTATTGCCGCTCCATTGAATTCAATGGGCAAACATCGTTCTTCTCTGCCACAGCTGTTACAGCTGTGGCAGAGAAGAAGGATTTGTCTTCTATATGTTCTCAATGGGGTCGGCGCTGCTGCCGCCGGCCCCATTGAGCGCATATAGAGAAGATTTATGGCCTTAAGAAGGACCGTTGGGGTTCTTGAAACCTAAAATACTCCTAACACTCTCCCTATAGCAGCACCAACACGATACCACTTCCCCTCAGCTATGTCAGAATGCATCTGTGGCGAGCCGCGGGAGGGGCAGATTTTAATACTCGGGTGACACCTGATCTCGCCAGCCACTCACTGCAGGGGGGTGGTATAGGGCTTGAACGTTGCAGGGGGAAGTTGTAATGCCTTCCCTGTCTTTCTATTGGCCAGAAAAGCGCGCAAATTTCTCAGGGAAGAAAATGAAAGTAACCCGAACACCGCGTGGTACTCGTTACGAGTAACGAGCATCTCGAACACCCTAATACTCGAACGAGTATCAAGCTTGGACGAGTATGCTCGCTCATCTCTAGAAATAATTCATAGTTGAGGGGAAAAACAGGTGACAGACTTCCCATAAAGCAACTGTCCTGTTCTGAACTTAAAAATGATATGTAAATCAGTACTTACAGGAGATGATTACCTGCTGTTTATTTTCCTTTATCTTGCTGCTTAACTGTTTTTTTAGCCCATTTCCCTTAAGACAGAGCTGTGATCTGAGCATACAGTTTAGCTATAGTGTCTAGAGGGAGTCTACTGTAGTCTGAGACACACCCCCTGTCTCATCATTGGTTCAGGCTGCTGCTTTCTTCCTTCCATTGCAGCTTTGCCTTTAATGATTGGCTGCTGTGTAGAAACACAAGTCTATCACAAGCTGAGTTTGGATATATTTGGCAAGACATACCCCAATATGGTGATTTGTTCCACAGAACAGCAATGGAACTGTGAGTTACCAAAGTGCTCGAAAGAAACTCTACAATGGCAAGTTCAGCTCTGATACATGCAGGTATCTTCTATAAATTCCAGATAGAGCAGGCACCAGAGTAACAGTTGAAGTCTGCCTGCCGCATCTCCAATTGTAATGCAAGGCACATAACACATAACGTGCATCTTGGCTTTTATTTAAAACTCTCAGATCAATAGGAAGCTCGGAAATAAGATAATCAAATTTTTAGTTATTTTGTTCGGGAGGGAAAAGAATTAGATTTTTTGGATGTTATACTGTTTGCAATAAAATTTGAGAGTATCAAATATTACTTGTTCTAGGAGAATGACTAGAGCAATATACAGTTGCAAGGAAAAGTAAGTGAACCCTTTGGACTTACCTATATTTCTGCACTGATTAGTGATTACTAATAAAATGTGTTCTGATTGTTATCCAAGTCACAATTAACTAATAACACACAATCAGTTGTACCGTTCACATCTTTCATTGAGCACATTTAATAATCATCCACAGTGCTGGGAGAAAAAGTAAGTGAACCCTTGAATTTAATAACCTGTAAATCCCCTGTAGCAAAAGTCATCTCCAGCCAACATTTCCTGTAGCTGCAAATAATATTTGCAAAGTGTTGAGAAATTTTAGACCATTCCTCCCTGCAAATGTGTTTCAGTTCATCAATATTTCTGGGATGTCTTGCATGCACTGCCTTTCTCAAGCTACAGCACCTTCATAGGGTTTAGGTCAGAACACTGACTTGGCCATCTTCCTTTTAATCATTCTTTAGTTGATTCACTTGTTTGCTTTGGGTTGTTGTCCTGTTGCATCACCTAACATCTCATGGATGGCTGCCCTTACATCGTCCTGTAAAATGTTTTGATATACCTTAGAATTTATTCAGTAAACATCCACAGTGCAGGGTGAAAAAATAAGTGAACCTCTGTGTTAATCACTTTTCAGGAGCTAAATAGCAGGTGTTTCAATTAAGGAGACAAGATTGGACATTTGGGTTTCATAGGCATTACAGCAGTTAAACAGGAGGGAGCCTATGGTTTCTATGGTAGCTAGGGGCCTAATGAAGACTCACAGGTCAGCCATCTTTGTACTCCTATTAGACTTCTGCAAAAACACATACAAGTGTTTTTTTTAAAGTTATTTTATTGCGTAATAGCAATAAAACATGAAACTATATACTAATTTGGTGTTGTCATACTGACCAGCAAATAAACTTCACCTGTATATTGGTACTCTGGTGAACATCATTAAATCAACCCCCAAAATACCAAGGATTTGCTGTTTTTTTCATTCTCCTCCAAAAAACTTAATTTTTTTGCAGATTATATGTACTAAAATGTATGCCTTTCAAAAATAAAACTCATCTGGCAAAAAACAAGCCCTCATACGACTATGTTGATGAGAAAATGAAAAAAGTCCTGGCTTTTGAAATGCAGTGATGCAAGGCTAAAAGTAGTTACTGTGCCAATGAGGGCATCAGCTGGACAGCTAGGAGCGCCTTAAAAGTATATGTAATGATGTCGTGACCCGCGGCAGCTAGCTTGGAGGCAAAAGGTCACAGTATCAGACAAATGCATATAAAGGTAAGTCTCTAGTTTAGCGGTAATATCTTAGTATGATGCTACCCATCGGTGGGGCAGGGTATCATGGTAACAAATCAATTGTTCGTGACTCCAGCCCTTTCACCGGCCCCCAACTGTCTCCAGGCAAAAATTAAATAAAAAGCAAAAAAATAAACAAAAAAATATTGGGGACAGTCCTTTGCCCTGGACGGTGGTATTAGTGTGGTACTTGTAGTGCAGGTGTTACTGTGGCAAAACAACAGTTTATTTTTTTGAGGGCAGCCTACAGTATATGAATTCATTTCACAAGGTAAATTATTTTGTATATCAGTGCAGGAACCCCATCTGTACTCTAATCGTGTTTCTTGCTGTATTTTGTTAGTACTCACACTACTGCCTTCTTGCTGCACTAAAGCTATTTCTCTCCTGCTCTGCTCTTTACGTCTTTCCTATTTGCTAGCTAAACTCCTTCTCCCCTTAGTCCTAACTGCCGCTTACGCCCACTTGAAATTACTCTGATTGGAATTCCTCCACCAATCACAGACCTGTTGCCAGGTGGTGAAAAGACCAATCAAAATAATGCTCCTGGTAGCCAATCAGGAATGCTGCAGGTTGTCTGGCAGAATAAATAATCAGTAATAAATATACAACATTTACATACACATTTATATAGCAGTAAACACATTTACTTTTTGTAGTGTCCAACTCTGGTTCTGTCATTGCAGTCCTCCCTTCTTTAACCCAAGCCGACCAAATTTATTTTTATGATATAATATTTAGTTACACATATATATTTGTATGGTTTTCAACTTTCACCTAGACATATGCTAGATTTCACCTTGACTAATCCAGCTGGAAAAATTAATTGGACCACCACAAAGTTTCCTGTACTGTGTTCTTATCTTAATATATTTCTTGCCAAAACTTACTAACTAGCTTTACAGTATGCATCTCAAGGCTAAACATCTGCAGAGAGAAGGACACATTGATAAGAAACTGATATATTAAGAAACCGCTATTAATTGTATTTTTAACTGTATTTGGCATAAAGCCACTCACTTTGTAAAATCCTATAAAGATTGAGCATATGGTAGAATAAACCAGAATACTACACAGATAACTCCATCTCTGTGTGTCTCTGCGTTCTCATGACCGGTCATATCACTATAATTGGAGCCTGTCAGCATTTCAGGAAACCATTGAATTTCCCTAGCAACACCTTTCTATGATTTTTAGCTGAGCCAGGCAGAATCATGGGTCTTCAGCAATGCTATGGGGCCCATACACATACTTCTCCCCAAAGACTCAAAAGACTGTCACACTGTAGCTGATACATGGATACAATGGGTTGCTAAGAAAGGAAACAATAAGGGAAGGAGTGAAAACAACATTGTCTCCTTTCCTTGACTAGGGATGGTAAACTCTTTGTCTCTAATTTCAAAAGAATGTGAGGCGATGGGCTAGGGCAGATTCCTAGATCCCGCTCAGAACACTAATTTTTAACCTCCTATGATCATTTTGTGTTTAAACAAGGGGGGCCCTACATAAATTACATTTTACTTTAAATCCCATTAAATGATGATACTTTTCTACTTTCTCCTGCACAATATCTTAAACATTGCAAACATTTTTAACATTTACTCCATACTTTCCTCCTGCACAATAATTTTAAATGTTACATAACATATTTCAGCAATAAGTTGCAGAAAGTTCTCACAACATAATCAAAGTCCCAACAGTCTTCGATCAGCAGGAAACGTAATCCTAATGGAAAGATACCGCCATAAGTGCTATATATTAATATCTTTGCTGTTGTCCCCGGATGCAGTTCAGGGCACACAATCCATAGTACATAAGTCTACATCTGGCTGTGTATAATCCAATCAAAGCCCATGTGATAAGGGGCAATTTCTATTCTCTTTACTTCTTGTCGGGTGACAAAGATCACCTTCTGAGTTTCTTCTTCTAAGATATATCTGTAGCCTTCATCCACTTGAAAGGATATAACTATTCCAAAAGTTAACTGTCGATAGTATTCATTTTCTATGTCTTCTCTTGTTTTTGGTCCCATTAGGGACATCTGAACAGCTGGAGGTGATGGACGTCTATATTCTTCTTCACCCCCAGATCTCTTTTCTTCCTCCTCCTCAGAAATGCTCTGGATAGATTCTCTGGTCATGACTTTGGCTGTCAGCGTAGTGGACTCGACCCTTGGAAAGGTAGCATTAACTGTCACAGTAACTGGGAAGTTTCCAGAATCTTTATCTTCCTTGGTTCTCTCATTTCTCCATTCAGGAAGGGGAGTACAGCCTCTTATTAGAACAACTTCCTCTGTTGCCGAGCTAATTCTAGACGTAGTCGGTGTTTGTTCTAACATGGTATTTTTCCTGTACCCAGTGTGGCAGAAATACTAAAAGGTTTCTTGGTATAACTTTCTCTGTGGATGTACAGGTAGTGCTGCATTCATCATTTCCCTCGCGGTTCCCTTCATGTCCTTCACATGCTCTTTTGGTCTGGTAATCGCTTTGAGTAACAATTTAAAGGATCACCTAAAAAGTCCAAATTTTGGATGGCTAACTAAATGAAACCATGGCTCTTGTGGGGTGTCTTCCTCGTCCAGGGTTTCATTTTCTTGTAACAAGAACCATGGGGGAAATGTTAATACACCGGATCGGTCTAGCTCTGGAACACGATCCAGCCTCTCTAGATTAGAGGCCATCCAATCAGCCAAGACAGCACATCACCTGCCAAGGGACATAGGGGAGATAGGGAACTCCCCTGACTCTGTGGGCTGTGCAGGGGTCTTTTCCACTTGTGGGCCAGACTGTATCACATGTTCTCCCGTTTCAATAAGACATGCAGTCACTAGATCTAAGATGGCGGCTGCCTGTGTGTTTGGGCCTACACTGGCTGATGCTACTTCCAAGGTCTCTGGTGGCTTCAAGACATCCTGTCTGTCCAGGGGACTTCCAGGAGAGCTTGGGCCTGTAGGAGCAGGGATTCTGTTGCCTAGTGGGCCGAAGATACTCTCTAATCCAACTCCTCAGCTTTTTTAGCAACAACAGCATTTTCCCCTTCTGTAGTGGTGGCTCCACGGGAGCATCAGGAGTTATGTCAGAGGGATCGCCAGTAGCAGCCGGGAACTCTTCTTTATCTTGTAGTAGCTGCAGTACTTCTGGCTCATCTCTGAAAAACCATTCCGGCTCAATCGGTGGATAACCAGCGGGTTTTCCCATTACAGCCATGTCAGGATAGTACGCAAAATGGCTGCTCACTCTGTTGCTTATAGTAGTATACTTATTTCCCCTGACTCTCTGAAGCAACTGAACTTCTTTAGTGCGTGTGATGTGTGGGGATCATAATGGATGTACCACGTAGCATAGCTGTGTGGCGCATTGCGCCACCAGAAACACTGGTACTATCATCTCCTAATAATCACCAGTTTTGTATATAAGTACAGAAACCAAATCTGTTCCCTAATCATGTTTCTTGCTATCTTTTGTTAGTACTCACACTACTGCCTTCTTGACGCATTAAAGGTCTTTTTTCTCCTGCAAAATCATAAAACAACCAAATTTTTGGTCCATTAAACATATCCCCCCCCCCCCCCCCATTTAAGTCTATAGAGCTTTAAGTACAAATTTGTATTCTACCTCCACTATTATTCATGATGGGAGGTTAAAATTGCCATTTGTTTTTTGGCTCACACTAGCAACTTTGCTCCTCTGTATTATATACTAGTAATTGTTAGGGAATTATAGTACCAGTCTTTCTGGTGGTGCAATGGGCCTCACAGCTCTGCTATGTGCAACATCCTATATCCATCCTCATTTCCAGACATCACACACACAGCTCTACTACATCCATCCTGATTCCCAGACATTACACACAGCTCTACTACATGCATCCTGATTTGCACACATCACACACACAGCAGTGCTACATCCACATCCATCCTGATGCCCAGACATTACACACACAGCTCTACTACATCCATCCTGATTCCCACACATCACACACACAGTTCTACTACATCCATTCTTATTCCCACACATTACACTCACAGCTGTGCTACATCCACATCCATGCTTATTCCCAGACATCACACATGCAGCTCTACTACATCCATCTTGATTCCCACACATCACGCATAGCTCTACTACATCCATCCTGATACCCACACATCACACACAGCTGTGCTACATTCATCCTGATTCCCATACCTCACACACACAGCTGTACTCATCCACGTCCATTCTGATGCCCAGACATTACACACACACCTCTACCACATTCATCCTGATCCCCACACATCACACACACAGCTCTACTACATCCATCCTGATTTCCACACATTAAACACACAGCTCTACTACACCATCTTGATTCCCACACATCACACACACAGCTCTGGTACATTCATCCTGATTCCCACACATCACACACAAGCTGTGCTACATCCACATCCATCCTGTTACCCAGACATTACACACACAGCTCTACTACATCCATCCTGATCCCCACACATTACACTCACAGTTGTGCTACATCCACATCCATCCTGATTCCCACATATCACACACACAGCTCTACTACATCCATCCTGATTTCCACACATTACACACATAGCTCTACTACATCCATTCTGATTCCCACACATCATACACATGGCTGTGCTACATCCATATCCATCCTGATTCCCAGACATCACACACACACACATCTCTGCTACATCCTGATCCCTTCAGCTCATCTAGCAGGGATGACAACAAGCACAGCAGACTCCTGGATACAGTGATCAGCCTCTAGTCATGTGATCCCTGACTGCACCCACACAAATGATCACATGACAGTGGCATCATTACAAGTCCTGGTAGCTGCTGTCCGGCTCTGTACGTGGCTCTTTGGGTTGGTGCTTATGAAGCATACAGTACTTTCTACCAAACTCCAGAAAGGCTCCTTCCACAGCAGCACTAGTCACGTGGAAGTGACATCACCGCACGTCCTTCAGCTCGCCAGATCTCTGTGGTGGTAGGTCAGTGTATCCTGTCAGGACCACTAAGTTGTGTCTGAAATAATAATGGCCTAGTTGTATTCTCATTTTGTTATTTTTGTCCTCTCCTTCAAGAGCCCTAACTGTGATATTCTTCTGTCGGTCATGCTCTGTGTTTTATATATGTTGTATGGTCACCATTATGTGATCAGGGGCGGATCATGAGAAGCACCCACACACATACTCACAGACAAGTTGTTGTTAGTAGTTTTATTTATTCCAAATCATCACAAAAAGCCGTCATGTTCAGAGTTTCAATGGCAAACACATTCACAGAATATGGTAAACATTAATTATTATGTGGTGTCAATGGCAATGGAACTTTGTTGTCCGCTTATCGTCACAGGGATGACATAAGGCATTTTGCAGACATTTATAAAAGCTGGTATTGGCAATTACTTATCCACTTGTCTTATGCAGTTACTTTGCACAAAGGCGAGCTGATAGATGAAGACGCGGACGAACGCATCCCGACGCCTTCGTGTAGAGAATACTACAGGGAACTTGTTGGAGTCTTCTTTTATGTTTCTTTGTTCATTTCCAGGGGACTTTTAACCTGCTTTTGTTTCTGTAGACCGGGAGCCATTTCAATCACGATATTGACACAGGAGCTGTTACAGGAGTATTGAGTGGAGAGTGATTACTGGGACATTGATTGCAAAGATGGAGACAACAATTATATAACAGTAGAAATTGATTGTTCACAATGTTTCATTTGTGATTACAGCACATTTCTACCTCAATATATATATATATATATATATATATATATATATATATATATATATATATATATATATATATATTTTTTTTTTATTTTATTCTATTTTTTTTCAACAAAGCCGCAGCCAACTCGGATCATTTTATGTCAGAAATAAATGATGGTAGCAATTGTAGATCTCTTGTTTTATAAAGGTGACTGTACACAAATTCCCAGTATAGTAAATTACCTGGTTGACCGGAGATTCATAATAAATTGTCTTTTATTAATTTTTTTTTACATATTTTTTATTGCATTTCAAGAAGGAACATACAAAAGTATAAATCAATCCATCTATTCAATCTTAGGCCGCCTGCAGACGAGTGGGTCGGATCCGGCAGCGAGAAATCTCGCCGCGCGATCCGACCCGAGCGCCTGCAGGGACGAGCGCGTACTCACCCGCACCTGGCGGCCCCAGCTCTTTGATGTGCCGGCTGCCGCGCAGCCGGCGCATGCGCAGACCGGAGCCGGCGGCCAGGTGAGTGCGTGCCCCGCAGAAAATTAGAACATGCCGCGGTTTGTTTGCCGCGCGAGATTTCGCGCGGTCAAACCGCGGCCGTCTGCATAGGAGTGCGTATTGTAATGCACTCCTATGCAGACTTTCAGCGGCGGAAATCCCGCGGGAAATCCCGCGGCGGGATTTCCGCTCGTCTGCAGGCGGCCTTAGAGAGAGAGGCAACTGAGATTGAACTCTACAAGTTATAGTAAAATAAAATGTATACACAATATCCCAAAGATGAATACTGTATCATCATGTAGCCACCTGAAAAGCAGATACAACAAATGTAATGGTAATCAAGATGGCCACCACAATAGAAGAAAGGAAAGAACAAAATAACAAGAACAGGCCCTGAACATAGACATGGTTATTACATTGTGGTACAAAAAATAACAATACACAGTTACTCGTAGCACCAAAGAAAAGCAAATATGAAGAGAGATGCGACATATATGCCATAATCATTCAACAGGATTGTTCGTAGCTCAATAGCCTACTTTAAAAGTTGCATTAGGCCTCATGCCTATGGCCAGGTTGAATTCTGACTGTGAGATTCACGCAGCGAGATGCAACCCGTGTGCTGGCATTGACATCCGGCTTACCTGTCCGGCGTCATCTCTCTCCACTCTGCAATGGGCCGGCTGGCGCACAGCCGCACATGCGCGGAGCAGGGCCGGCGCATCAGAGGTGACGTTTCTGTGCGAGCCTTAAGTCTGGAGATCGCCTTACTTTCGTGGTCTTTAAGGGGTTATTATGGTAATTTGTTGCATATGTTCTATGTTGCGTCCGCAGGTAATTCTGTCTTTCTCTCTTTAATTGTGTGGCGATTAAATTATTCTGGCTTTAAGATTTTGTCCTGTTTCTCTGACATAAAACCCCTCAACAGGACATTTACCA
This sequence comes from Eleutherodactylus coqui, assembly GCF_035609145.1. Lineage (NCBI taxonomy): Eukaryota > Metazoa > Chordata > Amphibia > Anura > Eleutherodactylidae > Eleutherodactylus > Eleutherodactylus coqui. The sequence goes on from NC_089843.1 coordinate 36,036,655, forward strand.
CACATGATCAGGTACACAACATCAGACTTGGAACATGTGAATGTCCCCGGGATCTTATAGTCCTGCTGTGTGTTGGGGGTCCGTATCCTGTCCGTGGTCCGTACATGTGAGCAGGTCTTATAGCTCCTTACATTACAGGGATAAGTTCCTTTTTGTGTGTCGGAGGGCAATGCACTCCTAATTATAAAGTTGTTCAAATTTGGAGGTTGCTTGTAACACAGAAGGGGAGGGTCTGGAAACATGGTTTTCAGACGGTCATCCTTGTGTAGGGTATGATGGAGTTTTTTTGTGGTTTTCATTAGTACCTCTAGCTGTGGTCACTACTAGAGGTACACAATTTTTTTCTTTCTTCTCTGTGTATTGGAGTAGTTGATTTCTGGGTATCCTGGTGGCTCTGGTGATTTGGTCATCAACTGAGGTGGGATGGTAGCCCCGATTTAAAAATATGCTTTTAAGATGGTATAAATGTTCCTATCTGTCTGTTGGGTTGGAGCAAATCCAGTTGTATCTGATGGGCAGGCTGTAGATAAGGGACTTTTTAATTAGTTTGGGATGGAAACTGTCCTATCTTGGGTAGATGGAACAATCAATTGTTTTTTGGTACAGGGATGTCTGTATTGAGTTGTTTGTAACTTTTATGGTGGTGTCCAAAAAGCTGATTTCAATATACGAGTAGCTCAATGTCAGGTTTATGGTGGGGTGAAATGAATTGAATCTCTCATGAAATTTTATTAGTTATTGTTCGGTGTGGGTCCAGATGATTATGATGTCATCAATTTAGCAGAAGTGGGCCAATGCTTTGCTGGAGCAGGAGGCCAGAAAGTCACTCTCCAGTTTTGCCACGGAAAGGTTGGCAAAATGTGGTGCCATTTTACTGTCAATGGCAGTTTCGGTGAGTTACAGGAACATCTCTTTGCCAAAGGAGAAATAATTGTGTGTGAGGATGAATCTTGTGAGTTGTAACACGGATTCAGAGGCAACCCCATTGGCCTCAAGGAGTGCCTGGCAGGCGTTCAGTCCATCTTCATATGGGATGTTGGAATATAAGGATTCCCCATCCATGGTGGCAAGAATGTTGCCATCAGGGAGGGGACCTACGGTTGACAGTTTATTCAATAGGTCCATGGTGTTCTGCAAGTAGCTGGTTGTATTTCTTACCAGTGGTTTGAGGACCCCTTCTAACCAACCTGATATTTTTTGAGTGATGGTTCCCCAACCTGAGATAATTATCCTTCCTGGGTTGCCAGCTTTGTGCAGTTTGGGAAGCATGTAGAATACACCAACCCTGGAGCTCTTCGATATCAAGTCCAAAAATTGTGTGAGCAGCCAGGCTTCTGATGACCCTTCTCAATTCCCTCACATATTTTTGAGTTAGGTCTTGAAGTTTCTCTGTAACTCTAATTCCCAGTTTAACTGAAAAGGTAGCTTAGTTGGGATGTTACATAACAACATGGCATGGTACTCTTTAAAGATCCCTTGTTTGGATATACAGGGGCTTAGGAGAAATTTATCAAACTGGGAAACCAAAATATTTGAATACTATAGACAAAATGTCTAGGTTGTAAATATTTCTAAAAAACCTGATTAAAAATATGAAAAGCTTGACGGTTAAATTCAGATTGGAAATCAGGTGTTGGCTAGGGTAGATAAGCTGTGTAAAAGAAGATATTTGATTATGGACAGTTAAGATATATATATATATATATATATATATACACACACACACATATATAAATATGTATATATATATATATTTTAATATATATATATATATATATATATATATATATATATATATATATATATATATATATATGATGAATTTAAACTGTGCCATAACAGACACCGTCAAATATACCAGAAAACAACTCGTCTGAACTTGTCTATGTACTAGGAGACTTATGGTGATATAAGATAAGGACATGTTCTACACTCGGCCTCTTGGTACCCTGCCAAGTGGTTATTCACTGCGACTTAAAAGTTTCTGGAAGAGTATGCAAATGAAGGATAAGAATATGTAATTGACCAATCAAAGGTTGGATTGAGAACTGTCCAATGAACTATGATATTTCTTGGAATTTGGAAACTATACTAAGAATAATGAGATGTAACCAATGAACATGAGAATGTCTTAAATTAACCTATAAAATGTTGAATTGAAAACTAACCAATAACCTTGCAAAGTTAACTTCCAATCACCAGTGACGCACCCAATGTATTGGGGCTTTAAATAAAGATGCCTGATGACCATCAGGTAGGAATTCTTTGCGGAACCTATAAATGTGTGGGTTCTGTCATTTAACTCCTCTGTCATATGACGTCATGGGTCATATGATGTATTGAAGTCTTGGTGTGAGCAGCCCTTCTGCACGGGCCACCTGGACTTCAATCACAAGGTATACTCTGCTGCCCCTCAGCAGGCTATCGCCGTAACAGCTTAAAGGCAAAATCTGAGGGCTTACTGCAAATTCTTCAAATTCAAATTTTTCCAGCAGAGTTAATAGTGGGACACTTGGTTTTAGGTGAGATAGGCAACACCCTACATGTCCAAAGCTAAGATATTAAGTTTGAATATCCTGAAAAATAAGTTTAAATTCCTACCCAATTTTGCAGGTCACTCTTCCACCAACTCTTAAGTTGCTCTAGAATTGCAGCCTGTTAGTAACATGCTATAGTACGGCAACCATGACCCCATAGGAAAATGGGGAATAAAGAACATTAGCAGCCACTCTTGCCCTTTGTAGAGATGAGCGAGCACCAAAATGCTCGAGTGCTCGTAACTCGAGTCGAACTTTCAGTGATGCTCGAGAGTTCATTTCGAGTAACGAACCCCATTGAAGTCAATGGGCGACTCGAGCATTTTTGTATATCACTGATGCTCGCTAAGGTTTTCATTTATGAAAATCTGGGAAATTCAAGAAAGTGATGGGAATGACAGCTGAGAGCTGCCCCTGATTGGCCCTGCGCTGAGCCAATCAGAGGCAGCACTCACTCACCCATTCATGAATGGGTGTGAGTGAGAGCTGCCTCTGATTGGTCAGGCTGTGACCAATCAGAGGCAGCTCATTCAGCAGGCGGGGATTTTAAATCCCCGGCTGCTGAATACTACAGAGAGCAGTTCAGAAGAATTGCAGCCAGCCGCGGCTGAACTCCGTCTGCCGGGACAAGGTGAGTATATATATATTTTTTTTATTTTTACATACCTATGTAATATTGAATTCAATGGGCTAACATCATTCTGCCGGGACAAGGTGAGTATATATTTTTTTTATTTTTACACATTTCTGGATGAATTGCAAGGAAGGGCTTATATATTTAAGCCCTTCCCGACAATTCATCCCGCGATTGCCGGCAGCCCATTGCTTTCAATGGAGCCGGCTGTATTGCCGGCTCCATTGAATTCAATGGTCAGTGCTCGTTTAATCGAGACGAGTACCGCGTGGTGCTCGTCTCGAGTAACAAGCATCTCGAGCACCCTAATACTCGAACGAGCATCAAGCTCGGACGAGTATGCTCGCTCATCTCTAGCCCTTTGACATCTCCAAATTAATTGTGCAAATATATTTTGGAGTCTTTCTAAAATATGTTTGGGAACTGGAATAGGAATACTTCTAAAATAATAAAGTATGTTGGGGAGAAGATGCATTTTAGATACAGAGATGCGAACAATCAGTGATAAGGGATATTTTGAGTATTGAAGAATATCTTTCTGTAAAGTGTCGCTGAGTGTTTTGTAATGAACAGTACCTAGTTGAGTTAGCGGAAACCTAATAGTTATCTCCAGAAATGGAATCTTGCCTTCTGCCCAACAGTAGGAAAAATCCTGCTGCAAGCGCAACTGAACCTCAGGAGCCACCTTCATGCCAAGAATTAATGATTTGCAAGTGTTAACCTTGTAGTAGCTTACCTTACTGAATTCTTCTATAGCCTTAGAAATAGAATATAGGATGTGTCAGGTCTGTTTAAACATAAGATTACATTGTTTGCGAATAATCCAATGTGATGTTTTGTTTGACCAACTTTTACACTTGATATGTCCGTGGATGTTCTTATGAGCTGGGCAAAGGGCTCCAACACCATGGCAAATATAATTGGGGATAGAATGGCACGCTTGGTTGATACCATTAGATACAACAAAGGGTGCAGATTATGCACCAGAGGTATACACTTGAGCAGATGGGGAGGAGAGCAAGGCCATAATTAGCATAAGAATGTGCTAATCAAATCTAAATCTAATGAACACCTCTCTCAGACCTCGTCCCCTCCACCCCAATGTATCTAGTTGAATGCCTTCTCTGCATTCAAAGTTAGGTGCAGAGAAGGCATTCTCCAGGCACCAGCAAAGGAAATAATGTCCATAAAACACCAAGTTCTGTCACATGTTTGACATCCTTTAACAAATCCTACATGATTTTTTTTGATCAAGCATGGAAGTGCGCCTGAGATCCTACTAGACAGCATCTTAGAAAAAACCTTGAGGTAAGTGTTAAGAAGGTATATAGGCCAAAAATTTGCCAGGTTATCAGGGGTTTTCCCAGGCTGAGTAATGTCACAATAAGGGCCTTCAGCTTCTCTAAAGGGAAGGTTCCATTTTCTTTAATTGCATGAAATAATCAAATCAAATATTGTACTAAAGGCCCATTTAGACGCAACGATTATTGCTCAAAATTCTCTGAAAAGCTATCTTTTGAATGATAACTGTTGTGTCTAAATGTACTGCCATTGTGCACTTTTAGTGCACTATTCGTTCATCATGAGCGATGACTCTTATCAGCTCCTCATACTGAGTTCTCAGCAAGACACCACTGATAGCTTTCTTTCAGCTGGTATTCCACAGGGAGCTATCAGCGATAGCTCCGAGAACAAAGCAGCTGTTTGCATATACAAAGCAGCTGCTGTTCTTGGAGCTGTCAGCGGTGTCCTGCTCAGCCCTCATTTAATTCTTAAGTTTCTAATTAGCTACTTAAGAGTTTATGCAAAGATGACCGCTCAAAACTGTCACTCAAACTGTCATTTGAGCTATTTTTGAACAATCATCTCTCAGTGTAAATAGGACTAAAGAGAGACTTATGGACCTTATAGGACTCATTAGTCAGGCCATCAAAGCCTGGAGATTTGTTATTTTAAGAGAAAGAAGGTCTCTCACGACTTCCTCTACACTGATAAGGGTGGATAGGCTGTGCACCTGTGTAGAAGTCAATTTAGGTAAATTTTCTCAATGAAATGTCATATAGCGGCATGTGTAGGCTCAGGGGTATCAGTATCGAGCCTGAAATTATAAAGTGTAGAGTAATGCTCTGCAAAGATGTTGGCTATGCCTTTTGGGTCTAATGTTTTAATATTATTAGGTTTGCAAAGAAACGTGATTCTAGATTTATTCTGCCGTGAAGCATGTTGCTTGTGTAAAAGCTTACCAAGTTTATTGCCAGCCAATAGTCGGTCATCTTTAATTTACAGAAATAAGGTCGAATTAGTATAAATTAGGTTCATGAAGCTGGTGAGATAAAGATAATAATCTAGACACCCTGTCCCGGAAATAAGATATTTTATTGAGCCTATGCTAATTAGAGATGAGCGAACGTACTCGGTAAGGCCGATTTCGCAATCGAGCACCGCGATTTTTGAGTACTTCACTACTGAGTACTCAGGGGCGCTGTGGGGCGGGGCGTGGCGTGGTGGAGCGGGGGGTAGCAGCGCGGAACAGGTGGGAGCTCTCTCTCTCCCTCTCCCCCCCACTCCCCTCTGCAACCCCCCACTCACCCACAGCGCCCCCGAGTACTTTTCACCCGAGTAGTGAAGTACTCGAAAATCACGGTGCTCGATTGCGAAATCAGCCTTACCGAGTACGTTCGCTCATCTCTAATGCTGGGTCTACAGGGATGAGGATAGTTGCTATTTTTTTCCCCAAGGAGGATTGTTTAATGAAATGCCCTCGAATTGTTGCTATGTGAGAGAATCATGGGGTGCTATCACTGACTAAATTATTCTCATTGTCAAAAAAATTCAAGCACCTAGGAGAACTTGTCGGAATTGGATGAAACTTTACTTTGCTGTAACTGATCGTCTAGATCATGCAAACTGGTAGGCTGTAGAAGGTGGCATCCCAGATGGTTCCATACATGTTCCACTGATAAATCTGGTGATCGGTCAGCCACGGAGGTGTGACAATGTTGTGGGGACATTCCTGTGACCCCCTTGTGTTTGCGGCTGTGCATTATCCTGCTGCCTCTTGGAAGCCACCATGAGAGGAACACATGTGGTGCAGGATGTCCTGAACATATCGCTGAACTGTCACTGTCCCTCGTGTTTTTGCTATCCATCTTTTTTATGTCTGTTTTTTAGTAAATTGTATCCAGCCAACCTTATAAGGCCGATTTACACGTAACGATTATCGCTCAAAATTCGTTCAAACGACTGAAAATAAGCGATAATCGTTACATGTAAACACTGGCATTATGCGCTTTTCGTTTGAATGGTGATTTTAAGGTAAACTTGAAATCCATCATTCAAATACTGTTATCTCCACGGGAGTCAGCAGATAATATTGTAATTTGCTGGTAGCCACAAAGAGAACATTGCAGCTGTGCACAAAGCTGCAAGTGTTATTAATCACATGCTGGGCTCTGCAAACAGATCCTGGAGGTCCTTTTACATGCAAATGAAGATGATAAAGTTTTACTGGCCATTAACACTTTATGCAAATAGATCACAAAATCTTTCAACCTTTCAGTCGTTCAAAAGATTATATTTGCGTGTCAAAGGGCCTTTAGTTTAATAATACATATGTGTTTTCATTACAACAGTGATAATTTATCTATTGATAGGTTGATATATCTTCTCTTGTTCTATACATGGGCGTATGTATAGGGATGCAGGGAGTGTGATCACACCTAGGCCCAGGAGCCTAAGAGGGCCCATAAAGTGTCTCTTCCTCATATTGCAAACCAATACTATCAATGAAGCTTTAGTTCCAGTTCCAGATTTTGCATTGGGGCCCAGCAGCTTCAAGTTACACCTCTGATTCTATATACACATTTCATCTATCGGTAGTGGTTACTTTTTTAGAGTTTATTTGATGAAGGAGGCCAATTATTCATAGTTAGTGATGAGCGAGCATACTCGCTAAGGGCAATTGCTCGATCTCTCTCTCCCCCCCGCTTCACCCTGCTGACTGCTGCAACTCACCACTCGCCGGCGCCGGCACCCGAACCTTGTCTCTTGAGCGGGCAGGTACTCGCTAAGGGCAATGCTCGCTCATCTCTATTCATAGTCAATTGGTAATTGGATCTGGTGGCTATATGGCTAGTTATTTGACTGTTTTCCAGTCAATACAGTAGCCATATTCTTGAAGCTCCACTAATATGCTTATTGTTAATGGCAGTGGCCATTTTCTTGATGCCTGCTCTTAATCTGAACAAGTTGATATATCACTTAATGATAGTGGCTATATTTTTATAAGTCTGCTGATAGTTAGAACTTGTGGGGACATAGCTATTCATGTGACTGCTTGTCAGTCTACACAGCAGCCATTTTGTTGTAGTTCGTTAGTAATTAAAAATTGTGGGTATATGACTAGTCATCTGACTGCTTGTCAGTACACTTGGGGGCCATTTTTCTGGAACTCCATATAATTTGCATCTTGTTAATGGCAGTGGCCATGCTTTTGTGGCCCGCTCTTGCCTTGAGCATGCCTATACATTATTTTTTTATGGCGGCCATTTTCTTGTAGTCTGCTGAAAATCGCAGCTCGTGGGGACATGGTTAGTACACACTGATGTGAGCCATGAAATAGCAGTCACATGATAAATTGGAGTACTGGCTCTCTGAGGGAGGGAGAATGTAGCCACTATGATAGGACTGTCCTCCATGATAAGTATGGGCATTAACTACTCCAATGGGCATGTTCCCCCATTCGTCTCTCGCAGACCATGCTGTAATCAGTGACGTAATTCCATTTTATTTGTTTCTTACTGTATACCATGTGATCGAATTAGCTGCTTAATCTGGCTCCCATTTAAGAGGAGGTATTCCAACTGAAAACTGTACCCCCGGGGAAGCTTGAGTGAAACGCGCATCGTGGTGCAGGTGATAAGATTGGCATCACTGTTATGTTCCTGTTCCTATTATTGTCCTGTACATGTGAATATCTAGTATTTAATATGCTCTTTTACACTCGTCATGGTTGTAAACATGATTGTGATGGCATTGGATATTCTTTGCATACACATATCTTTATGAACATGACATGCTAAATGCCTTCCTTTTCCTGATGAATTATCCCCTTTTTTGGGAACTCATCTCTTCGGTAGTGTGAGATTTTAATATTATTCTATTTAATAAAATGTAAAAGTTCCTTTTATTGAGGCTTTTGCGTGCTGGCATGGAATATTGTGGGCAGTTTTGGGCACGGGAACTCAAGGACATATCTTGAGCGGGTACATAGGCAGGCAACTAAAGTAATAAATGGAATCGGCTGATTACAATACCCAGAGAGGTTATCAAAATTAGGATTATTAATTTGGAGAAAAAAGCAGACTAAGAGGCGACCTACTAACTACGTATAATATATCAGGGGACAATACAGAGATCTCTCCCATCATCTCTTTAAACCCAGGACTGTAACAAGGGGGCGCTCTAATAACTATGTATAAATATATCAGGGGTCAATACGGAGATCTCTCCCATCATCTCTTTAAACCCAGGACTGTAACAAGGGGGCGCTCTAATAACTATGTATAAATATATCAGGGGTCAATACAGAGATCTCTCCCATCACCTATTTATACGCAGGGCTGTGACAGTAACAATAGGGCGCTCTAATAACTATGTATAATATATCAGGGGCCAATACAGAGATCTCCCATCATCTATTATACCCAGGACTGTAACAAGGGGGCGCTCTAATAACTATGTATAAATATATCAGGGGTCAATACGGAGATCTCTCCCATCACCTATTTATACGCAGGGCTGTGACAGTAACAATAGGGCGCTCTAATAACTATGTATAATATATCAGGGGCCAATACAGAGATCTCTCCCATCATCTCTTTATATGCAGGGGTGTGACTGTAACAAGAGGGCGCCCCCTACATCTACAGGAAAGAAGGTTTCTACACAGCATAGAAGAGGGTTCTTTACTGTAAGAGCAATGAGACTATCAAACTCTCTGCCTGAGGATGTGGTAATGGCGAACTCGATAAAAAAGTACAAGTGGGGCCTGGACGCCTTTCTTGAGCGATACAATATTACATTTTATATCACTGATTACTTCAGAAGGGTTGGGGATTATTCTAGTTGCTAATTTTGGAGCTGCGAACAAGTTACTTTTCCTTTAATGAAGAAAATTGGCTTTGACCTCATTGGGTTTTTTTGCCTTCCTCTGGATGAACATTGGGGGTTAATAGGCTGGACTAGATGGACATGCGTCATCATTTAGCCCAACATTCTATGTTGCTATGTTACAAGCCCACAAAGGAGTCTCAGCCTATGTGCATGAGCCCTTCAGGAGTAAAGCACAACTGGATTGAACTTAAAATAAACCCCAAAGCTTGGATAAGGTACAAGCTCTACTGTGTGGGGATTCTGGCTAGCGAGCGCACAGGAGAGAAGCTGGGACCACCTAAAGTTAGTCACTTTGATTAAGTTGCTTGCAGAGATACAGAAAAGCTCCCTGGGCTTCTGCAGAGATACACATATTGGAGATACTGTGGATTTTACAAGTATTGTGATTGCTGGGGTAAAATTGGCTGCAACCTGCTGCTGAATGTTCAGAAAACTTCTAGCTGCTGTTCCCACAGGTTCCCGGCCTCTTGACTTGTCTGTCCTGCACTGAACACCCCGGTTACCGCACACAATACCTACCGGGCGTCTGGATGCTGCACAGGCAGAGATGTAGCTTGAAGCTGCTCCATTAATGTTAGTGATCTCCTTAAAGCGCGAAGAGAGACATTACAGGCCCCCTAAGGCTCCAGGGCCTGGGTATAAATGCACACTATAATTACTCCCCTGGTTCCAGAACTAAAATACCCATTATGTAAAGTTCAATTCAGGATCTGCAGGTTCTCTCTCTGGATGAGATTGAAGCCATGGAGCGGAATCAGACTGAGGTCTTACCTCTGGGACAGCGATGAGTGTCTGGGACTCCTGGGAGAGCCAAAGTCTGTAGGCCAGTGAAGGGCTCACGCAATACCCCCATTCACCGACATACCTGACCGAGCCAATGTAATCAGGAACTAACACTTGTTCCACATCTTAACTTGTTTGGAATAGTCTTTATTAAAGATAACAAAAGAACATCAGCTTCTCAGTCCTTTGGTCTCTTTAGTATCTGCAAGAATCGGAGAATTTAGAAGCACAAGAGCTCACCAGTATAGAAGGACTTGGAAATCTCACAAAAATATCCCGACTCCCTGGGACTCCTGTAACAGTTAGTTCTTCCATCACTGATGAAAGCATTCACTTTATAGACTGTTTAGTGTTAAAAACCAAAAAAGTTTACCAAAAAATTACACCTTCCTCTCACCTCTGGCAAGGTAGCACTCTAGCCGGTCACCTTGCCTACCGCTTGCCCCAGACCTGCAATTGGCTATAGTAGTGATCCTCTCCAATCCTACCAACTCTTGTATACATTATAAATAGAGATGAGCGAACGTGTTCGTCCGAGCTTGATATTCGTGCGAATATTAGGGTGTTCGGGATGTTCGTTATTCGTAACGAACACCATGCGGTGTTCTGGTTACTTTCACTTCCTTCCCTGAGACGCTAGCGCGCTTTTCTGGCCAATTGAAAGACAGGGAAGGCATTACAACTTCCTCCTGTGTTGTTCCAGCCCTATACCACCCCCCTGCTGTGAGTGGCTGGGGTGATCAGGTGTCCGCCTAATATAAAAGTCGGCCCCTCCCGCGGCTCGCCTCAGATGCCGTGTGAGTTAGATGAGGGACAGTGCTGTTTGTACCGGAGCTGCTGTAGGGAAAGAATTGGTAGTTAGTGTAGGCTTCAAGACCCCCAAAGGTCCTTATTAGGGCCACTGATAGCTGTGTGTTGGCTGCTGTTAGCAGTGGCAATTATTTTTTTTCTCAAAATCGCCTATGCAGAGCGTTGCACCCGGCATTAGGGACAGAAGTGTTGGATAGGCAGGGAGAGTGTTAGGAGTGAGTGTAGCCTTCAAGAACCTCAACGGTCCTTTCTAGGGCCATATTTAACCGTGTGCAGTACTGTGCTGGCTGCTGTTAGCTGTGCTGCATTTTTTTTTTCTTCTCAAAATCGCCTCTGCAGAGCATTGCACCCTCCATTGATACTGCAGGGAAAGAATTGTATAGGCAGGGCCACAACACAGTTATTATTCATTGAATATACGCAGTGCTGCCTTTTGGTGGAAAAAAACTGAAAATAATTCTATTTGTCCTGCCTCTGTCTGTCCTAAGGGCGGTGGACACGTGTGAGCTGCGTGAACAACATTGCTAAATCAGACGCACCCAGCTACGTTTTACTGCTGGCTTCGCCATTTGCTTTCCTTAATTGGGAAAAAAAATACCTGCTCTGCCAGAGTTAATAACTCTGCTACCCTCACGTTCTGTGCCACATTAGCAGGGCCACAGCACAGTTATTAAACTTCTCATGTTCATTGAATATACGCAGTGCTGCCTTTTGGTGGAAAAAAACTGAAAATCATTCTATTTGTCCTGCCTCTGTTCGTCCTAAGGGCGGTGGACACGTGTCGGCTGCGTGTGCAACGTTTAAAAATCAGACGCACCCAGCTACGTTTTACTCCTGGCTTCACCATTTGCTTTCCTTAATTGGGAAAAAAAAATACCTGCTCTGCCAGAGTTAATAACTCTGCTACCCTCACGTTCTGTGCCACATTAGCAGGGCCACAGCACAGTTATTAAACTTCTCATGTTCATTGAATATACGCAGTGCTGCCTTTTGGTGGAAAAAAACTGAAAATAATTCTATTTGTCCTGCCTCTGTCCGTCCTAAGGGCTGTGGACACGTGTGAGCTGCGTGTGCAACGTTTAAAAATCAGACGCACCCAGCTACGTTTTACTCCTGGCTTCGCCATTTGCTTTCCTTAATTGGGAAAAAAAATACCTGCTCTGCCAGAGTTAATAACTCTGCTACCCTCACGTTCTGTGACACATTAGCAGGGACACAGCACAGTTATTAAACTTAGATTATTCATTCACTAGAGGCAGTGGGGCCTTTCGTTTTCAAAAAAGGGAAAAAATTATATTTGGCTGCAGTCTTGCGCCAATTTATTTCCTGCCTGTGAAATCAAATCACTGGTAATACAGCATGCTGAGGGGTAGGGGTAGGCCTAGAGGACGTGGACGCGGCCGAGGACGCAGAGGGCCAAGTCAGGGTGTGGGCACAGGCCGAGCTCCTGATCCAGGTGTGTCGCAGCCGACTGCTGCGCGATTAGGAGAGAGGCACGTATCTGGCGTCCCCACATTCATCGCCCAATTAATGGGTCCACGCGGGAGACCTTTATTAGAAAATGAGCAGTGTGAGCAGGTCCTGTCCTGGATGGCAGAAAGTGCTTCGAGCAACCTATCGTCAACACGCAGTTCTGCGCCGTCCACTGCTGCAAATCCGAATCCTCTGTCTGCTGCTCCTCCTTCCTCCCAGCCTCCTCACTCCACTACAATGACACCTGCTCAGGAGCGGGAACACTCCCAGGAACTGTTCTCGGGCCCCTGCTTAGATTGGGCAGCAGCGGTTCCTCTCCCACCAGAGGAGTTTATCGTCACTGATGCCCAACCATTCGAAAGTTCCCGGGGTCCGAGGGAAGAGGCTGGGGACTTCCGCCAACTGTCTCAACAACTTTCTGTGGGTGGGGAGGACGATGACGATCAGACACAGTTGTCTTGCAGTGAGGTAGTAGTAAGGGCAGTAAGTCCGAGGGAGCAGCGCACAGAGGATTCGGAGGAAGAGCAGCAGGACGATGAGGTGACTGACCCCACCTGGTGTGCAACGCTTACTCAGGAGGACAGGTCTTCAGAGGGGGAGTCAAGGGCATCAGCAGGGCAGGTTGCAAGAGGCAGTGCGGTGGCCAGGGGTAGAGGCAGGGCCAGACCGAATAATCCACCAACTGTTTCCCAAAGCGCCCCCTCGCGCCATGCCACCCTGCAGAGGCCGAGGTGCTCTAAGGTCTGGCAGTTTTTCACAGAGACGCCTGATGACCGACGAACAGTGGTGTGCAACCTTTGTCGCGCAAAGCTCAGCCTGGGAGCCAACACCAACAGCCTCACCACCACCACCATGCGCAGACATATGATGGCCAAGCACCCCGCAAGGTGGGACGAAGGCCGTTCAGCGCCTCCGGTTTGCACCCCTGTCTCTCCCCCTGTGCCCCAACCTGCCACTGAGATGCAACCCCCCTCTCAGGACACAGGCACTACCGCCTCATGGCCTGCACCCACACCCTCATCTCCGCTGTCCTCGGCCCCATCCAGCAGTGTAGTTCAGCGCACCGTCCAGCCGTCGCTTGCGCAACTGTTGGAGCGCAAGCGCAAGTACGCCGCCACGCACCCGCACGCTCAAACGTTAACCGTCCGCATAGCAAAATTCATCAGCCTTGAGATGCTGCCGTATAGGGTTGTGGAAACGGAGTCCTTCAAAAGTATCATGGAGGCGGCGGCCCCGCGCTACTCAGTTCCCAGTCGCCACTACTTTTCCCGATGTGCCGTCCCAGCCCTGCACGACCACGTCTCCCGCAACATTGTACGCGCCCTCACCAACGCGGTTACTGCCACGGTCCACTTAACAACGGACACGTGGACAAGCACAGGCGGGCAGGGCCACTACATCTCCCTGACGGCACATTGGGTGAATTTAGTGGAGGCTGGGACAGAGTCAGAGCCTGGGACCGCTCACGTCCTACCCACCCCCAGAATTGCGGGCCCCAGCTCGGTGGTGGTATCTGCGGAGGTGTATGCTTCCTCCACTAAAGCACCCTCCTCCTCCTCCTCCTCTGTCTCGCAATCAAGATGTGTTAGCAGCAGCATGTCGCCAGCAGTCGGTGTCGCGCGGTGTGGCAGCACAGCGGTGGGCAAGCGTCAGCAGGCCGTGCTGAAACTACTCAGCTTAGGCGATAAGAGGCACACGGCCCACGGACTGCTGCAGGGTCTGACACAGCAGACCGACCGCTGGCTTGCGCCGCTGAGCCTCCAACCGGGCATGGTCGTGTGTGACAACGGCCGTAACCTGGTGGCGGCTCTGCAGCTCGGCAGCCTCACGCACGTGCCATGCCTGGCCCACGTCTTTAATTTGGTGGTTCAGCGCTTTCTGAAAAGCTACCCACGCTTGTCAGACCTGCTCGTAAAGGCGCGCCGGCTCTGCGCACATTTCCGCAAGTCCCACACGGACGCTGCCACCCTGCGCACCCTGCAACATCACTTTAAGCTGCCAGTGCACCGACTGCTGTGCGACGTGCCCACACGGTGGAACTCTACGCTCCACATGTTGGCCAGGCTCTATGAACAGCGTAGAGCTATAGTCGAATACCAACTCCAACATGGGCGGCGCAGTGGGAGTCAGCCTCCTCAATTCCTTTCAGAAGAGTGGGCCTGGTTGGCAGACATCTGCCATGTCCTTGGTAATTTTGAGGAGTCTACCCAGGTGGTGAGCGGCGATGCTACAATCATTAGCGTCACCATTCCTCTGCTATGCATCTTGAGAAATTCCCTGCAAACCATAAAGGCAGCTGCTTTGCGCTCGGAAACGGGGGCGGGGGAAGACAGTATGCCGCTGGATAGTCAGGGCACCCTCCTGTCTATTTCTCAGCGCGTACAGGAGGAGGAGGAGGAGCATGAGGAGGATGAGGAGGAGGGGGAAGAGAAAGCTTGGCCCGCTGCTGACGGTACACCGGCTGATTGCCTGTCATCCTTTCAGCGTGTATGGCCTGAGGAGGAGGAGGAGGAGGAGGAGGAGGATCCTGAAAGTGATCTTCCTAGTGAAGACAGCCATGTGTTGCGTACAGGTACCCTGGCACACATGGCTGACTTCATGTTAGGATGCCTTTCTCGTGACCCTCGCGTTGCACGCATTCTGGCCACAACGGATTACTGGGTGTACACACTGCTCGACCCACGCTATAAGGAGAACCTGCCCACTCTCATTCCCGAAGAGGAAAGGGGTTCGAGAGTGTTGCTATACCACAGGACCCTTGCGGACAAGCTGATGGTAAAATTCCCAGCCGACAGCGCTAGTGGCAGAAGGCGCAGTACCGAGGGCAAGGTAGCAGGGGAGGTGCGGAGATCGAGCAGCATGTACATCCCAGGCAGTGCAACAGTCTTTAAGGGCCTGGCCAGCTTTATGGCTCCCCACCAAGACTGTGTCACCGCTCCCCAGTCAAGGCTGAGTCGGCGGGAGCACTGTAAAAGGATGGTGAGGGAGTACGTAGCCGATCACACGACCATCCTCGGTGACGCCTCTGCCACCTACAACTACTGGGTGTCGAAGCTGGACACGTGGCCTGAACTAGCGCTGTATGCCCTGGAGGTGCTTGCTTGTCCTGCGGCTAGCGTCTTGTCGGAGAGTGTGTTTAGTGCGGCTGGGGGAATCATCACAGATAAGTGTACCCGCCTGTCAACCGACAGTGCCGACAGGCTAACACTCATCAAGATGAACAAAGGCTGGATTTCCCCAGACTTCTGTTCTCCACCAGCGGACAGCAGCGATACGTAAGCAATACGTAGGCTGCACCCGCGGATGGAAGCTACGTTCTCTCTCACCATCCAAAACGGGGACATTTCTGCTTCATCAATCTGTGTCTAATATTCCTCCTCCTCCTCCTCCTGCTCCTCCTCCTGAAACCTCACGTAATCACGCTGAACGGGTAATTTTTCTTAGGGCCACAAGGCTCACTCAAATAATTTTTCTGAACAATTTTTATAAGTTTCAATGCGCTTAAAAGCGTTGGAACTTTAACTTGAACCAATTTTTCGTTACACTGGGCTGCCTCCAGGCCTAGTTACCACTTAAGCCACATTAACCAAAGCGATTAATGGGTTTCACCTGCCCTCTTGGCTGGCCATGGCCAATTTTTGGGATGTACATTAGTACTGTTGATACAGCAATTTTTGTGGGCCCTCGCCTACAGTGTAATCAAATTAATTTTTAGCCCACCTGCATTCCAGCTGACGTTACCTCAGCTGTGTTGGGCAATGCAATGGGATATTTCTATGTACCGCCGGTGGCTTCCTGGCACCCACCCAGGCAGTGGGTCCACAGGGAGTTTAACCTACATGTGTCCACTTCTAAAGAACGCCAGTCACACTGGGGCATGCAGTGTGGGCCGAAGCCCACCTGTATTACGCACGACATTACTACCTCAGCTGTGTTGGGCAATGCAATGGGATATTTTTGTGTACCACCGGTGGGTTCCAGGGAGCCACCCATGCTGTAGGTGCACACGGAGTGTAACCTACATGTGTCCACTTGTAAAGATCCCCAGTCTGACTGGGGCATGCAGTGTGGGCCGAAGCCCACCTGCATTAAGCACGACATTACTACCTCAGCTGTGTTGGGCAATGCAATGGGATATTTCTATGTACCGCCGGTGGCTTCCTGGCACCCACCCAGGCAGTGGGTCCACAGGGAATTATAAATGCATCTGTGTCCACTTCTAAAGAACCCCAGTCAGACTGGGGCATGCAGTGTGGGCCGAAGCCCACCTGCATTAAGCACGACATTACTACCTCAGATGTGTTGGGCAATGCAATGGGATATTTCTATGTACCGCCGGTGGCTTCCTGGCACCCACCCAGGCAGTGGGTCCACAGGGAGTTTAACCTACATGTGTCCACTTCTAAAGAACCCCAGTCAGACTGGGGCATGCAGTGTGGGCCGAAGCCCACCTGTATTACGCACGACATTACTACCTCAGCTGTGTTGGGCAATGCAATGGGATATTTCTATGTACCGCCGGTGGCTTCCTGGCACCCACCCAGGCAGTGGGTCCACAGGGAATTATAAATGCATCTGTTTCCACTTGTAAAGAACCCCAGTCTGACTGGGGCATGCAGTGTGGGCTGAAGCCCACCTGTATTACGCACGACATTACTACCTCAGCTGTGTTGGGCAATGCAATGGGATATTTTTGTGTACCGCCGGTGGGTTCCAGGGAGCCACCCATGCTGTAGGTGCACACGGAGTGTAACCTACATGTGTCCACTTGTAAAGAACCCCAGTCTGACTGGGGCATGCAGTGTGGGCCGAAGCCCACCTGTATTACGCACGACATTACTACCTCAGCTGTGTTGGGCAATGCAATGGGATATTTCTATGTACCGCCGGTGGCTTCCTGGCACCCACCCAGGCAGTGGGTCCACAGGGAATTATAAATGCATCTGTTTCCACTTGTAAAGAACCCCAGTCTGACTGGGGCATGCAGTGTGGGCCGAAGCCCACCTGTATTACGCACGACATTACTACCTCAGCTGTGTTGGGCAATGCAATGGGATATTTCTATGTACCGCCGGTGGCTTCCTGGCACCCACCCAGGCAGTGGGTCCACAGGGAGTTTAACCTACATGTGTCCACTTGTAAAGAACCCCAGTCTGACTGGGGCATGCAGTGTGGGCCGAAGCCCACCAGTATTACGCACGACATTACTACCTCAGCTGTGTTGGGCAATGCAATGGGATATTTTTGTGTACCGCCGGTGGGTTCCAGGGAGCCACCCATGCTGTAGGTGCACACGGAGTGTAACCTACATGTGTCCACTTGTAAAGAACCCCAGTCTGACTGGGGCATGCAGTGTGGGCCGAAGCCCACCTGTATTACGCACGACATTACTACCTCAGCTGTGTTGGGCAATGCAATGGGATATTTCTATGTACCGCCGGTGGCTTCCTGGCACCCACCCAGGCAGTGGGTCCACAGGGAATTATAAATGCATCTGTTTCCACTTGTAAAGAACCCCAGTCTGACTGGGGCATGCAGTGTGGGCCGAAGCCCACCTGTATTACGCACGACATTACTACCTCAGCTGTGTTGGGCAATGCAATGGGATATTTTTGTGTACCGCCGGTGGGTTCCAGGGAGCCACCCATGCTGTAGGTGCACACGGAGTGTAACCTACATGTGTCCACTTGTAAAGAACCCCAGTCTGACTGGGGCATGCAGTGTGGGCCGAAGCCCACCTGTATTACGCACGACATTACTACCTCAGCTGTGTTGGGCAATGCAATGGGATATTTCTATGTACCGCCGGTGGCTTCCTGGCACCCACCCAGGCAGTGGGTCCACAGGGAATTATAAATGCATCTGTTTCCACTTGTAAAGAACCCCAGTCTGACTGGGGCATGCAGTGTGGGCCGAAGCCCACCTGTATTACGCACGACATTACTACCTCAGCTGTGTTGGGCAATGCAATGGGATATTTCTATGTACCGCCGGTGGCTTCCTGGCACCCACCCAGGCAGTGGGTCCACAGGGAATTATAAATGCATCTGTTTCCACTTGTAAAGAACCCCAGTCTGACTGGGGCATGCAGTGTGGGCCGAAGCCCACCTGTATTACGCACGACATTACTACCTCAGCTGTGTTGGGCAATGCAATGGGATATTTCTATGTACCGCCGGTGGCTTCCTGGCACCCACCCAGGCAGTGGGTCCACAGGGAATTATAAATGCATCTGTTTCCACTTGTAAAGAACCCCAGTCTGACTGGGGCATGCAGTGTGGGCTGAAGCCCACCTGTATTACGCACGACATTACTACCTCAGCTGTGTTGGGCAATGCAATGGGATATTTTTGTGTACCGCCGGTGGGTTCCAGGGAGCCACCCATGCTGTAGGTGCACACGGAGTGTAACCTACATGTGTCCCCTTGTAAAGAACCCCAGTCTGACTGGGGCATGCAGTGTGGGCCGAAGCCCACCTGTATTACGCACGACATTACTACCTCAGCTGTGTTGGGCAATGCAATGGGATATTTCTATGTACCGCCGGTGGCTTCCTGGCACCCACCCAGGCAGTAGGTCCACAGGGAATTATAAATGCATCTGTTTCCACTTGTAAAGAACCCCAGTCTGACTGGGGCATGCAGTGTGGGCCGAAGCCCACCTGTATTACGCACGACATTACTACCTCAGCTGTGTTGGGCAATGCAATGGGATATTTCTATGTACCGCCGGTGGCTTCCTGGCACCCACCCAGGCAGTAGGTCCACAGGGAATTATAAATGCATCTGTTTCCACTTGTAAAGAACCCCAGTCTGACTGGGGCATGCAGTGTGGGCCGAAGCCCACCTGTATTACGCACGACATTACTACCTCAGCTGTGTTGGGCAATGCAATGGGATATTTTTGTGTACCGCGGTGGGTTCCAGGGAGCCACCCATGCTGTAGGTGCACACGGAGTGTAACCTACATGTGTCCACTTGTAAAGAACCCCAGTCTGACTGGGGCATGCAGTGTGGGCCGAAGCCCACCTGTATTACGCACGACATTACTACCTCAGCTGTGTTGGGCAATGCAATGGGATATATCTATGTACCGCCGGTGGGTTCCAGGGAGCCACCCATGCTGTCGGTCGACAGGGACTTCACAATAGGGAGTTGTACCTGCCTGTGTCTATGAATTAAAAAGCCCGGTCTAACTGGGGCATGCAGACACCTTGACAGAATGAATAGTGTGTGGCACATAGGTTCCCCATTGCTATGCCCATGTGTGCAGCTCCTGATGGCGGTGGCACAGGATTCTATTTCTCATTGCTTCTGTATAGCATTGTGGGCTATCGCCCCGCCCCTTTTAAAGAGGGTCGCTGCCTAGTCGTGCCAACCCTGTGCAGTGTGTGCCTGCGGTCCCTCGTCATGGCAGACGCACTTCTAAATAGACATGAGGGTGGTGTGGCATGAGGGCAGCTGAAGGCTGCGCAGGGACACTTTGGTGTGCGCTGTGGGGGGGGAGGGGGGGCGGTTGGGCAGCATGTAACCCAGTAGAAGTGGCAGTGGAGTGTCATGCAGGCGGTGATTGTGCTTTGTTGGAGGTAGTGTGGTGCTTAGCAAAGGTATGCCATGCTAATGATGGCTTTTCAGAAGTAAAAGTTGTTGGGAGGGGGGGGGGGCCCACTCTTGCCGGTATTCTGGCTTAATAGTGGGACCTGTGAACTTGAGATGCAGCCCAACATGTAGCCCCTCGCCTGCCCTATCCGTTGCTGTGTCGTTCCCATCACTTTCTTGAATTGCCCAGATTTTCACACATGAAAACCTTAGCGAGCATCGGCGAAATACAAAAATGTTCTGGTCGCCCATTGACTTCAATGGGGTTCGTTATTCGAAACGAACCCTCGAACATCGCGGGAAGTTCGTTTCGAATAACGAACACCCGAACATTTTGGTGTTCGCTCATCTCTAATTATAAAGCCTACTGTACTCTTGCGCCAATTTTCATTTGAGTTCACGTGCTAGGACATTGCTTATAGAGCAGGTGTCCAAGTAGGAAACGCCTCTTTAGAATTGTATATGACATAACAAGTCATAAGGAAAGAGGTTATCTGCATGGCAGACCCTTGAATATACTATTTTGACAAAAATGTGAATTTTTTGCTTTTTAGCATTTTCATTTTGTGCAGCCTGTCCATTGAACAGGTAGTGAAATGCGTAGAGCTGCTCAGAATAACTGGATATGATAAAAATAAAAGTCATTTGTGTGCACTCCTCGGTGCTGATAGTCTCTGTGTATTCAGTCGTTGCCTTTGCTTCATCCAGCAATTTCCCGATGATGTTACTTAGGGGAATACGGCTTCCCTGTTCTGACTCATCAAAACTTGTAGAACGATATGCCTTAAATGCAAACAATATAAAATCACATTTCTACAGTCAATGAGCTTTCTAAAGGAAAGTAATGGAAGGAGAAAAGAAAAAGTAGAAAAAAGCTGAAAGTGGAAGACAGAAAAAGCAGTGGTAGGAGCTTAAGGTGCAAAAATAGAAACTGAGAGGGACTAAAATGCTGGTGGGATGGGACTTGGGCTTTAGACAAGAGTAAATTAGGGAGCTCAGCTCTTATCTATATGGCAATACAACTTGTGTTTTATAGTATTATATGGATGATGTATGGGAGTATTCTTTTAGGCATTGAATGGCAACATGTAAACCACTTTATCAGAGATACACTCTCGCGAGTCGTCTCTCTTCCGGTGTTGGCTTGTCACATGCGGTCAGTAATTACAGCTGATGTTTCCTTGGACAATCGGCAGATCTCCCTCTGGCAGTCATGTTGCAACAGCTGAGAAGTGCCACTGCAGCATCCCGTAGGGTGACCCCAGACACAGGGCATATATTGAGGAACGGGGAGGGTAAGATGCTGGCTTGTCACGGCGGCACTTACCACACTCTCTCCCAGAGGGGCACACGTAGCCTTGGTCAGGGTAGCGCTGGGCCTCTTCCTGACACCCCTAGGAGAGGGATGCCCAATAAATGGTAGAACAGGGAAAGGGGGTGTCACAAATGACGCCACTGTTCCGTTACACACCAGAATTACCTTCAGTGGAGAATAAAGGATCCGCAAACAGATATAACGTACCTCAGGTCCCTGGGAACAGTCATGGCCTGGCTAAATTTTATTTGACTAAAATACCACCGTACAAGGCAGAATAAACAGGTTTCCAAGTGCAGGCATTAAGATAGACTTGACTTCAGGATGCCTGTGTGAGAACAACTGAAGACACAGAGCTCCACCCAGTGGTCCCAGACTTCAGGACACTTGGGTGTGAACAACTGGAGAAGAGTACCTTCACCCAGCGGTCCCAGACTTCAGGACGCTTGGGTGTGAACAACTGGAGAAGAGTACCTTCACCTGGCAGTCTCAGACTTCAGGATGCTCGTGTGTGAACAATTGACAAAGAGCACCTCTGCACTAGGCCTAAAAGAATAACACTCTCTCTCTCCTTTGGGGCTCACTCCGGTAGCAGCTTTGATTTTCACGCAATGGGAAACCTCTTTTCCTTTTCTATCTTCAACACATGAGGGTTGAAGGTACCCCCTTGTGTCTCTCTAATATGACTCTCTCCAGAAGATGGACTTTGAACTCGGAACCCCTTTCCCACTCTCAAGCACTCACATTTATAGCCTCATTCATACCACGTGAAAGGATATAAATTGATACATTCACAGGCAATCTGCAGGCTCTTGCAAACACTTAACCCATCACATGCTGCAGCTGTGCAATACATATAACAGAATGACTAGACAGATTTGCATAGTGCACCTACATAAGACATGACATGTATGACATTATGGAGGGGGCCAGGAAAGCATGTACTGGGCCACTACACCAGTGCAGAGGTTGCACTCTCTCTCTGGTACAGGAAAACCCAGCTCTGCAGGAACACTGGGACAGCTCACTCCTCATAAGGCTCTCTGTTTTCTGCAAAAACTGCTAAGTTACACATCTGCCTTTCATACACAGCCCATCAGCCAATCAATGGGCAACTTATTACCTGTTAACCCACAGCATCAAAGTTAGGCTACATTTAAATGGGCAAGCGTGATATTGGGCTAAGAAACTTGGCTCTATATCATACTTGCCAACTTATGTTTTAACATGGGGTTGTGAGGTGTTTTTTATTAAAAAAACGCCTATTGTAAAATTGCGATCCTCAGATACATGTTTCCCGCACATCAGAGGATCGCAAGTGTTTCAGATTGTTGTCATGCAAATGCATGCCAGGTTTTAAAAGGTCCCATTGAAACAATGGAAGAGGCATTCCGAGAGAACATAAAAAATAGGACATGTGGAGATTTTTAACCTTGCATCAGTGTTATGAGGGAAAAAATCGTTCACATGAATATGTTCATACAAAAGAATGGAGTTCATATTCGTGCTCATGTGCATGTTGCCTTAGAGTACAAAATAAAACACATTTATCAGAGGACCACTTTCTACTAGGGAAGTCCCAAGCCTTTATGCTGCCTGAGGTGAAGTGTGAAATGACCCCCTCACCTACCCCTCCTGCAAAAAGGACACACATTTTATAGGCATTGAAAGCACCAGTAAACAAGATACCCAACACATATTGGAACTGTCGTAAGTGTGTCTCTTAGAGGCGCCAATAGTAATAGTGATCCTTTTATTTCCCCCTACAGTAGTAGTGACACCCTTAATGGCCCTAATAGTAATAGTGACCACCTTAATGGCTCCAATAGTAATAGTGACCTTGTTAGTGGTACCAGCAGAAATCGTGACCCTGTCAATAGCCCCCAAAGTGCCCACAGTAATAATAGTGACCAAGTTAGTGGCCCCAGTAGTAATAGTTATGCCCATAGTGGCCTCTGTATTAATAGTGGCCCCAGTAGAAACAGTAACCCCCATAGTAGCCCCAGTAGTAATAGTTACCCCTTTTTGGTCCCAGTAGTAATAATGAGTTCCATGGTGGCACCAGTGTAGATAACAATCTTAATAGTAGCTCCACTAGTAATAATGCCCCCTATAGTAACACCACTAGTAATAGTGTCCCTCATAGTGGCCTCAGTAGTAATAGCGACCCTTGTTAGTAGCACAATAATAATATTGACCCCCTCTCCCACCATAGTAGCCAAAGTCTTAATAGTGACCCCCATAGTGTATTAGGCAGCAACACAACAAGCATTTATCTCACTTAAAGTGTAGTCCCAGGCCAGGGACAGCGGCCGCCACTGCTGTAATCAGAGTGCGACCCCAGACCTCTCCGCCAGACATCTGTGCTGTGTACAGGTTGGTATTTGCATGCAGGAATACAGACATTGGGGAAGAGGTCAGGGGCCACACTCTGACTACAGCGGTACCCACTGGACTAGGACTACACACCAAATGAGTTAAATGCTTGTTGGGAGGCAGGACATAGCTCCTGCCACCCAGGACTGTGGAACAGCATTCCAAATCTGGGACTGTCCAGCAGAATCTGGGACTGTTCGGGAAGTGAAGGGCTGCTTTCACTGTCTTCACTTCCCTACAATCCCCATAAATTCTGGCCCATAGCTGACCACTAGTGATTGAACCTTCTCTATTCTTACAGTGTTTCTACTGTGGGTGCATGCACAGTGGCAGAGACAATCCATGTGATGGCCCGAAGCTGTGGTGAGGATGTATGTGGATGACTGTTGTGAGTGAGTCCTGTGTGCGTGCCCCTTTAACTGCGTGAGTGACGTGGTTGAAGGACTCAGGTAGTTAAGAGGCGGAGTTTTGTGAGAGGGAGTTGCGAAAATGTAGTCGGAGGTGGTGGATGTTCCTGTGCTGAGCTAGGCGTGGAGTAACTGGTCTCCTGCCACAACAAAAAGAACACACACAAAAGAAGAGAAGAGGAAATTGAATGAATGCTGCTACTGAGTCAGCAGTGCATACCCCACAAACGGTCTATCAGACAACTGAGACTGAAGATGTCTAGAGTTCGGAGGGAAGAGTATCTCCTAGTAAGCATGTAATATTGAAAGTCTGGAAGTGAAGAGAAAATCAGTAAAGCAGATTGTTAATTCTGTACAATTTACTACTTGTTGAAGAATCAAAGCTGGAACGTTGTGAGTAAAGAACAACCGTGCACCTCCGGTTATATTCCTGGAAAACTCATTATTGGACTGTTGACTTTTTATTTCGCACCATACGAATAGTAGCATAGTAGAGGTACTGGCGTCACGTGACATTCATATTCTGGCGCCATTGTCAGGAGAGACCACAGAGTTACCCTTGGCATGACATCCATCATGTTTCCCTGTGCTCTCCCCCATCACGGTGGGCCTTCCGCTCGGGTCGCTGCACACGTATGTATCTGTCAATGAGAACGAACCAGCAAGACATGCAATCCTTCTCCAGAGCTGGTGCAATTGAGGGAAATATTCCAACTAGGTCACCAAAAGAAGAGGATCATGTGACGGGGCACCCAAGTACAATGATGACAGTTCATTGGATTAGTACGTATATTAATCATCACTCTGTCTTATGAAGTGGGTGGTAAGAATAGGCAGCAGTGAAGAAGTCCAACCCCCTGTAATGACTTGTCTGACTTTCTGCTCTGTTTTTTGTGAATATCCCTTTTATCCAATGATTTTTTTTTAATTGTTGGCTGATGAAATAAGGTATAATAATATAACTAGATGTAGCACACCGTATGAATAAACCAAAATAACAATTGCATTATCCTGACTTCATCATTTGATACTTTCACAAAGACAATAATAATCCTTAATAGCGTCGTCTATTAAGCCTCAATTAAATATATTTCATCTTGGAACCGGGTAATCAGACTCCGCAGATTGTATTAATTTCTCTTTCTAAACTAAGTCACTAAGTCAGTGACGATAAGAAGCCAGGACCATATCATTAAGTATTTAGTGTATTTAAAGTCAATTACTATTTAATTAACTTATTCATATTTCTTACTGAAGTGATTATTGATATACAAAAGGTCATAGAATTCTTCCATCGCTTTGAGGACGCTTTTAGTTCGGCTTTCTGCTTCATTAGAAATTATTTGCTTTCCCACAAAAAATAACTTTTATGCTTGAAGAACTTTCAAATTGATCAAACGATTCCCCTAAAGGTGCTGAAAAAGTTGTAAAGTGGGATGGATATACAAACGGAAGGAACACCGAAGTCTGAGGGCTTTATCTTAGCTCAGAGTAAGCGCTCAAGTAAATGGTCATAGTGTAACGGGTATAGTGCTTTACATCATGTTTGACATTTTGTTGTGTGCTGTGCCTTTAAGACTCTTCCCGCCCCAGGATGTACACATGTGCCTTGGTTGGGAAGCACATGGGCATACACTTGCATCCTATGAATAGCATCGACTCTGAGCCCTCTCCATCCACAGCTGACTCACAGCCAGCCTCCCGCTACAACAGCCGGCAGTGGTAAGAACACCAAACTCCGTTGTTAACTCCTTACATACCACAATCAATGTTGATGGCGGCATGTAAAAGGTTTACAGTGGGAGGGCCCTCCTTTTGTGACGTCATCAGACTGCTGCATCTGGGTCTGCCATGGTCTATAATCACTATGAATAGCAATAATGCAATGCAGTACAGAAATACTGCAGTAGATTATGATAGCAATTATAGGATCATAGGTTCAAGTCCCCTTCAGGAATAAAAAAATTGTTTAAAAAAGTATTTCATTCTAAACCCACATGTTTGGTATTGTCACATCCGTAATGACCTGTTCAATTAAGTAAGCACACTTTTTATCCTACATGACAAACGCTATTCAAAAAATACCTTCACCCCCCCCCCAAAAAAAGAGCGCAATAAAAATGATCGAAAATTCCAAATGATGGCATTAAAAGTTACAGCTTGTCATGCAATAAACAAGCCCTTACAGAGCTCTGTACATCCAAAAATGCAGATGCAAAAAAATAATAATTTCCAAAAAGAAAAGGGGTTTTATTGCACAAAAGGGGTAACATTTTGGTATTGTGGTAATCATACCAACCCACAGAAAAAAAAAATTCAGCATTTCATTTATGCTGCTTGATTACTGCTGTAAAGAAATGGCAAAATTTTAGGCTGGACACCCACTGGCATTTTATTCTCTATTGCGCTGCGAGAGCAAGTGAAAACACTCGCCTCGCAGTGCAAGAAAGGTGCCGGGATGAAGCCAGGATATCACCAGTCCTTTCAATAGGGCCAGGGGCAGCAGCACTAGCCCCATTGAAAAGATAGGGAGAATACCGCGGACTTCTGCCACAGCTGTCAAAGCTGTGGCAGAAGTGCAGCACTCTATCTCATTGCTTTCAATGGGATCGGTGCTGCTGCCGGTCCCATTGAAAGCAGTGGTTTGTGGCAAACCCTACAGTATGATTTTCGGGGAAGGGCTTGAAATATAAGCCCTTCCCTGAAAATCATCATTAAGTGGTAAAAAAAGAAAAAAAAATGTACTCACCTCTCCGCCGCTCAGACGCGTCCTCCAGTTGGCTCCCCAACACTGCTGTCCAGCACTTTCAGCAGGCGAGGATTTAAAAATCCCTGCCTCCTGAAAGGGCTGTGCTGATTGGCTGAGCGCTCAGCCAATTACAGCTAGTGCTTAGCTATTGGCTGAGCGCTTAGCCAATTACAGCTAGTGCTTAGCTATTCATTCATGCTGAAAGTACTGGACAGCAGTGTTGGGGAGCCGGAGGACGCGTCTGAGCGGCGGAGAGGTGAACAAACTTGGATCCTTTTCTCACTTACTACCCACTGATATTCAAGCCACAGTGCTTCCTCCTATGCTCTTGTTGATATGGCACTTATTGGCATCTATAGAAGAATTCTAACCCTAAAAGTGGGAAATGGATTATAGGTTGGAAAAATATTGAAATGAGCTGATAAATGTATCTCATCGGCCTTCATAGTCAGAGTATTTCACGTCATTTTTTGGCATTCCGTATTTGTGTGTTATTTTCTGTCATTGTAATAAATGAATAGCGACTGATGTATGTTCTGGGTTTTTATCATTGAAATAAATGAGCGATGAATCAACAGATGATTAAAATGGATTGAAATTAGTTGTTTGTTTCAACTTACAATTTCACGCTCCGCTGTGACAAACAGTTTAACACCAAACAATTTAAATCCTGATGCAAATTAATATAAAGAGTCATTCAGCTAGATAAAAGCCCCCCCCCCCCCTCTCCCTGGGTTACATCGTATCTTCCACTCCAGTCACATCCAAAGCTGTTTTAATGATTTCTCTATGATCTCCTACTAGGTTGAAGAAACATATATATCACAAGCATCACCTGCTTGTTTAGTGACTTCATAGAGCATTTATATTATAATGCATTGTAAAAAATGTTACTTACATGGAATGGCCATTTTAGTAACGTGTGGGACCTTTTTTGGCCTTGGACTCAGGGTGCGCCAAGAAAACATTCCCCACTACATTACTGCACCTCTACCAGCCTGAACGGTTGACACCTGACAGGAAGGGATCATTGATTCATGCTGCTTGCATAAAATTCTGATCCTCCCATCAACATGGTGTAAGAGCAAGTCTTGTTTTTCTCTTGGGCAGCTCCGAAAGTAGTCATATGCTGTTATATGTCATCCGCGCATTCGGTCATATTAGTTGGAACACCAGCGTCTTATTCAGCTATGCTGGACTGGGCAGCGTCTCTTTATCAGAGCTATTCTTGACATTCTCCTCTGACACCTTTCATTAATGACTTGTTTCCGTCCACAGGATCCCATTTTTCCTTGATCACACCATTCTTGGTATACTTCTACACCACTGCATGAGAAAACCCCATAAGATGGGAAATGAAATCCTGGCCCTGACTGGTCAAGCACCGATCACCAGTATTTTTGGTTCAGATTGCTAGATTTTCCCATGATCACATTGAAATAGATCAACAGAAAGCTTGTCATGTGATTTTGCACACTGCTTACATACTGGGAACCTCCAAACATGAGAGGGCCACGGTCTCTAATAAAGTTGCCATTCCATGCATATGCTTGACACAATATGGATGTCTACAAAGTCGCAGTTTGCATATTGGATTACTGCACCAGAATGCTTTGCTGCATGACGTCATTGAATGGCTGTGATTAGTTAACCCAGCACCAGCTTCTAATTGGCTGACGCCGATGCTGGCTAGCCAATCAGAACATTATCTTTGATGAAGGTGGGGAATTTAAGCCCCGCTTCCAGAAAGAAATGCCCTGCCAGCACGGAGGACATTGTGTCAGCCTGCAGGGGCGACGGAGACCCGCAAGCACAGCAGAACGCCGGTGGGAGGTATTAGATTCCCCCAGTGTTATTACCAGCGGGGAGCTAAGATTGGTTCTGCTGCTGTATGTATGTTATGGGCTTGATTCTGGTATTGTTTCTATGTACTGCAGTTGGTGTGTCCTCTATTTATGCACTGAGCTTGGTTCTGGTACTGTATTGATGTACTAAAATTGGTTCCGTTGTTGTATCCATGCACTGAGGTTGGTTCTAGTGCTGTATTTGTGTACTGAGCTTGGCTCTGGTATTGTATTTATGCTTTGAGCTTGGTTCTGGTATTGTATCTATGCAGGTTCGTTCTAATGCTGTATTTATGTTATGATCTTGGCAAGGTATTTATTCACTGAGCTGTTCTGGTGTGGGTGTGCTGTTATCTTGCTACCTGATACAGACAGATTGAAATTGGTGCAATATAAGCAATAAAAACATTATTTTTTCTTATAAGTGAAAGGGGAGTGCAAAAGAATGTAAAATAACTTCACAAAGGTGTCATCTAACTTACAACTTATGGACAGCAGTGGATGGACTCATGAGAGGAAAATGAGGGGTTTATGGAGCATATTGTTGTTATGGGCATTGTGGCTGACATGGTAACATGATGGTTATAATCATGTCCCCTTCAGTTACTTGATTTATCTGCTACTGATTCTATGACTGCAGTGGTCATATTTGGTTATAGAGTATCAGCATTACTTATATTAGCAAGGTGCAGTAAAATAAAGTTTTTCCACTTCTATATGTTTTGCTGCAGGAAGCAGAAAGCTCTGTACATTGCATAGTGGCCTAAGTTTGTACTACAGGCTGAGTTGCATTCTCTTCAATAGAACTCAGCCTGCAGTACCAAGCTGGACCATTGCACACTGCACAGCACCATCTGCTTCCTGCAGCAAAACAGCTAGAAGTGGGACAACCCCTTTACTTTTCTTAGCAACGCCCCTAGGGGAATGGGCAGGAACAAAATTCACAGTTTTGCCGCCGCCTATAACAGACATGAATATACATATAGATTTACAAAGAGAATACATAGTTTTTTGGGCTATTTTCAGTGTATTTTCTATGAATGACTAAGAAGCAGGGAGACGTCTGCAGTGGTCAGACTTGTGATACAAAGAGAGTGATGATCGGATTCATTACCTCTAACGGCAGAATGTGTCCAATTGTAAAAAGTCTTTTAACATAAGCAAAGAGCTCCAGTGTGTACGAGACGGAGTCATTCTTCTCCCTTTCAATGTAACTTCTAACAGCTGTTTTATATTTTTAATGGGGACATGTTCTCCCTGTGGCATTAATTTAAGAGGAAATGTATTTCTAACAGTGTGACTTCTAAATGTTTGAACAGAGCAAGTATCCATGCAGTTTCCTCGCTTGTGGGGATTTCTAAAAATATAATAAAATCTACGACATGAAATTTCACAATTTTAAACACTTTATGAATCTCGCTACTGGGCTTTTGAATTTTTTGATGAGGGTCAAATTATTTACAGAACGTTACAATATGAGGACATGTTCAACCAAGGCATATAGTGGTCCTCAATTCAGGATAGGATGCTGAGTTACCAGCAATGGGTGTAACTATATAGGGGGTACAACCTAGCAGTCGTATCCAGGCCCTGTGTAGGGGGTTCAAAGGGACTGATTAATTACGATGAGATGTTTCTTTAAAAATAAGGCTGTGAGAGAGATTGGCGGCTCTGACAGGAAGGAGCAGGAAGTGACGGGAGCCATGTTGAACTGATGAGAGTGAGTAAGTGTCGCTAGTAGAGGTATAGTAATGCAGGATGCAGCAGATGGAGTAACCAAGATGTACTATACAATATATACTAGAAACACAAAAAATCTAATAATAATCTTTATTTGTATAGCGCCAACTTATTCCCCAGCGCTTTCAAGCCACATGGGGAATACGAACGGTACGTAAATTATAGAAATTGCAAAAGTTACATGTGGTATTCTATTATTGGAATGCAAAGACGGTGGGGGTGATACAGAAGGTACAAGGACAGGCGGTGGAGCAAGCGGGAACACAGCAACGCGATGATAACATATGATATACAGTTTGCGGGACACAAACGGAGCGGGGTTGGTACAGGAGGTGCAGGGCAGGAAGTGACATGATAGGCAAAAGTGATAAGCTGTAGGGAGGGACAGGGGGCATATTGTGGGGATGGAGGACTAGATCAGGTGGTTTGGTATGCCTCTATGAAGGTGCGTCTGAGGTTCCGCTCGTAGAAGATTGTCTGTATGCTTTGGGGTAGTACATTCCAGAGGACTGGTGCTGCTCTAGAGAGGTCCTGTAGGTGAGCATGTGAGGTTCGTATTAGAGGGGTGTTTAGTCTGAGTGTGTTAGCAGATCGGAGCATGCGGGATGGGCGATGTATGGACAGGAGGGAAGCAATGTTCAGTGGCATGGCGCCATGGAGGGCTTTGTAAGTGAGGGTGATGAGTTTGAATTGAGTTCTGTAGTGGATGGGTAGCCAGTGCAGTGACTGGCATAGTGCAGAGGCATCTGAGAAGAGGCTGGTTAGTAAGATGAGTCTAACTGTGGCGTTTAGTATGGATTGGAGAGGGGAGTCGGTGATGTTTTGTAGGAAGGTGCAGAAATGTCGCAGGAAGAGGTGTATAACTGGGTGTTGTCAGCGTAGAGGTGGTATTGGAAGTAAAATCTGCGGATGGCTTGTCCGATTGGGGTTGCGCAGATAGAGAATAGAAGGTAGCCAAGGACTGATCCCTAGGGGACCCCAACAGCAAGGAGAAGTGGAGAGCAGATAGAGCAAGCAAAGGAGACACTGAAAGAGCAGTCAGAGAGGTAGGAGAAAAACCAAGAAAAGCATAGCCGATGGAGTGAAGCATAGAAAGGAGGAGGTCATGGTTGACAGTGTCAAATGCAGCAGAGGGGTCAAGAAGGATTAGTAGGGAGTAGTTGACCCTCGATTTGGCCATCATTAGGTTGCTTGATACTTTTGTGAGGGCGGTTTCAGTTGAATGTAGGGGGCGGAAGCTGGACTGGAGGGTGTTGAGGAGACAATTATCAGAGAGAAAGTGTGTGAGGTGGAAATAGACCAGGCGTTCAAGTAGTTTGGATATTAAGGGGAGGTTAGGGATAGGTCGGTAGTTGGCAGCGTCTGTCGGGTCAAGGGTCAGTTTCCTTAACAGAGGGGATATTATGGAGTGTTTGAATGAGGAGGGAAAAATACCAGTGGTCAGGGAGAGGTTGAAGATGGTGGTGAGGTGGGTAATGACAGCCGGGGAAAGGGACCAGAGGAAGTGTGAGGGAAGAGGGTCATTGATGCAGGTTGTGAGGTGGGCAGTGGAGAGCAGTCTGGAGACTTTTTCCTCTGTTGTTGGTTCTAGTATAGATAGTGGGTTAGTGATGGATGCAGTGCTGAAGAGATTAGCCATGTAATGTTCGGAAATTTCTTTGTGGAATAGGAATAAACAATAATGTTACAATAACAATTAGTGTTGAGCAAATCTTCAAGTCGGGAGTACCCAATGTGATTTTTTTTTAAAGTTATCCCGAATCAGGATGACTTATTCCAACTCTCGTTAAAATCAATGGGAATCAAAATTGGATTTAATAATGTGTGTGTGTCCCTTTTTCAATGAATGTGGCTTAGTTGATAGCACTTGACTTTCATTGGTGGGGTCTTAGTTTCAAATTTCATCAAGATCAACATCTGCATGGACTTTGCAAAACTCCATCCAAATGTTGCTCTTGGTTATATTTGAACCCACAAGTTTAGCACTGGAAAGCAGCAGTGCTAACAACTGAGCCACCACACTTGTCCATTTGGATCTGCATACGAGGAAGAAAAACAAGAATAATCACAAAGAGACAGAAAAAATTTCAGCCTGATGGCACTTTGGGTCAGATTTGAATCTACAATTTCTGCTCTGCAAGGCAGAAGAGCTAACAACTGAGTCACCACACCGGTGCTTTCAGCTCCAGAGGAGGAGATCAACAGGAAGAATAAACACAAATAGAACATAAAAACCCCATCCAAATGTTGTCATTGGAAGATTTGAACCTAGAACTTCAGAAATGCAACAGTGCTAATGACTGTGCCATGCTTGTTTATTCTCCTTCTTGTTTTTCCTGCTCCTTCTTTAACCCTTCAGTAGAGAAGATAAATAATAAGACAGTGAAGGAGAAGAATTAAAAGGATGAGGAAAAGGAAGAAGGATGTGAAGTTGATTGTAAGGTCTGCTACTCATATCTGCCGCTCTCTTGCGGTTCTGGGCAGCTGTAAGCTTCATTCTGCTCTTTCTGTGCATATGAACCCTATCTGTCTGTTTTCAGATCAGCTGTAGGATTAATGCACAATCACTTCCCTATTTAAGCTTGACTGAGGCACTTCTTTGTTGCCTCAGTATTGGTGTGTTTTCCTCTTGTCAATCCGCTGCTAGGTCTTCTGTTTTGACTGTTCATCCCGTTTGTTCCTTTGCCTTGTGCTCTGTCTCTGTATGTGTGTCTGCAGTGTCCCATTGGGTGACCCCGGACACATGGCATATGCTGAGGAGCTGGGAGGGCAAGATGCTGGCTTGTCACGGCGGCACTTACTACGCTCCCTCCCCGAGGGGCGCACGTAGCCAAGGCCAGGACAGCGCTGGGCCTCTTCCGCACACCCCCAGCATGGGGATGCCCAATAAACAGGGTAACAGGTGTAGAACGATTTGTCACGGGTGACGCCACCGTTCCAGTACCTCCTGGCATGAACATCAGTGGGGAAATAAAGGAGCCACAGACAGTAGAATAGTACCTCAGGTCCCCAGGAATGGTCAGGGCCTGGAATAAGTTTTACTTTCAAACTTCACTTTAGCAATACAAGGCACAAATGACAAAATTTGAATAGTGCAGGAATTAAAGAAACTAGAGTTACCTCCACATGCAAACCCAGAATTCAGGACGCCTGTGTGTAATTAATTAAAGACGCATACCTCCACTCAGCGGGATTCAGACTTCAGGGCTCTCGAATATGAACAATGACTATAGAGTAACTCCACCAGGCGGTCCCTGGCTTTAGGACATGCGGGTGTGTAAAACAGATGATTGAGTACCTCTGCACTAGGCCTTGACAGACTAAACTTGCTTTCTGCTCACTCTCTCTTAGGGCTCACTTACAATTCATGCTGAAGACAAGCGTTCCAGGAAACTTCTCTTCTTCTTCCATCTTCAATACATGAGGGCTGAAGGTTCCCCCATGTGCCTCTGTGTTCCCTCTATCTGGTGGAACTCAAGATGGAGGAAAGATTGAAGACCAGAATGGAAGACCTCTCAAGTACTCACATTTATACCTTCTCTCATCCCACATGACAGGATAGAAATATATACATTTGCCAGACAGTCTTTAGATTTTGCAGACATTAACCCATCACATGCTGCAGCTGTGCAATACACATAACAGAATGACAAGACAGTTTTGCACAGATCATTAACATAAAACAGACATGTACGACATTATGGAGGGGGCCAGGAAAGCATGTACTGCGTTACTACATGTCCATTTCCTTTCTCTCTGTGCTTCATTCTTGTCTCTGTAGTAAATTAGTTCTGTGCAGTGTCTTTGTTTCTGCATTTCAGTACTTCATCCTTGTTTTCTGTTAGGGTAGTCAGCCCCAAGGTTTCAGCGTGGGGCCGCCCTTATCAGGACGATTACCCTGCTTGTAGGCAGGGCCCCTTCCATCTTCCTGCTTACCTTAGGACTAGTTACCCATCTGTAGGTACTCGCTCTGCTGGGATCAGCTGCCAGTCACCCAGTCCAGTCCAAAAGCCAAGCTGGTTGGTTAGCCCAGTGGATCCACATCCAAAATCCATAACAGAGAAAAGGAAGATGGCCTACTTCTTTTTTTACCTTCACCTCCTCCAGAGAAGAGAAGGAAGAAGCAGCAGAAGGACAAAGCTTTTTGCCTAAGTTTCTATCACTATTGCATTGTAGTGGTGGAGTTCTAAGTTCATGGCTGATATGGACAACATCTGCATGGAGTTTGTTTATTCTTTTTGCATTTATTATTTTTATTCTTCTCCATCTTCCCCTCCTGTAGAGAAGAAAGAAGGGTGCTGGCTGAGTTGTTTGCACTGCTGCTTTGCAGTTCTATAATAGTTTTTTTCAAGGACAACATCTGGATGAGTTTTTCAAAGTTATCCTTGATAGAATTTGAACCCAGGACCCCAGCATTTAGGGCAAGTGTGCTAGCAACTGAGCCATATTCATATAAAAAGAGTGTTGGTGTCGGGTACATGGACACGGACATTTTCACCTTTAAGGGCCCAGGCACTATCTACGACTAGTTTGTGAACAGTCCATAGCAACAATAATACCTTGTGACAGTATCAATTGCAATCGGTCAATATCAGTACCGTTTCAAAGAAATGCATAGTAGAGAATATGATACACAGTCTCACTCACACAGACGTACGTTTGCTGAGTACTATATAGTACGCAACAAATACGCATGTAACACGTATTTTAAACACTAATAGCCTATAATGGACATATTACGAGTATAATATGCACCAAAATAGGACCTGCGCATGAAAAAAAATGCAGATCTGAATGGCCCAATGTAAAGCAATGTGCCTTTAGCACTAGCTATTACGTGCATAAAAAAATATGCATGTAATACGCTGTGAACTAACGTCCGTGTGAGGGTTAACAATCCAATGGAACCTATTAGAAGTGCAGCGTGTGGAAACCACTTGAAGTGTCTCTATTATCTAAGGCTCGCGCTCAGTACCCTGTAATAATATCTCAGTCCGTACGGGGCAGCCCGAATAACAGCAGTTGGTCAAACTGTCCAATAGTCTCGGCGCAGTTTGTTTCTTCTGCATCAGACCTATTAACTGTTTGGTTGTGCCCGTATCGGTGTGCGCACCTAGCGTTCATGCTGAGGTCGGTCTGACGATTTGTTGTCCAGGGGTCGCAGCTTCTATCAACCTGGAGGTCCTACACTACTGCCTGCAGTCAGTCTGTCCGAATTCTTGTCAGTGCTGGTAGTCGTCGAGGTACTCCTCTCACTCCACATCTCTGGAGTCCCGTAGCAACTCCATGCTATTTGTCACCTCTGTAGTCTCTGCGGCCAGCGGCCCTTCTACGTCATGTTAGTTCCTGCACTTTCGTGTTGCACAGCAAAAATTGTCTCTTTAATGTGAGAGCCTGATTTTGTCAATAAGTGTCCAATGAACATGCTCAATTCTGCTGCACCAAAATTTGGTGCACATTTTGTCACACATGGTGATTTTTGCACAATTATTGGCAAATTGTACAGTCCATTTCTATAGCAATTATTTAACTCTTCAGCAGAGTGCAAGGGAGGGTGCAGAACACCCCCCTTGCACTGAAGTGGCAGTTGGCCACAGGTTCGATCCGGTCTGGTATACGGCCGGAAAGGGAGGAGCGGGGAGAAGGGGCTGATGGTGCTTGCCAGCACCAGTCATAGAACAGAGCTGCGCTGTGTGTGCTCCCTCTCCGCTGTCCCAGTGATACAGCCGGGTATGGAGAGTGTAGGTGCATGCCAGCACTATGTTGGAGCCGATGTTTTAGAGCCGTCTCCCTTTTTTGTGTGGCCTTTTAGAGTTTTCAATGGGGGGATTCTGCCCCAGTGATGATCGGCATCATGGCAGTGGGCATTCCGAGAGGTTTCAGAGTGGGCAGTCTCTCAATGCTGGGGGAGCTGCCCACCAAGAGAAAGATCAAAGGGCCCTAACATCTCTGGTGGCCGAGGACAGCAACCATGCCACATTCCTGGGGTGCAGTGCCCAACAGCATGCGGGAGGAGAT
This sequence comes from Eleutherodactylus coqui, assembly GCF_035609145.1. NCBI lineage: Eukaryota > Metazoa > Chordata > Amphibia > Anura > Eleutherodactylidae > Eleutherodactylus > Eleutherodactylus coqui. Next base: position 36,073,113 of record NC_089843.1, read on the forward strand.
TAAAACTGCCTGACCAGAGCCATGAAGAGTATTTGCCATGGACAATGTAACAGGAGAGCAAAGCAGCAAACAGGTTTTATTTAGCATAACTGGACTTCGACCCATGGTATCGTATCAGATAAAATCCCTGGCCAAGGTGAAGGATAAATGGACTCACAGGATGGTAATGAGATGCTAGCATGATGGGTTAAATAATGGCTCCATAGTTGAATGAGCTAGAATAATTAGGTAAGAATGCTGCTCCTATGGGGCATTTGAGGTTAGGACTTACGACCATAGAGATGCTATGTAGCAGTTATGTCGCTATGAGAAGTAGCAAAAGAATCTGAAAAATAAGAGGAATGTCATGTGCCTTCCTATAGAGGAAGAGAACAAGGTATATGTCAGTAAAAGACGTCAAGTAAAGAAAAGTATTGTTCCATTGAGAATACTGTCACTTTAAGGCCTCATGTCCACGGGGGCTTAGATTCCGCAGGTGGGAGCTCGCAGCGGATTTCTACCCAGCCCGTGACAAGAGGACATTACTTACCTGTCCGGATCCTCTGCGTGGCTGTGCAGGCCTTCCATCTTCTCCACTGTGAATGTGGGTGGGCACGCCAGATGGCGCACTGCCGCACATGCACAGTGGAGTTTGTTTTTTTTAAAACCCCTGCATGGGGACAGCAGGCTAACACTACTCTCAATGGCTGCCGCCATGACCTATGCTGGCTCTCTCTCACTGCTGCTGTGGGCCCTTTTTGGCATCTCTGCCATGGTGCCGGCATCTGCTCATCTCTGCTGTGACACAACTTTCCCCTTATATAGTAGGTGTCTATGGCACAGGATTTTCTGGGCTTGGAAAGGTGGGTGGGCTTAGCCCTGCTCATTCCCTTATCTGGGGCCTGCACTCCATACCTGTGATACCCTAGCCACCACTGGGGGCATCTGCAGCCTGGGAGAGGCTACAATAAAACAGCGCCCTCTGACGCTCTAGAATATGGTGCCCGCATATGCCTGAACTCTCCTGCTTCCCCTCCCTGTTTGTCCCTCAACAGTGTAGATGCAGTGGTAAAACAAAGAAGGAGGTGGAGCTACTCTGATGAAGATCCGATGTGGAGAAGAGCCGAGTGTAGATTCCAGTGGGTGATGTCTTCTGGTAATAAGTGAAAAAGGTCCGTACGTTACTAGTTCTGGTGCTGCCAGATCAGTGACTGTGCAAACTGTTGGGGTTGGTCAGTAGAAAGGTGTTTTTTCTCCTTTCCTCTCCCTCATCAGTGTGCAGTAGGTTTATGGTTTGGCTAGTAAGAGGCCTATGATGGGGGTCAGGAATGCTATCTTTTCTCCTTAGGGAGAGCACCTAGAAGATGAGTGGGTGAGTGAGTGAGTGAGTGAGTGAGTAGACTTATAAGGCATATACAAGGCTTGTATAAAGTGTCTAACATTGATTTGCAGGGATGCTGCCTTCCAAAAGGTGGCACTGCAGAGGCATTGTTCCATCTCCTTTATTTGCATATTACCCAGAGGAGCATGAATGGCCTTATAAGTCTCCTCACTGACTAATCTTCTAGGTGCTCTCACTATGGAGAAATATCCTCATTGCACCATCTGCACGGGATACCCAGACCAGAAGAAACATGCCAAAATTATGACCGGTAGCAATTCTCACTGGTGATTAGAGATGAGCGAACGTACTCGTCCGAGCTTGATACTCGTTCGAGTATTAGCGTGTTCGAGATGCTCGTTACTAGAGGCGAGCACCACGCGATGTTCGAGTTACTTTCACTTTCATCTCTGAGACGTTAGCGCGCTTTTCTGGCCAATAGAAAGACAGGGAAGGCATTACAACTTCCCCCTGCGACGTTCAAGCCCTATACCACCCCCCTGCAGTGAGTGGCTGGCGAGATCAGGTGTCACCCGAGTATAAAAATCGGCCCCTCCCGCGGCTCGGCCGTGCAGAGCATTGCGCCCTGCAGTAATTATACATAGTCCAGGGCCAGAAGTGGTGGTGAGGCAGGGACAGAAGACATATATTGTGAGGCAGGGACAGAAGACATATATTGTGAGGCAGGGACAGAAGACATATATTGTGAGGCAGGGACAGAAGACATATTTATTGAATATAGGCAGTGGGCCTTTCAAAAAACATTTGGGGAAAAAAATCTATTTGGGCTGCCTGTGACTGTCCTCAGTGTACTGGGTCTGTGCTGGGTGTAGTTGTCCTCCTAATTCATACGCAGCCAGCTAAGTGTTACAGCAGGCTTGGGCAAAATTATTTCCTGGCTCTGTGTTGGCTGTTAAATCACCGCTGTATTCCAGTCCACAGTGCAACAGTCTGCAGTTATTTGACATACTCCAGGGCCAGTAGTGGTGATGCAGAGAGAGATGACATATACAGTGTATATAGGCAGTGGGCCTTTCAAAAAACATTTGGGGAAAAAAATCTATTTGGGCTGCCTGTGACTGTCCTCAGTGTACTGGGTCTGTGCTGGGTGTAGTTGTCCTCCTAATTCATACGCAGCCAGCTAAGTGTTACAGCAGGCTTGCGCAAAATTATTTCCTGGCGTTCCGTAAGCGAAGTCAGCCTCCAACCACAGGCCAATAAGCGGCACATTTAATTACAGCGTTCTGTTTCTGCATTACTGGTAATACAGCATGCTGAGGGGTAGGGGTAGGCCTAGAGGACGTGGACGCGGGCGAGGACGCGGAGGCCCAAGTCAGGGTGTGGGCACAGGCCGAGCTCCTGATCCAGGTGTATCGCAGCCGACTGCTGCGGGATTAGGAGAGAGGCACGTTTCTGGCATCCACACATTCATCTCACAATTAATGGGTCCACGCGGTAGACCTTTATTAGAAAATGAGCAGTGTGAGCAGGTCCTGTCGTGGATGGCAGAAAGTGCATCCAGCAATCTATCGTCCACCCAGAGTTCTGCGCCGTCCACTGCTGCAACTCTGAATCCTCTGGCTGCTGCTCCTTCTTCCTCCCAGCCTCCTCACTCCATTACAATGACACATTCTGAGGAGCAGGCAGACTCCCAGGAACTGTTCTCGGGCCCCTGCTCAGATTGGGCAGCAATGGTTCCTCTCCCACCAGAGGAGTTTATCGTGACTGATGCCCAACCATTGGAAAGTTCCCGGGGTCCGGGGCATGAGGCTGGGGACTTCCGGCAACTGTCTCAAGACCTTTCAGTGGGTGAGGAGGACGATGAAGATGAGACACAGTTGTCTATCAGTGAGGTAGTAGCAAGGGCAGTAAGTCCGAGGGAGGAGCGCACAGAGGATTCGGAGGAAGAGCAGCAGGACGATGAGGTGACTGACCCCACCTGGTTTGCAACGCCTACTGAGGACAGGTCTTCAGAGGGGGAGGCAAGGGCAGCAGCAGGGCAGGTTGCAAGAGGCAGTGCGGTGGCCAGGGGTAGAGGCAGGGCCAGACCGAATAATCCACCAACTGTTTCCCAAAGCGCCCCCCCGCGCCATGCCACCCTGCAGAGGCCGAGGTGCTCAAAGGTCTGGCAGTTTTTCGCTGAGAGTGCAGACGACCGACGAACAGTGCTGTGCAACCTTTGTCGCGCCAAGATCAGCCGGGGAGCCACCACCACCAGCCTCACCACCACCAGCATGCGCAGATATATGATGGCCAAGCACCCCACAAGGTGGGACGAAGGCCGTTCACCGCCTCCAGTTTGCACCGCTGCCTCTCCCCCTGTGCCCCAACCTGCCACTGAGATCCAACCCCCCTCTGAGGACACAGGCACTACCGTCTCCTGGCCTGCACCCACACCCTCACCTCCGCTGTCCTCGGCCCCATCCACCAATGTCTGTCAGCGCACCGTCCAGCCGTCGCTAGCGCAAGTGTTGATGCGCAAGCGCAAGTACGCCGCCACGCACCCGCACGGTCAAGCGTTAAACGTGCACATAGCCAAATTTATCAGCCTGGAGATGCTGCCGTATAGGGTTGTGGAAACGGAGTCTTTCAAAAGTATGATGGCGGTGGCGGCCCCGCGCTACTCAGTTCCCAGTCGCCACTACTTTTCCCGATGTGCTGTCCCAGCCCTGCACGACCACGTCTCCCGCAACATTGTACGCGCCCTCACCAACGCGATTACTGGCAAGGTCCACTTAACAACGGACACGTGGACAAGCACAGGCGGGCAGGGCCACTATATCTCCCTGACGGCACATTGGGTGAATTTAGTGGAGGCTGGGACAGTGTCAGAGCCTGGGACCGCTCACGTCCTACCCACCCCCAGAATTGCGGGCCACAGCTCGGTGGTGGTATCTGCGGCGGTGTATGCTTCCTCCACTAAGCCACCCTCCTCCTCCTACACAACCTCTGTCTCGCAATCAAGATGTGTCAGCAGCAGCACGTCGCCAGCAGTCGGTGTCGCGTGGTGTGGCAGCACAGCGGTGGGCAAGCGTCAGCAGGCCGTGCTGAAACTACTCAGCTTAGAAGATAAGAGGCACACGGCCCATGAACTGCTGCAGGGTCTGATAGAGCAGACCGATCGCTGGCTTGCGCCGCTGAGCCTCCAACCGGGCATGGTCGTGTGTGACAACGGCCGTAACCTGGTGGCGGCTCTGCAGCTCGGCAGCCTCACGCACGTGCCATGCCTGGCCCACGTCTTTAATTTGGTGGTTCAGCGCTTTCTGAAAAGCTACCCACGCTTGTCAGACCTGCTCAGAAAGGTGTGCCGGCTCTGCGCACATTTCCGCAAGTCCCACACGGACGCTGCCACCCTGCGCACCCTGCAACATCGGTTTCATCTGCCAGTGCACCGACTGCTGTGCAACGTGCCCACATGGTGGAACTCTACGCTCCACATGTTGGCCAGGCTCTATGAGCAGCGTAGAGCTATAGTGGAATACCAACTCCAACATGGGCAGCGCAGTGGGAGTCAGCCTCCTCAATTCTTTACAGAAGAGTGGGCCTGGTTGGCAGACATCTGCCAGGTCCTTGGAAACTTTGAGGAGTCTACCCAGATGGTGAGCAGCGATGCTGCAATCATTAGCGTCACCATTCCTCTGCTATGCCTCTTGAGAAGTTCCCTGCAAAGCATAAAGGCAGACGCTTTGCGCTCGGAAACAGAGGTGGGGGAAGACAGTATGTCACTGGATAGTCTGAGCACCCTCCTGTCTATATCTATGTCGGCGATATCCAAAAGTGCTCGTGTCGCCCATTGACTTCAATGGGGTTCGTTACTCGAAACGAACCCTCGAGCATCGCGATAATTTCGTCCCGAGTAACGAGCACCCGAGCATTTTGGTGCTCGCTCATCTCTACTTGTGATCTTTGCCGATTTTCATTTTGCTAAGTCTGTTAAATGAAAGAACAAGGACCCATGTGGCCAATTAGTTTGCCTCCTTAACATCTCACCTGAACGAATCCCAGCTCCAGCAAGTACTTTCACCGGTTCCCAGAGAGAACCTGCCCAAGATACGCCCCGGGGACTACACATGCACGCAGTCCCAATGGGCTCATCTTACCACCTGCTAAAGACGCATGAAATTTTAGAATCTTGACTGCGTATTTTGCTGGGTGGCGAAAATCTTGGTGCCAGGTTCTCTTTAAAAACTGATGCTTGTGCCACTACTAGAACTACTGGTGGACTTGAGTTGTCCTGGAATAACATGTACATCCATCCATTCATCTGAATAGCCACCATGTAATTTGCAATACGTAACGCAAAGCGGGACCCAATGTAAAACCGAGAAGTCCAGGAAACTAGGATATAGAGAGCTGTTTGATGGAGCCTCAAACTAACAGAAAGGAATAACCTGATTTTTTCCGCAGGAGGTTTGGGACTCGTGTTTGCTGAGCAGCACCAGTAATTGAGAAGTCACACATAGGAGCCAGTAATAGGATTCTGCTCCCATACAACAGAGACAATAGCTGATAAAACATCCATTCTAATTCCTCTATGAAGCCAACCAAGAAATTGTTTAAACACGGATTATTTACCTCCTTGTAATTCCGATACTAATGACAGAAAATGCCGTCTACAGTCTACGGGGACGCAGAACAAACAGAGATATTAATGTCAATAATCCACCTCTTGAACGATTATTGACTTGTACAGAAATGCGAGGCTTCACTGACTTCAGTGGAAGAAGAGAGAAAAGAAAAACTGAAGAAACAAGGAAAGTTTTATACATTATTATTTTTCGGTAGTACATTTTATGCATCTTAGAAGATGAAGGAAAATGCAGGATTCTTAAAACGGGGTTTCCAAGTGCATTACTACCCAGGAGGCAGATGGAAAAATATCCTTCTGTGTATGTCTATGGGGTCAAGGGTGATGAAAGAGTTAAAGTGATCCTCCAGGTTCAGGACAAATTTCACATTTCTGTCCTGGAACAGGAAGGGCAGGGGATATATTATTTGCAGTTGTTCTCTGCTACCCCTGTGATGACCAGTTCTGTCCAAGATGGCTGCTGCAATTTTTCTAACTACCTAATGCACACTATGCGCTGCTCTCTGATTGACCACTGCTGATCATATGGTCAATCAGAGAACAGGTATAGCGCCTTAGTAGTCTAACACTAACACTGCACTGTGGGGATTAGGTAGTCTAAAGACTGTGTCAGCCACCTCGAAAGGCTGAAAATGGGACCTGGCAGATCAGATGGACATCAGAGAAGAACACCTGCAGGTAATAAACCTCCCTCTGTTCCCGGGACAGAATTTTCTCCCGAAATTGGAGGGTCACTTTAATATTGGTATCCATAAAAGGCCTAGTGTGGTTATAGGCTAAAAATATAAGATCCTTGGAGGCAGAGGCGTAACTTGAAGCTCTTGGGCCCCAATACAAAACCAGTAGCAGGGCCCCCAACTATAATGCTTTATTCATACTACTAGGCTTACTACATTGAGAAGATAGGCCTTATGGGTCTTGGGCCTGGGAGCAACCACACCCCCTATAGTTACGCCTCTGCTTGGAGAACTAGGGTGCCAACTAGTGTTAAGTGAACCAAACTAGTTGAACCTTTTGCTAAAAGTTCAATTTGGAGTGAATCCAAACCTCAGGCCATTTGTCTTGGTCGAATCCCCTTAAAGCAAGAAGGAGGAAGAGGTGGACCAGTAGTTAGCACTGTTGCCTTGCAACACTGCAGTCCTTGGTTCAAATCTGATCAAGAACAAGATATGCATGGAGTTTGTATATGTTCCCTGTGTTTAATAACAATCACCTTATTTATGTAGCACATACGTATTATGCAGCACTTTACATCACTTGATATTTTCTGTCCCAGTTGGGGCTCACAATCTGTATTCATCTATTAATATGCTTTTTGAGAACATTCAAACTCCATGCAGATGTTGTCCTTGGTCACATTTAAACCTAAGACTCCCAGCATGGCAAGGCAATAATACTAGCCATTGACCCACCATGATTGTTCTTCCTCCTCCTCATGAATAAATATATTCTCTATATAAATAAAGAAAATTATTATTATGAGGAAAAAACCCACTGAGAACATGCAAACCCCACGCAGACATTGTTCTTGGTCAGGTTTGAATCTAGGCCTCCGTGTTATGGGGCAGCATTGCTGACTGCTGAGCCACAGGAAGACCACCACCAATAATAATGATATAACAATAGGGAAGGAGTTAAATGGTCACTGATTCTTCCACCAATTTGTGCTTATATGATGGCTAGTGGGATAACTGGCAAAAGTGCAAGTCACTTTATTTACCTAAAATACCACTTTTGTGCTGAAAAAAATTTCCCCTAAAGTGCTGGCCACTAGGTGTCTCCTTTCCTTTTAAGAGCTCCTGCTTGAAACATGTAGGTTTTTACACATCTATGCTAATTGTTTATACATGGTCTTACTGACATCCTTACATAAAGAAGTTTTTTATATTGTCTGTGCTGCTGGAAAACCTTTAATTTTCTTCTGTGCTTACCAGCAGTGACTCTTTACTTCCGTTGACTTGGTGGAGTGGAATATCATGGTTGAGTGAGCTGGCAATTTCTCCAGCTCATATGAAGTGGGGGAGAGGAATGACTTATGCTGCCCATAGTTGTCTATAGAGAGTAGGGGAGGGAGGAGATGGAAGAGAGAAGCAGAGACAAACACAAAATGTGCTGTTAAAGCTAATGGGGAGTTATTTACTGTTATTTATTCACATCTACACTGCTCAGTACTTCTCTTGTATCTTCCCATATGATGTTAACTCTATGTTTGTTAAAATGGGTTAGGAAACAGAATCTGCAATTTTCACCATATGCAGTGTATAGAAGACATCCTAGCAGGCAACTCCTCCCATTGATTCAGAGAGAACTGAAAATCATAAGTACAGCCCAGAGAGGTGAAAACTGGTGATAAATGCAGGATACAAGTCATATAATGTTCATATATAGTGTCATTTCCCATGTATACACATGGCAGCTTATTATGAATAGTCAGCTATGCTTTAAGAGTGATGGTTTTGAAAGTGTACCAATAATTCCATTTTATTTAATTTAAGTAAGATTCATAACAGTTAAGGCTATTTTTCAGACAGGCAGATGTGGATCCACCTTGATACACATTAGATTACCTTAGGGATATCTGAGGAGACAGCACTTGGAGAACATCTATATGCTTCTCGTTAGTCAGGCCAAAAACCCATTGGACACCAATGAGGAGCAAAACCCCTGAAACAGTCTGTCTGTGCATGATGATCTTTTCATTCTAGAGAAGACTCTGGCTATATCGTAGATTCCAAGTCATTGTTACAAAGCTTGTTAATAGATCTGACATTGACTTGTAGGAATGTTGCCTTCCAAAAGAGGCACGGTAGAGGCATTGTTCCATCCTCCCATTTGCTTATTATTGAGCACATCAAGAAATAATCAACAGTGCAGGGAGAAAAAAATAAATGAACTCCTATGGTAATGACTTCTCCAAGAATGAATTGGCAAAAAGTGTTTCAACTAAGGAGGTGAGATTGGAAGTACAGGTCTCACAGGTGCTTCGCTCATAAAATAAAGACACACAAAGCCTGGTTACTGACAAATCTGTTCTTTTCAGATTGGTTAATGTGAACCATGGCAAGATGCAAACTTTCAGAACTTTTTAGAACTGGAACTTTTAGAAAGCCTCAGAAGACATGTTATAGATGAATGCGGCTGGAAAATTCTACAAAAGTTCAAGACCTGCGTGTACATCAATCCATGGTTAGACGATTATCTACAAATAGAGGAAATTCATGACTGTTCTTTTTTCCCTATGAGTGGGCATCCTGTTTAAATCATTCCAAGAGTACAACAGGCAATCCTGAAAGAGATGAAAAAGAGGAACAGCAAGAGACCTACAAAAAAACTCCACACACTGCAAAAAACGCTTATTTATGTGTCCACTAAAACACAGAACAAGGATACTTAAAGGGGTTGTCCCGCGGCAGCAAGTGGGTCTATACACTTCTGTATGGCCATATTAATGCACTTTGTAATGTACATTGTGCATTAATTATGAGCCATACAGAAGTTATCAAAAGTTTTATACTTACCTGCTCCGTTGCTGGCGTTCTCGTCTCCATGGTGCCGACTAATTTTCGGCTTCCGATGGCCAAATTAGCCGCGCTTGCGCAGTCCGGGTCTTCTGCTGTCTTCAATGGGGCCACTCGTGCAGAATGCCGACTCCGTGTAGCTCCGCCCCGTCACGTGCCAATTCCAGCCAATCAGGAGGCTGGAATCGGCAATGGACCGCACAGAAGCCCTGCGGTCCACGGAGACAGAGGATCCCGGCGGCCATCTTCAGCAGGTGAGTATGAAGACGCCGGACCGCCGGGATTCAGGTAAGCACTCTCCGGTTTGTTTTTTTAACCCCTGCATCGGGGTTGTCTCGCGCCGAACGGGGGGGGTTTAAAAAAAAAAAAACCCGTTTCGGCGCGGGACAACCCCTTTAATATGGAAGGACACCATGAAGGAAATTGCTGCTGTCTAAAAAAAACATTGTGGCCCCACTCAAGTTTGACTAAAGACACCTGTATGTTCCACAATGCTTCTGGGAAACGTTCTATGGATGGATGAGATAAAAGTGCAATTTTTTTTAGCAGAAAAGCCTAGCGCTGTGTTTGGAGGAAAATAACTTCGCACACCAACACCAAATCCTTATCTAACTGTGAAGTATGATGTGAGGAACATCATGGCTTGAGATTGTGGTGGAAGGAACATCATAACTTGAGGTTTTGGTGGAGGGAACATCATGGCTTGAGGTTATGGTGGAAGGAAAATCATGGCTTGGGGTTATGGTGGAGGGAACATCATGGCTTGAGGTTATGGTGGAAGGAAAATCATGGCTTGGGGTTATGGGGAGGAAGCAACTTTGCTCCTCAGGCCTGAATGTCTTAGAATCAATGAGGAAACAATGAATGCTAAGGTGGAAAAAAACAATTTACAGGAAAATGTAAAGGCATCTATTTATGATCCCAAGCTGAAGGGATCTTGGGTGGTTATGAATCAGGTAGGTGGCTAGACGGTTCTTACAAAAATTTTGCAAAGGGGCCTCCACTAACCTTAATTTAGTCCTGTCATTAACTCCTATAAAATTGTACAATCACTATTTATTTGGTGACACGAATGGCCCCACAGAAGACATTTCCTCTAATAATATTCTAGTATTGTTATTAGTGGATACTTAGTGCATAAAATAAACAGTAGACTGCAGCAATCCTCTTATGTGAACAGTTCCTCCGTTTCTATAATTGCTCATTTTCACAACTCGCTGGAAGAAATTTAATTATTGTTATGTTGAATGAAAATTATAATATGCAATTTAAACACATTTCCTGTTCTTACTAATTGTTATGTTGGTAATTGTTCTACATGTTTGTCATTATTCGGTTGCTAGGCAGCTGTAACACAGGATTCAATTCTCCTTTTCTCATCGGAATTGCTGGTCCTTTGCTTCCCATTAAATGACTGGCATTTTTTTTTCAATGCAAAAACATTCAAAAAGAACCAGAATGAATGTGGAAGATAGGAATGTGATGCAATGCATGGTCTTAAATCTGGGGTGATATATAATGACTCCTTGTCCATTTTTATAGCACATTGTAGGATATTCTATAGACATGCTGCATTGTTTATTGTAATTTATCTCATTTTTGTCTTTATGAAATCTGTTTTCCCTCGACCCCTAAAATATGTCCCCAGCATGAGAAGGCAGGAAAAAACATATCATCCAAAAAGCATTTCCATGTAACAAATAGGCTGTAAATGTCAGGTATAATTTGCTTGTTATCCGGCAATTTTTGTTTCTAATTTCACCTCTAATCCTGGGACAGATTTAGTAACTGCTGCACAAGCTAACACTATTTTTGCATACTGCATTGACAAGAAGTCACTTTTTAGATTCTATTCACATTATGTCTGAGCCTTCCATCAGACAGATACACTGAGGATATTGCCTGACATATGCCTCCAATGTAGTGTTGCCATCTATGTCACCAAAAAATACCAGCTTAGGTAAAAGGTGCCCCCTCAGTGGTGACAATAATAATAGTGCCCCCACTTCTCCCCAGTAATGTTCCCAATAGTAACAGCGCCCTCAGTATTGGCCAAGCAGTAACAGTAGTAATGGTGCCCCCAGTGCTGGCCCCATTAGTAAACATGTCCCCAATATTTACAGTGCCCCCATTAGTGGCCTCAATGGTAATACGGCCCTGTTAGTGAAATTAATATGACCCTATAGTCCCTGTCCTTTTTACAGTATGCTCCTGAATGATTTAGGCTCTGTCTGTGTTTTTCACTTTTCCTTTAACAAGTTTTGCATCAAAGTGCTAATGTCCACTTGTCCGTCCATCCGTGTGTGATGTGTGAGTTACATGCAGAGTCTGCCAGCACCTGTGATGTCAGTTACTGGCTCTTAGCTCCACCTCCTGATCACATTTCGGTGATGTCATCACAGGTTCTTTATCCTTGTCTACTGAATGAGAGATTACTGGCAGACTACATCCCCCACAAACTCCTGCGGTCTCAGTTGCTATGGATTCAGCAGTACTCAGTTTGGAATTTTTTACCCGTCGTGAGACTGCTGCACACCTGTGTGCAGACTCCAATAAATGACACCTCACAAATGTCTACATACATAGCTGGTGGTGCATATTGACCAACAACATTGAAGTATAGTCCTTCACCGCTATCTTCACATTTCCTGAACGTGACATCATGTCATCCCAAGTGCTAATGCCGCCAACACCAGTCTAGCCATCATCTAATCATACACTGTTGTCCAGTGTTGTAACAAACTATTGCTGTCGTGCAAACATGTCACCACAGAGGGTTCAACGCTGCCATGTAGCTAATGCAGCTTACATGATACAGCGTCAAGCCACGATTTCCCCTCAGCCACCAGCTGAAGTTCTAAATCTTGTGCAGCAGACATGCGAAAGCAACGAGCAAACATGTCTCATCAGCGTACAGCTGAAGTTCGTAAATTACATGCAGCTCATATGCGAAAGCAACGTAGCAGAGCTGTGTGTGACGTGCATGTAGCAGAGCTCTGTGTGTGTGATGTGCATGTAGCAGAGCTGTGTGTGTGACGTGCATGTAGCAGAGCTGTGTGTGTGTGATGTGCAGGCAGAAAAGCTGTGTGGCGCAATGCGCCACAAGAAACACTGGTACTATATTTTCCTAATAATTACAAGTAAATATACTAAAGAATAAGAAGGGACTCAGTGGTTAGAACATTCCAAGGTCCGAGATTGAGAAAGCAGACTAAATGGCCCAGATTTCAGAACCCTGTTCTCATTTGTACCTAACAACTTATTGTTTACCATTCCTGTGCACATGTTCAGAGAATCCATTCATACATGATCCCACTGTGCCAGTGTGTGTTTGTCTGGCATTTTAGATGTTAAATTCTTTATCTTGGATATTCATATTTTATGTTTTAGTTTATTAACCAATGGTAATAAATTTAAATTATTGTAATTGAGGTGTGTTTCTGGTTTATTGGTTATTTCCAAGCTCAGACAATATATGTCCTACTGATTTGGACCCCAAAAGCATATCATAAAGCAAATAGTTTTATTTGCACTAATAGTAATTGTGGCCCAAATAATGCCCCAATAGTAATAGTGCCCGCAGTAGTAACTCCAATAGTAGTAGTGCCCCTTCTTTGTGCATTAACATGGCCGGTAAAAAATAAATACTGGCACTGGCCTTTTGACTTGATTACCGGACGGGCTGGTTAATCACTGGCTGGGTGGTAACCCTACTCCAATGTAAAGCTCTGGCATATGATGTGCTACTATACAAGCATACAGAGCCAAGCATTGCCCATTAAATCCCATTGTGAAAAGATATACTCTGCGGTATACTTTATTGTGGAATCCATCCATATGGAAAAATCTAGTCAACAACTTTTGTTTACCATTCCTGTGCGCATGTTCAGAGAATATATTCATATATGATCCCACTGTGGGGCATATGTTTATTTGGCATTTTAGAAGTTAAAATATGAATATGCAAGATAAACAATTTATGTTTTAGTTTAGGTCCAGCATACTACTAGATGGGGGCCCTTAATTTAGTGTATATGCTGGAAGTTTTCTTGACATATACTGCAAACATAGGACTCACATCTATATATGGCTATATATATACAGGTGAAAGCCCTCACTCACTGACTGACTGACTGACTGACTGACTGACTAATTCTCTAACTTCCCAATGTCGCACAAACATGAAATTTGGCACAACCATTCTTTAGGTCCTAAATAGGAAAAGTAAAGGGGTCACAACTCAAAAATCCCATGCTAAGTGCAAAAGTATTGGCGCCCCTGTGTAATGTACAAAATCTAATTCTCTAACTTCCCGATGTCGTACAAACATGAAATTTGGTAGGAGCATTCTTTCTGTCTAAATAGGAAAAGTAAAAGGGTCACAACTCGATTACTGAGAGCTAAGTGTTAAAGTATTGTCACCCCTGTGTAATGTACCAAATCTTATTCTCTAACTTCCCAATGTTGTACAAACATGAAATTTGGCAGGAGCATTCTTTAGGTCCTAAATAGGAAAAGTAAAGGGGTCATAACTTGAAGATGCAATGCTAAGTGCAAAAGTATTGACACCCCTGTGTAATGTACCAAATCTAGTTCTCTAACTTCCTGCTGTCGTACAAACATGAAATTCAGGATGATTACTCTTTAGGTCCTAAATAGGAAAAGTAAAGCGGTTACAACTTGAAAATTCAATGCTAAGTGCAAAAGTATTGGCGCCCCTGTGTAATATACAAAATCTAATTCTCTAACTTCCCGATGTTGTATAAATATGAAATTTCGCACAAGCCTTCTTTAGGTCCTAAATAGGAAAAAGTAAAGGGGTTGTTAAGGACCGCTACACAGTCACATTAACCTTTCAAGCCTTGGGTTCCAAATTAGTTCGTACTTGGATGCATCCCAGAAACCAAGAACTAGACAGATAGTTATCAGTTTCTTCAGGTACGTAAAGAAAGCCACGGCAGGTAACGGGTGACTCTCTCTGTCAAGAGGCGCGCCGTACACTGAGCGTTTATTGACTTGGTATAGTTCTAATACAGGAAAGGAATGCGTCATTAGTCACAGCGTTAATCTCATTGGGTTAAAAAAAACATTACAGCATAGTGTGAGAACATATATATGAAATGTCCTTCAAATGTTTATTCCTCCCGACGTTATCTCGTCCTCCCTGGTCCTCCCTTGTATTCACTTTGTGATTCAGGAGGCTGTAGTACAGTCAGTTCCTTTGTCCAAGTCTCCGAATGGAGGTGTGGGAGGACTTCTTCTGATAACAACTGCGTCCAGACTTGGTTCTCATGAAAAAGAACAGAGACAAATCATTAGACATTGTACCGTATCTCATGCTCTAAAGCTATTTCTGCTTGAATTATTGTTTCACTACGCACAAGCTTATTTACATCTTATAATGCTCCATTTTGTATCTAGCGGCCATTTTGAGACAGATTCTTCCATTTTATGAGCCTGTACCTTCTCAGGGTCACAACTTGATTATTCAATGCTAATTACAAAAGTAAGTGCATTCCTATGTAATGTATCTCACTAGTGTTGTACAAGCATGAAATTTGGCACAGCAATCTAATTGACCTCTATGTGTATATATTGAAAGGTTGTAAAGTCTATAAGTAAGCAGCCATGGACTGCAGGGATGGAGCATGCCTTTAAGGTTAAAAAAAAGTGCTGCAACCTCCAGTTTAGGGTAAAATTTGAATTAAAGGGGTATTACCTTTAGGGGTAAAAAGTGAGGAGAATGGGAGGGGTAGCACATTCTGCAGAGGAACATCGGTACATGCAGTCTGAGGATAATCTAATGCTCCTCTGAGTGTATGCATATTTTATTCCTCGGTTCCTCTAAAGTAACCATGACCTCATGAAAATTTTCCATGCGAACAACAAGTAAACACTTGTACCGAATCCAGGTATATCAGCTAGTATATTATGAAGTGTCTTAAATACAATGTATGACAATTTTTGTTTGTTTCTAGTTCCATTATACTGTAACACGCAGGCACGAGATTACAGTATCACTGCTCTGTCTGGTCCCTTTCCCCTAACTACTGACAGATGAAAACCAGTTTAAGATTCCCCTTTCCAAAGAAATCCATCAATAGCAAATAAAACAGTGGGGAAGAATCACCATCAAGCTTGGTTGGCTACACCAGCACTATAATGGAGCTCCATTTGGATATTTTGGTGCCCCCTCCCTCTTCTGTGTATGCCACTGTTTCGCAGCTGTTCTTTTAGATGAGCAAGGAAGATAATCTGCATCTTGCTCTCACAGTAGATTGCACCATCTCTTTTTTCTTTACATTATCTTATCACTTGTAATACAGAGTAAATATTGTTTACCGATTTTTCTTAGCATAATATCCCTCTATCCGCACAAATTGAGAGGACGTTGGCCAAAAGAGGGGAAAAAATGAAATACATAAAAAAATTGTATCTGATGCATCAAGGGGATATTATTTCTTTTCCATAACATCAGCAGAAAGCAAACAGATTGAGTTTATTGTGCTTTCAACATCTTTGTACTTTTTGCATTTATGCATGCCTTGGTGAAAACTGCCATACTGGGCTCGTCAAAGGCACACATGAAAGCTTTTCTTAAGTAGTAACATATTTTTATTTTACTCTGGAGTTCACTTTACACAGCAAGCAAACCGGCGCTCGGTATATTCCTATTTCAAAGTATTTTATTGTTTTTTTTTTATTGTTTTTTTTCTGTCTTTCTTATCTTAAATGTCTTTTTTAGTGAATTCTGTGATGCACCCACTGCTACATACTAAATGAATATCATTTCCATGCAAGAAAAAAATACACCAAAATAACGCCTTCTGATAGTCCACATTTTTAAATAATACCATGACTTGCAAAGCAAAAAAGTAAAATAACATAAAAGCATTCATGGATTTAATCAGGATTAGGGATGAGCGAGCGTACTCGGAAAAGCACTACTCGCTCGAGTAATTTGCTTTATCCGAGTATCGCTGTGCTCGTCCCTGAAGATTCGGGTGCCGGCACGGAGCGGGGAGCTGCAGGGGAGAGCGGGGAGGAACGGAGGGGAGATCTTTCTCTCCTTCTCTCCCGCCCGCTCTCCCCTGCTCCCCGCTGCGACTCACCTGTCAGCCGCAGTGGCACCCGAATCTTCAGGGACGAGCACAGCGATACTCGGATAAAGTACATTACTCGAGCGAGTAGTGCTTTTCCGAGTACGCTCGCTCATCTCTAGTCAGGATGCTAAAGTTACCAGAATATTCTCCAAAGCAGACATGTAGGTGTAGGGGTAGCATTGGGACCTGGATCATGAGGGGGTGAAAGACACCAGTATGATACGGATGTATCAGAGTTTTATATGACTTTTAATGCATTATGATAACATTCTGTACCAGTTTATTTACACTCCTAATTGCTCTGCAATGGCTTTTCTTGTGGTAAGATAAGAGAACAATAGATTTTTAATATATTAAAGGGGTTGTCCCGTGGCAGCAAGTGGGTCTATACACTTCTGTATGGCCATAATAATGCACTTTGTAATGTACATTGTGCATTAATTATGAGCCATACAGAAGTTATAAGAAGTTTTTCACTTACCTGCTCCGTTGCTGGCGTCCTCGTTCCCATGGAGCCGACTAATTTTCGCCGTCTAATGGCCAAATTAGCCGCGCTTGCGCAGTCCCGGTCTTCTTCTTTTTTCAATGGGGCTGCTCGTGCTGGATGCCGGCTCCGTGTAGCTCCGCCCCGTCACGTGCCGATTCCAGCCAATCAGGAGGCTGGAATCGGCAATGGACCGCACAGAAGCCCTGCGGTCCACCGAGGGAGAGGATCCCGGCGGCCATCTTCAGCAGGTAAGTAAGAAGTCACCGGAGCGCGGGGATTCAGGTAAGCACTCTCCGGTGTTCTTTTTTAACCCCTGCATCGGGGTTGTCTCGCGCCGAACGGGGGGGGGGGGTTGAAAAAAAAATAACCTGTTTCGGCGCGGGACAACCCCTTTAAGATAGCCGATTTGGAGAAGGTTATTACAATTAATTGAAACTTTGCTTCATCTGTAAGTAGCACATGGCAGTTGGGGGGCAGGACCATCCCTGCCATGAGGTGAACTGAGACTGCCAGATCAGGATCTCAGAGGGCAGCAGCGAGTTTCCACCTTGTCATTATTTATATTTTCCCATTCAAATTTATGGCCGGTAAAAAATAATTGCTAGCTGCGATCTGGCTGGAAAGCAACCCGGCAATCATGAACTCACTCCGTCCACAGCTTCTGTCTACCCATGTTGCAATCAATTTATGACCCCTGACCTCTCCCCCCATTGTCTGCACTCCTGAATGCAGCACAGAGGCTGCGGAGCGAGCTCTGGGGTCACAGATTGATTACAACAGCTGCAGTCATCACTGGACTGTAGCTGCAGACAGAGTGAGTTCAATGCTTCTTGAGTTGTTGCTTGAGGTTGCTGCCGGGGGCCACTGTTACTATTGGGGCCACTATGGGAGACACTATCATTATTTAGGCCATTAACAGAGGCACTATTACTACTGAGGCCACTAATGGGGTCTTTATTACTATTGGGACTACCATAGGGATCACTATTACTACTGGGACCACTATGGGGGTCTCTATTACTTCTAAAGCCCCTAACTGGAGCACAATTACTAATGGGACCACCCTGGAGGTCATTGTTACTACTAGTTCTACTATAGATGTCATTATTACTATTGAGGCCTCTAACAGGGTCACAATTACTTCTGGAATTACTAATGGGGGTCACAATTACTACTGGAGCCATTAAGATGGTCATTCTTACTACTGGGGGCACTATTGCACTATTACTCTGTCACAATGGTTCAAATATATGTTGGGTATCTTGTGTATTGACGCTTTCAATGCCTGTAAAATTAATGGGTTTTGTGTGTGTGTGTGGGAGGCAGTTATTTGAGAGAGCAATGCTATTTTCGAGTCACTGTATCCTTGTCGGAGAAAATTTGCGGGGGTGGCAGGGGGTAGAGTGAGAGAGATCTCTCTCTCCCCCCCCCCCCCCCCGCTCCCCTCCGCAACCCTGCACTCACCTCCGCCCCACCCCGAATTTTCTCCGACGATCATGCAGCTACCCGTAAATAGCGTTGCTCTCTCAAATAACTGCCCTTACCGAGCATGCTCGCTCATCTCTAGTGGAGATACATTCAGAATTCAAAACTGATGCCAAAATCAAAGCGTTTTTCTAAATAAAATAAGTGAAATGATGTACAATAAAGAAATAAGCCTCCTTAAGTATCACCACTTCCCTCACTGAGGACAAGAGCCACCACTCTAATCCTGGAAATAGCTCTGATGGTCACATGTTACTCCTCAGCCAATCACAGGCTTCATCTGTAATATTGCTATGAATGACACATGTGTAAGGGGTTAAATGTCCATGTACTGTATATGTCTATGAATATTATTGCAGTACTTTATATATTTTACTGCCAGGAGCTAAAGAGAGAGAGAAGATGTCTGTGTTTTTGTATTCTAACTTTTCTGCTGAAGACTAACAGGACTTGAGCTGTCTGCTGATTGGCTAATGTACTGGGTATAAAGGGCAGTTTCAGAGAGTACACAGAAGAGAGATTCTGCCCGTGGGAGCTGCAGCAGAACTGAACTGTAGCTGAGTGTATGAGATTCTTATGTCTTCTGATACGCCAATGTCCATCCATTTGATGAAGCAGAAAATGAGACTCATCACAGAAGGCAACTCTTTGCCAATCAGTGGTAATCCAATTCCGATACTGCTATGCAAATTGAGGCCTTTTCTTCCAATACACTTTTAGCATAGATACAGTGACCATCTGTTTGCTTTGAAGCCCCATATGCAATATACTTCACTCAACAATTATTTTAGACACAAGCCAAGTAGCCCCTGTTCATTTGCATAGTGTGCTGCTCCACCAGCCCACAGGCCAACGTCTCCTATCAGTTGGCTTGCATGCACCTTCGTAGCTGACTTTTACATCCATTAATGTAGTGCTCCGCAGTTTCCACATCGGTTATTCCCAATGGTGCCATTTGTCCACTTTCACCACAGCAGCACACAAATAATTCACAAACTATACTGTTTCAGAAATACTACCTCCATTGACTGAAAGCCAATAATTATCCCTTTGTACAACTCTGCTAAATCTCCCCTTTTACCCATGACAACGACGAATGATATGTGAGCAGACACACATCCTATATACCCACCAAGCCCATGACATGCCACTTCCTTCATAGACTACGTGCTGCTGACATCGAAAGTGGGAGGTAGTCATAACAATGTGGTGCAATTGTGTATATTATGTGCACAATATTAAGGACACCCTATTTGCAGAATGCAGACCAAGTTATAGCATGAATAAAATGTTAGTAAACTGTTTGCCAAAAAGCCTATTTAATCAGGCTAAAAAAATTCAAACCAGGGGGGCGGAGCCTGACCGCTGAAGAAGATGTGCTGAGCCCAGAGCTCTGTCTCATCGGCACCTGCGGGGACCTCTAACAGCCGCTCCAGGAGGCTTATTGATGGGGAAAATCGGCAAGGAAAGAGGGGGAGAAGTCCAGAGTACCCCCAAAGCACAGAAGGGACAAGCAGACATGCAGCAGTACCTAAAAGACCGGAGCACCCGCTCTCCCCGTGCTCCCTCCAAGATGGCACCGGCAGCAGCAAGAGCTTGCAGTAACAGTAAGGAGAGAGAAGATGGGGACTCTTCTGATGAAGAGGAGGGGGGAAATGTATCGAGGAGCTTCATGAGGGAGCTCCTTTCACAGGCACTGCACCCAGTTAAAGCAGATCTGGCTGACATCAAAGAGGATCTGAGGCAGCTGGGGCGCAGGGTGGAAGAGTTAGAGTCCACTGCAGCTGCTATCATCTGTCACTCACATGGGGTAGAAGACACCCTAAAAGAGCACAGAACACAAATTAACAAAGTCCTCTTGATGCAAGAGGACACTGAAAATAGGAACAGGCGTAATAATGTCCGCATTAAAGGACTGCCTGATTCCTGGGCTGCAGAGTGCCTACATAAAGTCACCAAGGAAGTGTTCTGCCAGCTTGTGGGAGAGGAGAGAGCTGCCTCCATTTGCATTGAAAGAGTACACAGGGCGCTCAAACCCCCTCCCCCCCCCCCCCCCCCTCAGACCCACCGAGAGACATTATATGTAAAATCCTTGCATTCCCAGACACACTGGAAATATTGAAAGCAGCGAGGCAAGCAAAGGACATTCGTTATGGGGACGCATCTTTACTCATCTTCCAGGATTTGTCTCCAACTACCCTGGCTAAGCGCAGGATGATGCGCCCTCTCCTAGAAGTCCTGAGGAACAGGGGGATCAGATATGCTTGGCTGTTCCCCTTCGGCCTGGGGCTGACCCACAAGGGCCGCAGGCTAAATATAAGATCCCCAGACGATTTGCTACCTTGTTGGCAACTTCTGGACATGGAACCCATCGAAATACCCAGCTGGCTCCCACTGCCTGACCAGATGCGATTCCCTACCTTAGCAGAAGCAGGGAGCTGGCAACCGGTTACCAACCATAAATCCCCAAAGGGGAAGAAAAGGAAGCCCAGGGAAGAAACAGCAGCGGTGGACACTTGAAAGACCGGCTGGAGCGAGCCTGACAAGTCCACTTGTTTGGTGTGAGTCACGGATCACGCCAACCCCCTTAGCCCTTGGTGGCGGCTTGTTGTTCATTCCGGTTTAAAGGTTATTGTTGGCAGCAGCAGGAGAATTGGGAGTAAGGACGCAGGACTCACTGCAGCGTGGCCTGCCGCGCTCGTAGGGCCAGACATACTGCCCTGTCTGCCACTCCTCCTCCTCCTGACTTTCTTTCTGCTTCTTTTTCCTCCTTTCGCATATAATGTTGTTTTAAATATGCCTCATCTGCTTTAAACAATCATTCCCCCATAGTAGTTGTTATAATGTGTAACTTTATTTGTTATCTCCTGGATTATCACCAGTAATTTCCAGAGGTCCCCGACCGTGCCTGTCAGGTCAGGCTGACTTGGTTATATAGTTAACTGAGTACTGCGCTTCAAATTTGGAAGCAGGCCGTCCTCTACTTAGTGTGAAGTTTGAAACGTTTTAAATTACATTTCTTGAGGGGCTACCCCGGTGGTTCTCTCAAGAAGCACCTAACGGTGCTCTCAACTTCCCTCCAATTTTTCCTGCCCCTTCTCCCCCTCCCCCACCCTACCCTATTCCCAAGCACATTGACTTGGGTAATTGTTTACCTCAAGTGAACGCTCTGGTTATTTGTTACTTATTGTTTCTCTTGTGTCTCCGCATCAAGTGACCCAATGAACGAGATTAAGGTTACGTCTTTTAATGTCCGGGGCCTCAACACGCCAGCGAAACGCCACAACACCGCCTGTCTGATCAAGAAGTATGGGACGAAAATCCTACTCCTACAGGAAACCCATTATAAGGGGATCAGGTGTTTCTCTCTGCCTGGTAAGCAATTTTCACAACACTTTCACAGCACGCACGCGACCTCCGCCTCCAGGGGAGTCTCAACTCTTCTCCACAAATCTATTAATTTTACCTGCGATTCGCAGTATACAGATGGTGAGGGAAGAGTTCTACTCCTGAAGGGGAAGTTGGACAATACACAGATCACCATTGCTAACTTGTATGCACCCAACTCTGATCAGGTTCCATGGTTGATAGCCCAACTGGAGATTCTAAAGAATTTTGCTGTGGGACAGATTATCCTGGGCGGGGATTTGAATCTAACCCTTAATCCCCTTTTAGACGCGTCCACTGGTAGATCTCAAATACCTCAAAAGAGATTGAGGAAACTCAATAAAAGTTTACAGGAGTTGGGCCTGGTGGATGTATGGCGCCTGTTCCACCCAGCAGACAGGGATTATACCTTCTTTTCACAGGTCCACCGAACACATCAAAGGTTGGACTATATCCTAGTCTCCCCGGGGCTCTTAAAGGCTCTTCAGGGGGCTCACATAGATGTGAAGACTGTTTCCGACCACGCTCCAGTTCATGCGGTACTACATCCCTTCAGACAATCTCCCAGAGAGTGGCGCTGGAGATTGAACGCTTCATTGTTCGATTCAATAGAAAATGTAACCACACTCTCAGCTCAAATAGAGGAGTTTTTTCAGTTAAATGCAGGTGGGGAAGTGAGCGAACCCACGGTTTGGGAGGCACACAAGGCCTATGTTAGAGGCTTACTGATTGCAATGGGCTCCAGGGCCAAGAAGAAATCCCAAAAGGAAATTGATGACAAACTAAATCAAATTGCCAGGCTAGAACAAAGAGTTAAACTTTCCCAATCAGAGACCGAGCTAGGCAAGTTGACGGAAATAAGAAAGGAGCTGTTGCTCTGCCTCAACGCCAAGTTTAATAAGAAACATTTGTTCTGGAAGCACATATTTTACATCCAAGGTAATAAGGGAAGCAAACTAACAACTTCCTTAATCAAAAAAGCAAGGATTAGAAACACAATCACCGCGATCAAAACAAAAACGGGCATAGTATCTTCAGACACTAATGTTGTTGCCAAGGAGTTCCAACAATATTATGAAGGCCTCTACAACTTACAAAACCAACCTTCCCCTGAGGAGGCGTTATTAGCCAAATCCAGGATTGACGCTTTTCTCAAAAAAATCCCCCTTCCGAGACTAAGTGAAGAAGCCGCAAATTCTTTATTAGTTCCGGTTACACAAAACGAAATCAAAGAAATAATAACTTCCTCCCCCCCAAACAAAAGCCCGGGCCCAGATGGCCTCTCCATGTCGTACTATAAAACCTTCCAAGACATCCTGATACCCAGAATTACAGACCTATTTAATTCCCTGCTTGAGGGTGCCCCACTTCCCAGACAGACACAAGAGGCGCATATTACGCTTATCCCCAAAGATAAAAAAGATGAGGCCCTCTGTAGCAGCTACAGACCTATTTCCCTTATTAACTTGGATGTTAAACTCTGGGCTAAACTCCTGGCCAAGAGGCTTGGCAGATACTTACCAGACCTCATTAACGAGGAGCAGGCGGGGTTCGTGAGGAGAAGGGAGATAAAGGACAACTGTAGAAGACTATTGCATGCTTCACGCATAGCGCGCTTAAACAAGATCCCCTTAGCATTTGTTGGAACCGATGCGGAAAAGGCGTTTGATCGGGTGGACTGGCAGTATATGAAAAGTACCCTTCTTAATTATAATATCCCAGTCAGCTTCGTATCAGCGATCTTTTCCCTTTACGACGCCCCTCACGCCAGGATTAGGGTGAACGACATTTTGTCACCCCCCTTCGAAATTAAGAATGGCACTCGTCAGGGGTGCCCCCTCTCTCCCTCCTTATTCGTCTTGGCCCTGGAGCCCCTACTGACGCAGATCAGACAAGTCCCAGGTATAGCGGGATTATCTGTGGGTGATACCTCCATATCCACCGCGGCCTTCGCGGACGACATTGTCTTCGTTATAACCAACCCGGAGGAAGGACTTTGTAGACTTGTCGAAATTCTGAAAGCATACGGCGAGATTTCAAATTTCAAAATCAATTTCAACAAGTCCACGGTCTTGAACGTTTCTATCCGGCCTGCGCTTGGCAAAAGACTCTCTAGCTCTTCACTGTTCGCGTGGTCGGAAACAGCTCTGGACTACCTGGGAGTTAAAATTCCAAAAAATTTAGATGATTTATTTGCAACTAATTTTGCCCCACTACTGGATAAGGTGAAAAAAATGGTTAGGGACTACGATTTACCAAGCATCTCCTGGTTCGGGAGACGCAATATACTTAAATCCTATATATTACCGATCATCCTCTACAAGATCAGGATGTTGCCAATATATCTTCCCCCGAGCTTTTCAAGACGCTCCGTACGTTATTTGCAGCCTACGTGTGGAGGCAAAGAAGACCTAGACTAGCATACAGTCTAATGATCAGGAGGAAATCGGAAGGAGGTATAGGTCTACCTAATATTGTAGATTATTACCGGGCGGCCCAGTTAAATTACTGGATGGATTTGACACACCCCTTAGGAGACAAGCTCCTTCCAAAATTAGCACTGGACCACTCTAAGAGCGGTTCACTAGGTGACTTGTGGTTCCCGGAGAGGAAAAGATATCGCGCAAAAGATTTTTCCCTACTGCTGAAGGGCCCATGTGAAGTAGTAGATAAACTAAGGGAGAGTTTGACTCCGAGACCATCTCCAGTGACCCCGTTAAATTTATTACCTAGATATCTGACTCTACAAGGAGATCCGGTTTCTTCCTCCATTTGGAAAAAATGTAATCGTTTTACGGTGGGGGATCTCCAAGGGATGGCTCATAAGCCGGTGGCAGAGATCATTCAAACACTTCTGCCGGACTGGTGCCCTTCATTCCTGGTGAGAGCCTCGGTGACAAGAGTCCTTGAGGATTTCCTTGGTACAAGTAGATCCACCAGGCCCAAAACACCATTCGAACGCTCCTTAATAGATCCTGACCCCAGGGCGCGCAGAATTTCGCGGCTTAGAGGTCAATTTATAGTTCCACAGGTGATAAATAAGCCCGCATTCTTGACCTCATGGGAAAGGGAATTGGGTATCCAGCTGACATCAGCGGACACTAAGTCAATCCTGGCCTCCGCGTATGGCCTCTCTCCATGCATCCTCGCCCAGGAATCTCACTATAAATTATTGGTTCGATGGTATAAAACTCCACAATGGTTGCATGCATACAAGTTGGCTCCAGATGACAGATGTTGGAGATGTGGAGTGGAGACTGGCTCCTATCTGCATATATGGTGGTCATGTGGGAAACTTGAGACCTTCTGGAGAGGAGTGGACGTGGTGCTGGGTAAGATAAAACAGAACTTTGCTTTAACACCAGAGATGATCTTTCTATGGAGACCGTCCCAAACGTTCCATCCGTTGAGAGACAGATTGGTAGCTCAACTGATCGACGCAGCTAAAGCTCTGATTCCGTTGCATTGGAGGGAGGAGTCTCCTCCCCTTCTCTCACATTGGAAGGAGAAGGTGGATTGGATTTATAACTTAGAAGAGCTCGCTAGCTGGCAAAACAATACACAAGAGAAATTCATTACAATGTGGCACCCCTGGCGTGATCTGAGGCTCTTAGACATACTAGCCCAGTAGTCAATGTGCTATCCTATACCCCCCCCCCCCCATACCCTCACCCCACCCCTCTCTACCGCCCCCGGCTTCCCCCACAAGTTGTTATACAGGTACTGAATACAAGCACTTACCCCCGGGGCCAATAGGTCCATTCGGGGGGTGGATATACTGCGGCTGCAGTACCCTGAATTGGTGTAATACGTGTTTGTTGTGAATTATCTCATCAGGGCAGTAGATACCTGTGAATAGGTTGATGTTTATATGACAAGTAACTTTCCTTGTATGTATCGAAAAATCTTGAATAAAATTTGATTTGAAAAAAAAAATAAAAAAATTCAAACCACAGACCAGACCTCAAAATTCAGATCCCAGACCGCAAGAGAAGAAATAAATATTGTGAACCCAGACAAGACACCAAAAGGTACAGCAAAGCAACATAAAAAATGCAAGTTCCAGGTCCCAAAATGTAGACCACAGAAAAGAGCAAAAAACACATATATATTCATAGTCCTGACCAGACCCTATGATTATTTATCTTTCATCCTTCCCAAGTTCTCTGGAGCTAATGCGGTGGCCGAACAGAGGGAAACCCATTGTGGGGGATATCACGGGGAAAACAAGATGGATGTCACGGGTGGCTCTGCGATCTCACCCAACAATGGCGGCAAACAGGCCACGTTCGGTTGTGCGCAGTGGAACAGGTACAATGACTATAGCAAGTTGTTTGAACAGTATTGTAACGTGATGCCAGTACCTTTGTGGGGTTAACTCCAGTTGATGGGGATGAAATAATTGGGATAAATCCACGTAGCTTTGTTGCAAACCAAAAGTACACAGTTTACTGAGTCTTTTTGTAAAGGCATATATAACAGTTGCAGTTCACAGTGTTGCAGTCTTGCCTTGCATTTAAATAAATGTTGCTCTGAACACCTGAATAACACATACAGTTCCTCTTCAACACTCTCTCTTTCTGTTTAAGGTTACTTACAAAAGAATCCCAGTCTTAGTTATCTGGGGGTTATCTGGGGGTTGTTCTCTAAAAGATTAGCTTAGCAGATAATGGAGTAACTATGATAAGTGCTGCTTACACTTTCTCTGGTTTTGCATTTACAGGGGCTCGTACAGCTCACTGTCGTGTAGACAGTTCCCAGTTGTATTTTCCTCCACACTGCATTTGATTCTGTAGCTTTTGATACTCCTACTCCCCACCCCAACAACGTTCACTTGAGTTACACATTTCTTATCTTGTCCACCTCCCGATGACAACCATCTCCACTCCTTCACTTCCTCTTGCTTCTAGCACCCTTTCTCAGTAACCACACCTCACATCCTGCCTCGCCCTGCTTACTTTCCCTCACTTGTATCTTCTCCTCCCCTCTCTACCAATCAGGGATTTTCTATGGTGGCAGCCAATCTTAAGCAAGCTGATACTGGGCAGAATAGCTTAAGCCTGTGAAGAAAGGAGAAGACAGGGTCTCTCCTCCAGACGATACCTTGTATGTCTATGTAGGAGCACATAGTCAGGAATTTCAGGACTTATGATTGTGTGGCTATTCTGTAGGACCCTTCAGACCACTTCACTAAAAAGAAACTGCTGTTATCTATTGCATTAAAGGGGCTGTGCAAATACATTTCCCATGCCTCATACGCTGCAGAGAAAATATGTGGTTGGTCATGGCTTCCCCAGAATGATCAGATGTTTGCTATGGTGGTGGGAGCTGGACCCACAGCAAACAGCTGTTCGCCCCGCATTCTGAAAATAGTTGTACATGTTGGCACAACCCCTTAAATGAAATATATAGTTGGCTGCAGCTGCCCCTGGCACAATCAGCTGATTGCTAGGGTGCAAAGGGCAGGACTCGGGGTTACCAGCTGCTCATCCTGGGCCCTGTATTTTGTGAGGGTTGTGTATCTTGGCAGAACCGCTTTAAAGGGGTTGTCTCGAGGAAGCAGTGCATTTTTTTTTTGCCCAGTCCCCCTAATTAAGCAAACATTACTAAGCCCCCCTGTAAATGACTTTTCTAGCTGGTTTGTACTTACAGTTCCAGCGTTTCAGCAACTTATAAAAATTTTCCCAAGATGGCCGCCGGCTTTTTTCCCGTCGCTTGCTGCAGCCCGACGTGCGCGCTCCCGAGACGCTACCAGCTGTGTCTCCCTGACAACCAGACACCCCGCAGCCGCCGACCGGACCCCTGGATTGAACGCGGCCGACCACGGCACACAGTCACCCACCGCAAGGCAGAAGGTAACCGGCGCAGCCCCCCCCCCCCCCCCCCGGCACAGCGACAGCCCCCCCCATCACAGCGGCAGCCCCCTCATCACAGCGGCAGCCCCCCCAGCACAGCGACAGCCCCCCATCACAGCGACAGCCCCCCCATCACAGCGGCAGCCCCCCCCCGGCACAGCGGCAGCCCCCCCCCCCCCCCGGCACAGCGGCAGCCCCCCCCCCCCCCGGCACAGCGGCAGCCCCTCCGGCACAGCGACAGCCCCCCCATCACAGCGGCAGCCCCCTCATCACAGCGGCAGCCCCCCCCATCACAGCGGCAGCCCCCCCAGCACAGCGACAGCCCCCCATCACAGCGACAGCCCCCCCATCACAGCGGCAGCCCCCCCCCGGCACAGCGGCAGCCCCCCCCCCCCCCCCGGCACAGCGGCAGCCCCCCCGGCCCATCACTTACCTGGGCGGCAGGACGGCGGGACAGCTGGGTGGCTTCTCGGGACAGCTGAGCGGCTCTGCACCTTCCTCTAACAGAGGATGGTACAGAATGGCCGCTCCAGCGCGCTCCTGAGCAGTGACAGCTCGTCTGCGCATGCGCAGAAGAGCTGTAGCGGGGAGCACACTGAAGCGGCTCGTGCTGAAAGGAGAAGACCGGACTGCGCAAGCGCGTCTAAAAAAGCAAGCTGCCAGCGAATTTAGACGGAACCATGGAGACGAGGACGCTAGCAACGGAGCAGGTAAGTGGAATAACTTCTGTATGGCTCATAATTAATGCACGATGTACATTACAAAGTGCATTAATATGGCCATACAGAAGTGTATAGACCCACTTGATTTCGCGAGACAACCCCTTTAAATCTTGTGAAATTCCATATTACATCACAGTTCTGAGCCAAATATCATACTTTCTGGATTATCACATGGAGGGTTAAAGGAACTTTTTCAGCACTTCATTTTTCAAGTTTATTTCATAACCAAATGTCATTTTTGGCACATAAAAAAAGTAAATGGAAATCACATCGGTAGAACATGAGCTCATAAATGAGATAAAGTTTTACAGAACGGTTGTGAAATGTGGTAGAGTAATCAGAAAGCAACACTTATACCTCCTATGAAGAAGAAATGGCGGCATGGAAGCAAGTTCAGAGGACTTGTTGCATACCGGGTGGCTACATAAAAGTTCCTGGTCATGAAACAGCACTCTTATACTGTGCATTGAATAAAGGCAGCTTGAGCTTCTTTCCATTCATTTGAAATAGCAGCCATAGCTCGGAGCGATATTTTGAAACAGACAGGAAGTGATCCAGATTGGCAGCTGGTCCTAAAATTAACAACAAAAAAATGTTTGGAATAAGCAGTAAACACATTAGCATGGCAGAAAAAAGGGTTAGAGTGTGCCAGCTTCCTCAAAAGACTTCCTTCTACTTCTTACTATGCAGCTGGGACACAGTATACATCATAATGAAGGCAGATAGCACGTTATATCAACTAAGTTATTATTTTTAACATTTTTCTTATTTCATTTTTTATGTACCTAAAACAATTTTTTGAAAATGCAGTATTCCAATTTTCATACTAACCACTGCAGTAAACACAGCAGGCTGACATTTCCTCTTTCTCCAGCTCACTAACCTCAGACAGAGTCAGCAGAAGTATCTCATAATCAGTAGAGGATAGTGAAGCTATACCCATGGAAAAAAGTGTTCTGCACCTCCAACATGGTAATTCCAGGGAAGTTTTAATAATAAAATTATATGTAACTATTAGAGATGAGCGCACACCAAAATGCTCGGGTGCTCGTTACTTGGGACGAAATTTTCGCGATGCTCGAGGGTTCGCTTCGAGTAACGAACCCCATTGAAGTCAATGGGCGACCCGAGCATTTTTGTATATCGCCGATGCTCGCTAAGGTTTCCATTTGTGAAAATCTGGGCAATTCAAGAAAGTGATGGGAACGACACAGCAACGGATAGGGCAGACGAGGGGCTACATGTTGGGCTGCATCTCAAGTTCCTTGGTCCCACTATTAAGCCACAATAGCGGCATAAGTGGCCCCCCCCTCCCAACAATTTTTACTTCTGAAAAGCCCTCATTAGCATGGCATACCTTAGCTAAGTACCACACTACCTCCAACAAAGCACAATCACTGCCTGCATGACACTCCGCTGCCACTTCTCCTGGGTTACATGCTGCCCACACTGCATGCCCCAACCAGACCGGGGTTTTTAATTCACAGACACAGGCAGGTACAACTCCCTATTGTGAAGTCCCTGTGGACCGACAGCATGGGTGGGTGCCAGGAAGCCACCGGCAGTACATAAATATATCCCATTGCATTGCCCATCACAGCTGAGGTAATGTCATGTTTAATGCCGGTGGGCTTCGGCCCACACTGCATGCCCCAGTCAGACTGGGGTTCTTTATAAGTAGACACAGGCAGGTACAACTCCCTATTGTGAAGTCCGTGTGGACCGACAGCATGGGTGGGTGCCAGGAAGCCACCGGCGGTACATAAATATATCCCATTGCAGTGCCCAGCACAGCTGATGTAACGTCAGCTTTAATGCAGGTGGGCAAAAAATTAATTGGATTACACTGTAGACGAGGGCCCAAAAAAATTGGTGTACCAACAGTACTAATGTACGTCAGAAAAATTGCCCATGCCCAACCCAGAGGGCAGGTGAAACCCATTAATTGCTTTGTTTAATGTGGCTTAATTTGTAACTAGGCCTGGAGGCAGCCCAGTTAAAATAAAAATTGGTTCAGGTGCAAGTTTCAACGCTTTAATGAGCATTGAAACGTATAAAAATTGTTTACAAAAATTATATGACTGAGCCTTGTGGGCCTAAGAAAAATTGCCCGTTCGGCGTGATTACGTCAGGTTTCAGGAGGAGGAGCAGGAGGAGGAGGATGAATATTATACACAGATTGATGAAGCTAAAAGGTCCACGTTTTTGATGATGATAGAGAACAATGCTTCCATCCACGGGTGCAGCCTACGTATTGTTTAGGTATCGCTGCTGTCCGCTGGTGGAGAAGAGAAGTCTCGGGAAATCCAGGCTTTGTTCATCTTGATGACTGTAAGCCTGTCGACACTGTCGGTTGACAGGCGGGTACGCTTATCTGTGATGATTCCCCCAGCTGCACTAAACACCCTCTCTGACAAGACGCTAGCTACAAGACAAGCAAGCACCTCCAGGGCATACAGCGCGAGTTCAGGCCACGTGTCCAGCTTCGACACCCAGTAGTTGTAGGGGGCAGAGGCGTCACGGAGGACGGTCGTGCGATCGGCTACGTACTCCCTCACCATCCTTTTACAGTGCTCCCGCCGACTCAGCCTTGACTGGGGAGCAGTGACACAGTCTTGCTGGGGAGCCAGAAAGCTGCCAAAGGCCTTAGAGAGTGTTCCCCTGCCTGTGCTGTACATGCTGCCTGATCTCCGCGCCTCCCCTGCTAACTGGCCCTCGGAACTGCGCCTTCGGCCACTAGCGCTGTCGGATGGGAATTTTACCATCAGTTTGTCTGCCAGGGTCCTGTGGTATAGCATCACTCTTGAACCCCTTTGCTCTTCGGGTATGAGAGTGGAAAGGTTCTCCTTATACCGTGGGTCGAGCAGTGTGTACACCCAGTAATCCGTAGGGGCCAGAATGCGTGTAACGCGAGGGTCACGGGAAAGGCATCCTAACATGAAGTCAGCCATGTGTGCCAGGGTACCTGTACGCAACACATCGCTGTCCTCACTAGGAAGATCACTTTCAGGATCCTCGTTCTCCTCCTCCTCCTCAGGCCATACACGCTGAAAGGATGACAGGCAAGCAGCATGGGTACCATCAGCAGTGGGCCAAGCTGTCTCTTTCCCCTCCTCCTCATGCTCCTCCTCCTCCTCCTCAACGCGCTGA
Source organism: Eleutherodactylus coqui (assembly GCF_035609145.1). Taxonomy (NCBI): domain Eukaryota; kingdom Metazoa; phylum Chordata; class Amphibia; order Anura; family Eleutherodactylidae; genus Eleutherodactylus; species Eleutherodactylus coqui. Next base: position 36,104,768 of record NC_089843.1, read on the forward strand.
GATATAGGCAGGAGGGTGCTCTGACTATCCAGCGACATACTGTCTTCCCCCGCCTCTGTTTCTAAGCGCAAAGCGTCTGCCTTTATGCTTTGCAGGGAACTTCTCAAGAGGCATAGCAGAGGAATGGTGATGCTAATGATTGCAGCATCGCCGATCACCATCTGGGTAGACTCCTCAAAGTTTCCAAGGACCTGGCAGATGTCTGCCAACTAGGCCCACTCTTCTGTAAAGAATTGAGGAGGTTGACTCCCATTGCGCCGCCCATGTTGGAGTTGGTATTCCACTATAGCTCTACGCTGCTCATAGAGCCTGGCCAACATGTGGAGCGTAGAGTTCCACTGTGTGGGCACGTCGCACAGCAGTCGGTGCACTGGCAGATGAAACCGATGTTGCAGGGTGCGCAGGGTGGCAGCGTCCGTGTGGGACTTGCGGAAATGTGCGCAGAGCCGGCGCACCTTTCCGAGCAGGTCTGACAAGCGTGGGTAGCTTTTCAGAAAGCGCTGAACCACCAAATTAAAGACGTGGGCCAGGCATGGCACGTGCGTGAGGCTCCCGAGCTGCAGAGCCGCCACTAGGTTACGGCCGTTGTCACACACGACCATGCCCGGTTGGAGGCTCAGCGGCGCAAGCCAGCGGTCGGTCTGCTCTGTCAGACCCTGCAGCAGTTTATGGGCCGTGTGCCTCTTCTCTCCTAAGCTGAGTAGTTTCAGCACGGCCTGCTGACGCTTGCCCACCGCTGTGCTGCCGTGCCGCGCGACACCAACTGCTGGCGACGTGCTGCTGCTGACACATCTTGATTGCGAGACAGAGGTTGTGTAGGAGGAGGAGGAGGGTGGTTTAGTGGAGGAAGCATACACCGCCGCAGATACCACCACCGAGCTGGGGCCCGCAATTCTGGGGGTGGGTAGGACGTGAGCGGTCCCAGGCTCTGACTCTGTCCCAGCCTCCACTAAATTCACCCAATGTGCGGTCAGGGAGATATAGTGGCCCTGCCCACCTCTGCTTGTCCACGTGTCCGTTGTTAAGTGGACCTTGGCAGTAACGGCGTTGGTGAGGGCGCGTACAATGTTGCGAGAGACGTAGTCGTGCAGGGCTGGGACGGCACATCGGGAAAAGTAGTGGCGACTGGGAACTGAATAGCGCGGGGCCGCCGCCGCCATCATACCTTTGAAAGCCTCCGTTTCCACAACCCTATACGGCAGCATCTCCAGGCTGATAAATTTGGCAATGTGTACGTTTAACGCTTGAGCGTGCGGGTGCGTGGCGGCGTACTTGCGCTTGCGCTCCAACACTTGCGCTAGCGACGGCTGGACGGTGCGCTGAGAGACATTGATGGATGGGGCCGAGGTCAGCGGAGTTGAGGGTGTGGGTGCAGGCCAGGAGACGGTAGTGCCTGTGTCCTGAGAGGGGGGTTGGATCTCAGTGGCAGGTTGGGGCACAGGGGGAGAGGCAGCGGCGCGAAAAAGTTTGCACACCACTGTTCGTCGGTCGTCTGCACTCTCAGTGAAAAACTGCCACACCTTTGAGCACCTCGGCCTCTGCAGGGTGGCATGGTGCGAGGGGGCGCTTTGGGAAACAGTTGGTGGATTATTCGGTCTGGCTCTGCCTCTACCCCTGGACACCGCACTGCCTCTTCCAACCTGCCCTGCTGCTGCACTTGCCTCCCCCTCTGAAGACCTGTCCTCAGTAGGCGTAGCAAACCAGGTGGGGTCAGTCACCTCATCGTCCTGCTGCTCTTCCTCCGAATCCTCTGTGCGCTCCTCCCTTGGACTTACTCCAATTACTACTTCCTGACTGATAGACAACTGTGTCTCATCATCATCGTCCTCCTCACCCACTGAAAGCTCTTGAGACAGTTGGCGGAAGTTCCCTGCCTCATCCCCCGGACCCCGGGAACTTTCCAAAGGTTGGGCATCGGTCACGACAAACTCCTCCAGTGGGAGAGGATTCGGAACCATTGCTGCCCATTCTGGGCAGGGGCCCGAGAACAGTTCCTGGGAGTCTGCCTGCTCCTCAGAATGTGTCATTGTAATGGAGTGAGGAGGCTGGGAGGAAGGAGGAGCAGCAGCCAGAGGATTCAGAGTTGCAGCAGTGGACGGCGCAGAATTCTGGGTGGTCGATAGATTGCTGGATGCACTTTCTGCCATCCACGACAGGACCTGCTCACACTGCTCATTTTCTAATAAAGGTCTACCGCGTGGACCCATTAATTGTGAGATGAATGTGGGGACGCCAGAAACGTGCCTCTCTCCTAATCCCGCAGCAGTCGGCTGCGATACACCTGGATCAGGAGCTCGGCCTGTGCCCACACCCTGACTTGGGCCTCCGCGTCCTCGCCCGCGTCCATGTCCTCTAGGCCTACCCCTACCCCTCAGCATTCTGTATTACCAGTAGTGCAGAAACAGAACGCTGTAATTAAATGTGCCGCTTATTGGCCTGTGGTTGGAGGCTGGCTTCGCTTACGGAACGCACAGCAGAGGCAGGAAAGAATTTTGCGCAAGCCTGCTGTAACACTTACCTGGCTGTGTATGAATTAGGACAACTACCCCCAGCAGAGACGCAGTACAGTCAGGACGGTCACAGGCAGCCCAAATAGATTTTTTTTCCCAAATTTGTTTGGAAAAGCCCACTGCCTATATAGACTGGATATGTATTTCACTGTCCATGCCTCACCACCACTACTGGCCGTGGACTATGTAAAATTACTGCAGACTGTTTCACTCTGGACAGGATGACAGCGGTGATCTAAGAGGCAACGCAGAGCCAGGAAAGAATTTTGCGCAAGCCTGCTGTAACACTTAGCTGGCTGCGTATGAATTAGGACAACTACCCCCAGCAGAGACGCAGTACAGTCAGGACGGTCACAGGCAGCCCAAATAGATTTTTTTTCCAAAATTTTTTTGGAAAAGCCCACTGCCTATATAGACTGGATATGTCTTTCACTGTCCCTGCCTCACCACCACTACTGGCTGTGGACTATGTAAAATTACTGCAGGACGCAATGCTCTGCACGCAATGCTCTGCATGGCCGATATACAAAAAAAAAAAAAAAGTGCAACACTGCAAAAAGCAGCCTCAACAGTACTGCACACGGTCAGATGTGGTCCTAAGAAGGACCGTTGGGGTTCTTGAAGCCTAACATCAATCCTAACACTCTCCCTATAGCAGCTCCGGCATCAGCAGCACTTTCCCTGATCTCTGTCAGAATGCATCTGTGGCGAGCCGCGGGAGGGGCCGATTTATATACTCGGGTGACACCTGATCTCGCCAGCCACTCACTGCAGGGGGGTGGTATAGGGCTTGAACGTCGCAGGGGGGAGTTGTAATGCCTTCCCTGTCTTTCTATTGGCCAGAAAAGCGCGCTAACGTCTCAGAGATGAAAGTGAAAGTAACTCGAACATCGCGTGGTACTCGTCTGGAGTAACGAGCATCTCGAACATGCTAATACTTGAACGAGTATCAAGCTCGGACGAGTACGTTCGCTCATCTCTAGTAACTATTAGATAGGAATAGATAGATATATAGATCTCTCTCTCTCTCTCTCTCTCTCTCTCTCTCTCTCTCTATATATATATATATATATATATATATATATGTACATATCTATATATAGATTGATTAATCTATCTATCTATCTCATATCTATCTATCTATCTATCTATCTATCTCATATCTATCTATCTATCCATCTATCTATCTATCTATCTCATATCTATCTATCCATCTATCTATCTATCTATCTATCTATCTATCTATTCATACATAGCTGACCGTGAACACTTCTGTGGTTGAACTAAATACTCAGTGAATTATAATGAAGACCATACAAGTATCCACCTCTAACTGCAACTACATCTCTTTTTCAAAATCTTCCCTCCTTCCCATTTATTATCTTACTTCCAGGATTTCCTTCCTTCCAACCCTCCACCTCTTTTCTGTCTTCCTTGCTTTTCTTCTTTCCTTCCTCTAATCCTTCATTCCCTCCCTTTCTCCTGACCCTACTTCCTACTATCCTTCCCACTTTTCCTTTCTTCATCCCTTCCTTCATTCTGTCCTCACCTACCTTCAATCCATCCCTCTCTCCTGACCTTTTTCTTCTTGCTTTTTTCATCTTCCTTCCTTTCCACCTTTCCTTTCTCGCAACTTTACTTCCATCCTTTCTTGCTTCTCTCCTTTATTTCTTTAACCCTTTCTTTTTTCTCTATTTTCTTTCTTCCTAACCTTTCCTGCCAAACTCCCTGTCTTCTGACATGCCTTGCTTTCCTCTTTCTTTTCTTTCCTGTATTCCTTGTTACTCCTTTCCTTCTTCTTTTCCTCTCTTTCTCTGTATTCCTTCCTGTATCCTTTCTTTCCCTGCACTTTGCTCTTACTTCCTACCTATCTTCCTTCCCTTTTTTTCCTTTTAGTCTTTCTTTCTCTTCTGACCTTCTTTCCTTCTCACCCTCCCTCTTTCCTAACCTTCATTGCTACCTTTCTTAATTCCAAACTTTTTTTCTTCTCTCCTTTCCTTCCTTCCTGATCTTTCTTTCCAAACTCCTTTCTTCCCTACCATTTTGTCTCCCTTCCTTCTTTTCTTCTTACCCCCCACTCTTTGATCCTGCCTTCTTCTGTACTCTCCCTTCTTCAGAGCCCCCTTCTTTCCCTATATTCCTTCCTTATCTCCCATTATGCTGACCGTACTTCTATCTTCCTTCCCCCTCTTTCTTCCTGAATCCTTTCCTTCTCTCCTGAGTTTGCTTCCTTCCCACCCTCCCTCTCTCTTGACCATTCGTCCTTACCTTCCTTACTTCCATCCTTTCTTCCTTCTCTCCTTTCCCTGCTGTTCTGACCTTTGTTTCCAAACTCCCTCTCTCTAGACTGACCTTTCTTAGTTCCTTTCTCTTTCCTTCCCTTCCATCCTGTCTCTCCACCACTCTTTTTTACCCTCTCTCCTTCACTATCTCCCTTCCTTCCCTTCCACCCTCCCTTCCTTTATTCCTCTATTTTCTTACGTATTTTTCTATATTCCTTCCTTTGCATATTCCATATGAAATACATTTTGATTTTGCTTCAGACCCAACAAAAATATCACCACCATCGGGAAATTCATGTTTTTTTACATATACATCTTTTATTATTGCCTCGAATCACCGCTGACATTAAAAGTTTAAAAAAATCTGTAAAGGTAAAGTTTAATTTCCCAGAGGAGATGTGTAATCCATTGAACCCTTTGAACTCTAAAATAAAAGGAATTTGCAGAAATTGAGGGTTTTACTGCAGAGAAAACAAAGTCAGCAAATTGTTATTTTTCATAGATGAAGAAAGAAAATCAAATGAAAAACTCTGAATCCTTTTGCTAAATAGAAAAGAGTCCTAGTCAGGAAAAGTTACATTTACACTTCTATTATTATGAAAGTTAAAGGGTTTGTCCAGGATAAGAAAAGCATGGCTGCTTTCTTCCATAAGCAACTGTCCATGGGTGATGTATGGTACGGCACCTCAGCTACATTCACTTCAAAGCTCCCAAGCTGCAATTCCAGAAAAAAATGACTGAATGTGAATATAGCTTTAAAACTACATAAGAAGTTAGCCCTCATTAACCATTTCCATATCTCTGTTCCATTTGTGGAGTAGAGAAATGGTAATAAAATAGAATTGAACTGTTTCCGTTTTTTTCCCTATTGCTTTCAATGGGGTTAAAAAAAAGCTAAATATTTCAATTTACTTCTGTTCGTTTCCATTTTGTTTAATTTCCAAATGCACTATTTGCTTAGTTTACAAAAACGGAAATACAATGAATTGGAAACAAATGGAAATATTTCCATTTTTTTAAAAAACCCTTTGAAATCAATGAGAAAAAAATGGAAACAGTTTAATTCTGTTTTATTTCCGTTTCTCTGCTCCACAAACACAACAGAGAAATGAAAATGGATAATAGGGGCTGAAGCCAATGGGAGTGAGCCCAAACTTTGTAAATGCATTGCATCCCTTACATTCTTCTGATATCGAGTTGCACTCTTTAAGCGTATGTTCACACGGGGAGGAAATGCATAGAAAAGACCACAGTGGACTCCTTTGATCTTCTTTGTTAGAGCAGGTCAGCAATTGTGTGTTACAGCCACAGTCCGGCTCCTGAATGTGCCAGTATGGCAATCACCGATTGGCAATAAGGATTCACGCCAGCTCAAAAACCAAGTCACTGAAAAGAATCCAAAAATTTAAGCTTCATTACTTAGCTTGGGGATAATTTCTCTGAACAGTAGAAGTTCTCCCTGATAGTTGAAGATTAACTTTTCTGTTATCCATAAGTAGGGCAGGGTTTGGATACCTGTGATTGCAAATGTGATTATATCATGGACTTGATGTTCGTACGCAATTCTAAAATTTAGATGTGTCGAGTTCTTTGATTTTAATTAAAAATATAATAAAGATTGTGTTATTGGATTCTTTTCAGTGAGCGAGTTAATGTGCGGGTACACTGCTTCTCACATAATCACGGTGACATAGTGGTATGGCGCAGATACTCCACAGACTCCTGTTTTATAACTTTTTTTTGGAAGAATATTTAAAACTGGATGCATAAAAACCAAATGTATGAGAGATGGTAAAAATATGTATGAAAACAACCCACATGGTTTCAATATGGAAATGTAGAACAAATGAACTACTAAGTAAATAACTGGAGAAAACTTCTGATATTTAGGCGTTTTTTGCCGCGATTTGCGCATGCGCATGCGTCCGGCGATTTTATAAAACCATTGCTTTGCAATGGTATCGGACACATGAGCACTTTTTATGCGCTCGTCCGATAAATTATAGAACAGAAATCGCAGATTGCACCTATCTGCGATCTGCGATTCCTGTTCTCTTCTTTATATGCGCTCAATGGGGCCGGCGGCAGCAGCGCCGACCCCATTGAGAACATATAGAAGGCAAATCCTTCTTCTTGGCTCAGCGCTGAGCCAATCAGGGGGCAGGTCTGACTCACACCCCCTTCACACCCACTGCAGCCCGGCCGCGCGGAACTCCGGCTGCCGGGAGCAGGTAAGTATATATATATTTTTTATTTTAACACTTTTCTGGATGAATTGCAGGGAAGGGCTTATATATTTAAGCCCTTCCCGACAATTCATCCCACACTCGCCCGCAGCGCATTGCTTTCAATGGAGCGGGCTGTATTGCCGGCTCCATTGAATGCAATGCGCTGGACAGCTCCGGCCCGTTTCTAATGAAACGCGGCTAGGAGCAGATTTTCGGGCGATTTTCGGGCACCGGTCACGCGATTTGCGGATTTACATCCGTCATGCGATCCGCAAATCGCGCGAAGAAACGCCCGTCTGACTAAGGCCTTATTGTGAAGTCCGTTTCTTAATGATCTAAGGAAAAACTCCCCCAGTTGTGATTTGTAAAGGTACTACTAAAGTGTGTGCTCTACCACTGTATATGTAGAATACAGTTTATTAAGATCAAAGTCAGATGAGCATTTTTTTGCGCACGCCTATTTGGCCAAAAAAAAGTGTGTCTGATAGAACCATTGTTCCTTATATAGTGTTCACATGTCCATCTTTTACGGGCACAAAATGCGTGCACCTGCAAAAGATAGGACATGCGTGCACCGGGAAGGTCTGTGCTGTGCGTAAAATATCCCTATAAGGCAGTCAAATCATCACTGAACACTGTGACAGCACTGTCACAGTGTTCAGTGATGATGGGACTTCCTGTGGGGATGAAAGAATTCCCTGCCACAGCACTCAGCCATTCATTGAATTCACCCCCTATTGACATCTAATTCATTGACTTCAATGAATGGCTGAGCGTTGCCTCTGATTGGCTGAGCTCTGTGACTAATCACAGGCAGCGCTTAGCTGTCATTGTGATTGGCTGAGCGCTCAGCCAATGAGACCAGCACTTTCTGGAGGTGGAGATTTTTAAATCCCTGGCAATCAGAAAGTGCTTCAGAGCAGTCCCAGTATGGAAGAGAGAAGACGCGTCGGAGCCCCGACAGCAGCGGAAGGTGATGTATATATCTTTTTTATTTTTTACACCAGCTACGGATAATTTTCAGTTAAGGGCTTATATTTCAAGCCGTTCCCCAAAAATCACTGGGGGGGGTGGGGGGTTGCCTGCAGTAGTGCCGGCCCCATTGAAAGCAATGGACAAGGAGCTTTGATCACACGCATTTTTAACATGTGTGGATCGGGGTCTTTTTTCGCACACATAGGTGCGCAAAAAACAACGCCTGTCTTTCTGAGTCCTAAAGGGGTAGTCTAACTTTTTTGCAAACGGTGAGCTATCCACTAGTCCATCGGCTCATTGTCCATCTTATTGCCACTGCAGCAGGCTGGATGTCGTCAACAGTGGTGCTTGACTGTGTACCACCCCTTTCTCAGAACAATTCTTGACATCCACCTTTGAGCTCTTTTATCAACAAGTTATTCCTGTCTACTGGATCCCCTTTTGCTGTATGTTTTTCTTGATCAAGCCATCCTCAAGATATTCTGCACATCGCTACATGAGAAAACCCCATGCGGTTGGCAGTGAGGCCGAGACTATTCTAGCACCGATGATTGCGGCCTCATTGGAAGTCGCTCAGATCACTGGATTTTCCCATCTAATGTAGATTCACACTGAAACTGATCCACAGAAAACTTGTCCCGTAATTTTATGCTCCACTCCGAGTTCACGGGGGTAATTTCCATACAGGGAAGCGTCAATTGTGTAAAGGGCCGGGAGCTCTAATAAAAAGGCCATTCAATATATACATTATTGAAGTATTAGGTTAGGAAGGCAATTCTATTGTTCCGTAGACCTTACAGCCATATTTTTAGCAGCTATACATATGGATGTGACCAGCTCAGCTTATTTAAATTCTATGTAAGGATATTCTCATTTGACCATAACTCATGTTCTGCAGATTGTCTGAATTTGCGAGGAAACTTGAATTAATCATTGATTACAGCAAATTTGGGTGACCTAATTATAACTTCAGAGCTAATGATGTTAGAAGGAAAAATAGAGCAATTACCAGGAAAATGTGTTTTAATTTGACACATGCAATTTGCTTCTACCACACCTGCCATTTTTCATGCAAAATTATGAGCACCATCAGATTTTCATCCTAAGCAAATTATTGAACGTTGTTGTGATTTATGAACTTTTTTTTTGCATACAATAATTAAAATCTGTAAAGTGAAATGAAACGAATGATCTGCATAAAGGATGAATGTGGCAGTGCCTTCACACGTCAAGAGAGCCGAGGACAAACATTCTTGTATTGAACCGCTATATAAACTGATGACTAATTTTTTAATATGAATTTTAATGTTTTACTTGACATTTTCAAAAATAATAGAAAACAAAAATATCTTTTATGCAGAATTCAATTAGAACTATGAACAGAGGAAGAAAAGAGATCAGCCGTGTTGGGTATCGTTCAAGCACAAGGCCCACAGGCTGAATCTGATCCGCCACCTCATTTTATGTGGCCCGCTGGCTATGCTGCAAACTAACAGGCATTCCACTCACCCCGCCTGGAGCTCCGGTCTAGTGGCAGCAGTGCGGAGTCTATGACCGCTGACCTCTCCCCCTGGTATCTGTGTGCACTCTCCTGTATGCAGCGCAAGCTTAGATGGAAGGAGATGTCAGTAGTGGTGGATTCTGCACTGCTGCCACCAGACCAGAGCTGTAGGCTGGGTGGGTGGAATGCCTCTAAGGATGCTGACTGGTCAGAGGTCAATAGGGGGCTGTTATTACTACTGGAACTACTATGAGGGTCACTTATTACTAGAGACGCCTGTCTATCTTTAGGTGAGAGGACAACTGAACCCTTTCCGTCTTTAGGTGAGACAACGCCTGAACCCCTCCTTTTCGTAGGTAATAGGACGTCTGAACCCCTTCCATTCTTAGGTGATAGGATTCCTGATTTTCCCTTCGTCCATAGGTGTACAGGCACCTGGTGGGAACTATGTCTTGTTTTTAGTTTGTAGTCAGGTGTTCCCTAGGTTCCTATGTGAGGACATCCTTATCAGGACGATAGTCCCGTTTTTAGGCAGGTTTCCCCGGCTTCTGTGGTATAGCGTCAGGCTTCCCCCTTTCACTTTTTTATTTCACGTTTGGTTTATGTTTGGTGACCTCTGTGTCCGGGCCTTGAGTGCATGCCCTCGTTTGTGTAGGTCATTGTTCACAAGGCCTGCACAAACATAACATTCGCACACTTGATATAGTCTTTGCTAATTGGACTTTGTTACTCCAGTTCTGCACTGTTGGGCTTCTTTTGTAACCTCCAGCCCCCTTCAACTGATTTTATTAATATTCAGGGACACATCTCAATACTTGCTACTGCTTCATTACTGGTTGACACTCAACCAGTCATTGCATTCCTAACCTGGGTCAACTTGTATCTCATTCCACCTTTAACTTTAGAGGAAGTATTAGTTGGCCAACATCTAGCTCTGTTATTCGGCACCACACTCTATAGCACTTATAATTAGGCACTGCATTGTTATTTGTAGACTGTATAACTCTACATCATATTGGGAGAGGGGCAACAACAGGTTGTACGGTGAGACTGGCTATGGTATTCTCTCCAAATGTACATGCTCTAGTACGTCTTCATTTTACCTTTCACCCCATTAATTATTTTGCAGGCACACATCTCTAGACCACTCATACCTTCAAACAGTCTTTATGGATAAAAGTTCCTTAGTCAATCTATTTATATCCTACAGATCTCGGGAATAAAACTTACTTTATAACAAGGTAAAAAAGCCACGTTCAACATTTTGAATATATTTCTTGAGACTTTTCATCTTCCCATCCTCCGTTTTTTCTTTTAAAGATCCCTTATAAAACCATTAAATCCCATCTTACATTGTTCCCTCATTATTATCTAAGTCTCAATATTGAAGCTGGTGGGAAAATTCATGCCGTCAGCCGTTTGTCCATTGGTATAATCTGCAATGCGGTTTGAATAATATGATGAAGCAATGTGGTCACCGGCTTATTAGTATTAATATTTGTTTGGGCTAAATCAGATGAAATGCATCTGCAATATTATTACCTTTCAAATTGTGTTATTCTCGCCTTCCGTGAGGCTGACTTCAATTATTTGTGTCAAGCCGGCCTGGATGTTTTGCCTGGAGTTGCGCTAAAGCTCGGTCATACAATTTGCAAAGATTATCATTTGACTGTCACAGAAAGAGGATTAAGAGTCTACTGCAGGAGGATAGAATTGGCTGTGAGGGACAAATTCCAGTTTGCAAGCAAACAATGCAGTAATGTCATTACAAAAACATTCAGAAGGCAGCCCGGTTACAGCGGAGACTCGGCAAATGTATCACATTGGAGCATTTATTGGAGACACCAAAAGGAGATCTTTTAAATAATTCTAAATTATTCTTTACCATTAGTTTTCATATTCATTGACGAAACTGTTTAGAGATACAATATTATATCCCATGTATATAGGGGTTCATTGCACAGGAGCTTCCAAGCTTTGCATTATAGTGCAAGAGGATGCCAGAAAAAGTTGAACCAGTGCATGTTGAGAATCAACTTATATAATGGGATACAAACATTTTTCCATCAATTTCAGCTGCAGTTATACATATCTATGGCATTTCAGATCATGGGCTAGGGGGTGGGGCTTAGCAAAGGGGGAAGGTCCTGATTCCTTCAGGACCAGAGATTTTTCATTTTTTTATTTTCATTCTTTCATCACCACCTTCCCAAACTTTTTATTTTCTATTGACATAGCTTGTTTTTGCAGGACAAGTTATATTTTTAATGGTACCATATAATGTAAGAAAAAAGATAAATGCCATTTTTGGGGGATTCAGTTGTACAGCGTTCACAGTGCAGTAAGAATGACATATGAATTTTGTTCTATGCATAAGTACAATTACGGTGATAACAAATTTATATATATATATATATATATGTGTGTGTTTTCTGGAATAGATGTCAGGCTTGGTAGTGGGGCAGTCCATTCCACCCCCTCCACTCCAGGTCTTATTAGGGGGAGTCAAGCTCCCCAGGTGTAGAGGCAGGGTGCAGCTGGAAGCTGCTAGCTGTTGGCTGCTGGCTGCTGGTCTCATGAGACACCTTTTCCCTTACCAAGGGACAAACTAGACTTTTGTACAATCGTGTGGTTTTCGTGCGGCTGCAGCTAGCCGTCCGTATAGTCAGGAACGGACTCTGTATAGTAAGTGCTGGATAAGCAGGATTTTGTTTTATGCCTGAAGTTAAGGCTGTATTTTGTTTATTTTTATGATTTCTAATAAGCACATACCAAGCCTGTATGGACTTTATGTGCTGTTGTGGTCTCTGACTGCCGCTCATACTGCAACCCCCGTGCTCTACCTGAGCTGACTCTCCCACAATATATATATATATTTTTAATTGCTTTCCATTGCTATAATCTGAGACCCGTAATTAAAAATAAAAATTAAGAACTTGGGCTGTGTGGGTGCAAGGTTAGCTGTAGTTTTTATTAATACCGTTTTAAGAAACATATGTCTGTTTGATCACTTTTTATTTACATTTTTGGGAGACTGTATACAAAAAAAAATGCAATTCCAGCATTCTATTTTTTTTTTTTAACAACTTTCACCTTGGGGGATAAATATTGTGATATTTTAGTAGTTCAGACTTTTATGTATAAAAATATACCAAATATGTGGGTTTTATAACTATTTACATTTTTTATAGAAAAAATGAGTTTTTTTAAAAACTTTTAATATTTTTTAAATTATTTTACTGTAAAAAAAACTTTATTATCTTATTCATAGTTTTATTTGATCACTTGTATTAGTGATTTTTCGTGCTGCTGTGGGCAGGGCTTGTCAGGTATCTATGTGTGACAGCCCTGGGGGCCTTCAGTAGGCCATCAGCACCCCACAATCTCATTATGAGGGATGCCAATGGGGCGTGGGAAGGGGTCCCTTCATCCGGCTGACTGTTTAGACATGTAATAAGCTTTGACTGCGGCATCTAAACAGTTAACTGCCACTATCAGAGTTAACACTGATCAGGTCAGTTATTGCCAGCTGTCAGCTATCCAAAACAGCTGATAGCCACCGTGTATGGAGTGGACTTGACTCCCAAGCCCACTCAATACAGCCTATACAATCACATGATGTAAATTTGCATTGAAGTGGTTAAAGTGTACCTAACTTTTCTGATGACATGTTGGAATAAGGCCTCAATCAGACGAGCATTTTTGTTTTACGTTGCTAGCAGTGCACAGAATGCGCTTCTGATAGGAAATCAATAGGTTCCTATATGAGCGCTCACTTGAGAGAATGTAGGCACGCAAAACGGCGCACACCTATCAAGGATAGGGCATACTGCAGGTCACATGTAGCTCGGCGAGGCGCACCAAGGATAGGACCTGTCCGGTCTTTGTTGTGTGCTTTGCAGGAGTTTCCATTGACTCCTGTGGGAGCTGGAATTTATGAAAACTCTTGTGGAGGAAAAGAAGGTTCCCCGCTGCTTACGGCAGGGCATTTAAAACTGGCTGCCCAAAAGCACATTTTAAATGTCCCTCTGTAAACTCCTGTTGGTCCCTGTGGGAATAAGGGAACTCCCTGAGGGTTCCTTTAATCCCCGCAGGGACTAACAGGAATTTGCAGCGGGACATGTAGCAGGTTTTAAATGTCCTGCTATAGACAGCGGGATATTCCTCTAACCATACTGCTGGGCAATTCCCCAGCAGTGAGTGGGCAGTAGGGACTCCCTCCACCTCTCTCCCCAAGGCATATCCCTATAGTGGGAAGATAGAGGGGAGTAGGGTTACAGGGCTTTCCCAGTGGACTTTCCCAAGTGTGTGGAAGTAAGGGGTGGGGCTAGATGGATCCACCCTCTAGCCCCACCCCCTCTATATTTGCTATGCGGGACCTCTATGAAAAGCCCTATAGCTCTGCCCACTCTCTCTGCACTATGGGGATATCCATTGGGTTCCCCAGAGCAGGGAGAGAGAGACCAGGTTTATGGATTAATTACCCGTAGTAGGGAGAGAAAGCAGAGCTATAGGAGATTTCCCCATAGCAGAGAGAGAGCAGAACTATGGGGGATTAACTCATAGTCCCGCTCTGTCTCTCCCTGCTATGGATTAATCCCTTATAGCTCTGCTCTCTCTCCCTGCTATGGGGAAATCCCAAAGCCCTGCGGGGCTTCTTCTCTACCTCCTCCTGGAGCAGCTGCGCTCTTTAAAGTGCAGCTGCTCCAATGAATTGGCGATTTTCATGTGCGTGAAGCTCGAGTCTTCTGCGCATGAAACATTGCCCGTTAATGCGATTTTTGCACACATGAGCGGCTTTCTTTTTTGTGAGCCTATTGTTGCGCAAAAAAACGCTTGTCTGACCTAAGTTGGCATGTGTATAGATGAGGAGTATCACTATTTGGATCATTATCTGATATGTCTCCTGCTTTTCCCCATTTTGCCTCTCTATAAAGTTTATATTTGATTCTCACTTTTTCCTGGACTGGTGGTAGGAGCCTGGATGCTGTGCAGTCTTCCATATAATGTGCACAGAGAACTGCAAATGATGCTCTTTAACACACCCCAAGAGATAAAACATCATCATATAAGTCAGTGTACAGCAATACTAAACAGTGAAGATGTGTATAAACAGGAAAAAACTCCAGCAGGACCCGTGTGTGTCTCTCCCTCCTCCACGCCCCGCAACCTTCCTCTCCGCTTTCATAGTCTTCAATGAATTATCCCTCTTGTTTACTTTTTGAGATAACATCAATAGAATTGGAGAAAGGTAGATTACTAATCTGATGGGATATGTAGAGAAGATTTTTTGCCGATGCGAATTCCCAATGCAGATTCAGCATGGAATCCATGTCAAGAAATGACAAACCTGCAAGTGCCATGCGTTTACTGTAGCTGGTGGCCAAAGTTTTGCTGTGTGAACATACCCTTATGCTATATTCAAAGGGTTGAGTGTGAATTCCATCAGTGAAAAGCTGAGCAGTATCACTATGGGTGCATGTGCTTTTTACATCAGTTTTTGTGTTTCTAAAGTACGAATGTCATCCAAGCGTTATCCGTTTTTCATTGACGTTAATTGGTGAGTTCTGTTTTTTTAATGCTCCCTTTTGCCTTAAAATAGTGATTCTGGACTGAGAATCACACCAGAATAGGACAAGTTGTGAAAAATCGATGACCATTGATTCATGAAACAAAATTGCACATGTGAATACACAAATTGACTTTAAACGGTCTGATTTCTGTCATTTTTAAACTCAGTTGGAACTCAAATGCTAAAATCGGCACAGATTTGAATACTGAGTTTAGGAAGCCACTTCAATAATTCAGCAAAATTCCTTGTGATTTAGTAAATGGCAGATAGTATATTTCCGTATTTGAAGGCGATATTAGGTTAAGTATTGCAGAAGATAGTCTGGTGTTATTTTACACACAGATTTGAAGGGTTTGATGGATGGTGAATTGAATTGTGGCAACCAATGCCAGGCAGCTGCTGCTAAGCCAAGTAAGATCACTCGAAAAGTCTAGATGCAGATAATGACTATCCCACCATGGAGGTTATCATTGAAGGGGTTGTACCAGAATACATTTTTATAACCTAGGATAGATCATAAAAGTCTGGTTTATTGGTGTCTCACCACTGAGACCCCACAATCCCAAGAATGGGGTCCCATTTCCCGCTCTTCTGTTACTGTAAGGTTGCTTTTTCCACCCGCAGTGATGTTATATTGAACGCAGTAATAGTCGTGCATGTGCAGTCACCACTCCCTTCATTTTAGGGGCTATGATGGATATAGCCAAGCACTTATACTTGGCAATCTTCTTTGCTTACAATGAAAATGAATGGAACGTCACCACACATGCACGGCCATCACTCTATTCAATCTCCTCCTCACTGTGTAGTGGGGATTGGGAGGGCAACAAGTACACAGTGGGGAAAACAGTGGAAATAGGACTCCTGTTCTCGGGATCAGTGAAGATCTCAGCAATGAGGCACTCACTGATCTGACTTTTATCACATATCCAATGGATAGATGATAAAAGTTAATTCTGATACAACCCCTTTAACTTTTTTACTGCCCTAGACCACCAGGGATGTTACCAATCATTGCAGAACTTTAGAATGTCTGGTCATTGTGTAGAGAAATAGCCAAAAAATATCTTTTGCAGTTATTAATATTTTTTGAAAATAAGAAGATGATGCAGGTAAATTAAAAGGCACCTACACACTTTTTACATCCTAAGTTGATTGTGTCTACTTTGTTTCTGCTCACAAACTACTCATTTTTAACCCAGGGGGGTCAGATGATCAGATAAATCTGCAGTTCAGTGACGACATTAAATGGTCAGAGTTAAAGAGAATCTGTCACCTAAATTTAGACCTATAATTAGAGAGGAGCGAACGTACTCGTCCGAGCTTGATATTCGTGTGAATATTACGGTGTTCGGGATGCTCGTTACTCTTAACGAGTACCACGCGATGTTCGGGTTACTTTCAGTTTCCTCTCTGAGACGTTAGCGCGCTTTTCTGGCCAATTGAAAGACAGGGAAGGCATTACAACTTCCCCCTGTGATGTTCAAGCCCTATACCACCCCCCTGCTGTGAGTGGCTGGGGAGATCAGGTGTCACCCGAGTATAAAAATCGGCCCCTCCCACGGCTCGCCTCAGATGTCTTGTGAGTTAGCTGAGGGAAAGTGCTGTTCTATTGGAGTTGCTGTAGGGAGAGTGTTTGTAGTGAGTGTAGGCTTCAAGAACCCCAACGGTCCTTCTTAGGGCCACATCTACGTGTGTGCAGGCTGCTGTTAGCAGTGGAGAAATTTTTTTTTTTTCTCAAAATCGGCAGTGCAGAGCATTGCACCCGGTATTAGGGACAGAAGTGGTGCTTAGGCAGGGAGAGTGTTAGGAGTGAGTGTAGCCTTCAAGAACCTCAACGGTCCTTTCTAGGGCCACATTTAACTGTGTGGAGTACTGTGCAGGCTGCTGTTAGCTGTGTTGCTTTTTTTTTTTTTTTCTCAAAATCGGCGGTGCAGAGCATTGCACCCTCCATTGATACTACAGGCACAGAATTGTGTAGGCAGGGCCGCAACACAGTTATATTAGTCAGTGAATAGACGCAGTGGGCCTATCCTTTTAAACAAAAGGGAAGAAAGTATATTTGCCCTGCCTCTGTCAGTCCTAAGGGCTCTGGGTACGTGTGTGCTACGTGGAGAACCTAAAAAAATCAGACGCAACCAGCTACGGTTGAGTGCAGCCTTGCGCCAATTTCTTTCCTGCCTGGGAAATACCTGCTCTGCCACAGTTAATAACTCTGCAACAGTAAAGTTCTGTGACACTTTTGCAGGGCCGCAACACAGTGTCAGTTATTAAACTTATTATTCAGTGAATAGACGCAGTGGGCCTATCCTTTTAAACAAAAGGGAAGAAAGTATATTTGCCCTGCCTCCGTCAGTCCTAAGGGCTCTGGGTACGTGTGTGCTGCGTGGAGAACGTAAAAAAAATCAGACGCAACCAGCTACGGTTGAGTGCAGCCTTGCGCCAATTTCTTTCCTGCCTGTGAAATCAAATCACTGCTAATACAGCATGCTGAGGAGTAGGGGTAGGCCTAGAGGACGTGGACGCGGCCGAGGACGCGGAGGGCCAAGTGAGGGTGTGGGCACAGGCCGAGCCAGTGCGGTGTCCAGGGGTAGAGGCAGGGCCAGACCGAATAATCCACCAACTGTTTCCCAAAGCGCCCCCTCGCGCCATGCCACCCTGCACAGGTCAAGGTGCTCTACGGTGTGGCAGTTTTTCACAGAGACGCCTGACGACCGACGAACTGTGGTGTGCAACCTTTGTCGCGCCAAGATCAGCTGGGGAGGCACCACCAACAGCATGCGCAGGCATATGATGGCCAAGCACCCCACAAGGTGGGACGATGCCCGTTCACCGCCTCCGGTTTGCACCACTGCCTCTCCCCCTGTGCCCCAACCTGCCACTGAGATCCAACCCCCCTCTGAGGACACAGGCACTACCGTCTCCTGGCCTGCACCCACACCATCACCTCCGCTGTCCTCGGCCCCATCCAGCAATGTCTCTCAGCGTAGCGTCCAGACGTCGCTAGTGCCACAGTTTGAGCGCAAGCGCAAGTACGACGCCACGCACCCGCACGCTCAAGCGTTAACCGTGCACATTGCAAAATTGATCAGCCTAGAGATGCTGCCGTATAGGCTTGTGGAAACGGAGGCTTTCAAAAGCATGATGGCGGCGGCTGCCCCGCGCTACTCGGTTCCCAGTCGCCACTACTTTTCCCGATGTGCCGTCCCAGGCCTGCACGACCACGTCTCCCGCAACATTGTACGCGCCCTCACCAACGCGGTTACTGGCAAGGTCCACTTAACAACAGACACGTGGACAAGCACAGGCGGGCAGGGCCACTATATCTCCCTGACGGCACATTGGGTGAATTTAGTGGAGGCTGGGACAGAGTCAGAGCCTGGGACCGCTCACGTCCTACCCACCCCCAGAATTGCGGGCCACAGCTCGGTGGTGGTATCTGCGGCGATGTATGCTTCCTCCACTAAAGCACCTTCCTCCTCCTCCTCCTCCAACGCAACCTCTTTCTCGCAATCAAGATGTGTCAGCAGCACGTCGCCAGCAGTCGGTGTCACGCGGCGTGGCAGCACAGCGGTGGCCAAGCGTCAGCAGGCCGTGCTGAAACTACTCAGCTTAGGAGAGAAGAGGCACACGGCCCACGAACTGCTGCAGGGTCTGACAGAGCAGACCGACCACTGGCTTGCGCCGCTGAGCCTCCAACCGGGCATGGTCGTGTGTGACAACGGCCGTAAGCTGGTGGCGGCTCTGCAGCTCGGCAGCCTCACGCACGTGCCATGCCTGGCCCATGTCTTTAATTTGGTGGTTCAGCGCTTCATGAAAAGCTACCCACACTTGTCATACCTGCTCGGAAAGGTGCGCCAGCTCTGCGCACATTTCCGCAAATCCCACACGCACGCTGCCACCCTGCGGACCCTGCAACATCGGTTTAATCTGCCAGTGCACCGACTGCTGTGCGACGTGCCCACACAGTGGAACTCTACGCTCCACATGTTGGCCAGACTCTATGAGCAGCGTAGAGCTATAGTGGAATACCAACTCCAACTTGCACGGCGCAGTGGGAGTCAGCCTCCTCAATTATTTACAGAAGAGTGGCCCTGGTTGGCAGCCATCTGCCAGGTCCTTGGAAAATTTGAGGAGTCTACCCAGGTGGTGAGCGGCGATGCTGCAATCATTAGCGTCACCATTCCTCTGCTATGCATCTTGAGAAGTTCCCTGCAAAGCATAAAGGCAGACGCTTTGCGCTCGGAAACAGAGCCGGGGGAAGACAGTATGTCGCTGGATAGTCAGAGCACCCTCCTGTCTATATCTCAGCGCGGTGAGGAGGAGGAGGAGCATGAGGAGGATGAGGAGGAGGGGGAAGAGACAGCTTGGCCCACTGCTGACGGTACCCATGCTGCTTGCCTGTCATCCTTTCAGCGTGTATGGCCTGAGGAGGAGAAAGAGGAGGAGGATCCTGAAAGTGATCTTCCTAGTGAAGACAGCCATGTGTTGCGTACAGGTACCCTGGCACACATGGCTGACTTCATGTTAGGATGCCTTTCTCGTGACCCTCGCGTTACACACATTCTGGCCACTACGGATTACTGGGTGTACACACTGCTCGACCCACGCTATAAGGAGAGCCTTTGCACTCTCATTCCCGAAGAGGAAAGGGGTTCGAGAATGATGCTATACCACAGGGCGCTGGTGGACAAACTGATGGTAAACTTCCCATCCGACAGCGCTAGTGGCAGAAGGCGCAGTTCCGAGGGCCAGGTAGCAGGGGAGGCGCAGAGATCAGGCAGCACATACAGCGCAGGCAGGGGAACATTCTCCAAGGCCTTTGCCAGCTTTATGGCTCCCCAGCAAGACTGTGTCACCGCTCCCCAGTCAAGGCTGAGTCGGCGGGAGCACTGTAAAAGGATGGTGAGGGAGTACGTAGCCGATCGCACGACCGTCCTCCGTGACGCCTCTGCCCCCTACAACTACTGGATGTCGAAGCTGGACACGAGGCCTGAACTCGCGCTGTATGCCCTGGAGGTGCTTGCTTGTCCTGCGGCTAGCGTCTTGTCAGAGAGTGTGTTTAGTGTGGCTGGGGGAATCATCACGGATAAGCGTACCCACCTGTCAACCGACAGTGCCGACAGGCTTACACTCATCAAGATGAACAAAGCCTGGATTTCCCCAGACTTCTCTTCTCCACCAGCGGACAGCAGCGATACGTAAGCAATACGTAGGCTGCACCCGCGGATGGAAGCTACGTTCTCTCTCACCATCCAAAACGGGGACATTTCTGCTTCATCAATCTGTGTCTAATATTCCTCCTCCTCCTCCTGCTCCTCCTCCTGAAACCTCACGTAATCACGCTGAACGGGCAATTTTTCTTAGGGCCACAAGGCTCACTCATAATTTTTCTAAACAATTTTTATATGTTTCAATGCTCTTAAAAGTGTTGAAACTTTAACTTGAACCAATTTTTCGTTAAACTGGGCTGCCTCCAGGCCTAGTTACCACTTAAGCCACATTAACCAAAGCGATTAATGGGTTTCACCTGCCCTCTTGGTTGGCCATGGCCAATTTTTTTGATGTACATTAGTACTGTTGATACAGCAATTTTTGTGGGCCCTCGCCTACAGTGTAATCAAATGAATTTTTAGCCCACCTGCATTACAGCTGACATTACATCCGCTGTGTTGGGCAATGCAATGTGATATTTCTGTGTACCGCCGGTGGCTTCCTGGCACCCACCCATGCTGTGGGTCCACAGGGAATTATAAATGCATCTGATTCCACTTGTAAAGAACCCCAGTCTGACTGGGGCATGCAGTGTGGGCCGAAGCCCACCTGTATTAAGCACGACATTACTACCTCAGCTGTGTTGGGCAATGCAATGGGATATTTTTGTGTACCGCCGGTGGGTTCCAGGGAGCCACCCATGCTGTAGGTGCACACGGAGTTTAACCTACATGTGTCCACTTGTAAAGAACCCCAGTCTGACTGGGGCATGCAGTGTGGGCCGAAGCCCACCTGCATTAAGCACGACATTACTACCTCAGCTGTGTTGGGCAATGCAATGGGATATTTTTATGTACCGCCGGTGGCTTCCTGGCACCCACCCATGCTGTGGGTCCACAGGGAATTATAAATGCATCTGTTTCCACTTGTAAAGAACCCCAGTCTGACTGGGGCATGCAGTGTGGGCCGAAGCCCACCTGTATTACGCACAACATTACTACCTCAGCTGTGTTGGGCAATGCAATGGGATATTTCTATGTACCGCCAGTGGCTTCCTGGCACCCACCCATGCTGTGGGTCCACAGGGAATTATAAATGCATCTGTTTCCACTTGTAAAGAACCCCAGTCAGACTGGGGCATGCAGTGTGGGCCGAAGCCCACCTGCATTAAGCACGACATTACTACCTCAGCTGTGTTGGGCAGTGCAATGGGATATTTTTGTGTATCGCCGGTGGGTTCCAGGGAGCCACCCATGCTGTCGGTTGACAGGGACTTCACAATAGGGAGTTGTACCTGCCTGTGTCTATGAATTAAAAAGCCCGGTCTGACTGGGGCATGCAGAGACACCTTGACAGAATGAATAGTGTGTGGCACATAGGTTCCCCATTGCTATGCCCACATGTGCAGCTCCTGATGGCAGTGGCACAGGATTCTATTTCTTATTGCTTCTGTACAGCATTGTGGGCTATCGCCCCGCCCCTTTTAAAGAGGGTCACTGCCTAGCCGTGCCAACCCTCTGCAGTGTGTGCCTGCGGTTCCTCGTCATGGCAGACGCACTTATAAATAGACATGAGGGTGGTGTGGCATGAGGGCAGCTGAAGGCTGCGCAGGGACAGTTTGGTGTGCGCTGTGGGGGGGAGGGGGGGCGGTTGGGCAGCATGTAACCCAGGAGAAGTGGCAGTGGAGTGTCATGCAGGCAGTGATTGTGCTTTGTTGGAGGTAGTGTGGTGCTTAGCAAAGGTATGCCATGCTAATGAGGCCTTTTCAGAAGTAAAAGTTTTTGGGAGGGGGGGGGGGCACTCTTGCCGCTATTGTGGCTTAATAGTGGGACCTGTGAACTTGAGATGCAGCCCAACATGTAGCCCCTCGCCTGCCCTATCCGTTGCTGTGTCGTTCCCATCACTTTCTTAAATTGCCCAGATTTTCACACAAGGAAACCTTAGCGAGCATCGGCGAAATACAAAAATGCTCAGGTCGCCCATTGACTTCAATGGGGTTCGTTACTCGAAACGAACCCTCGAGCATCGGTAAAAGTTCGTCCCGAGTAACGAGCACCCGAGCATTTTGGTGCTCGCTCATCTCTACCTATAATCTAAGCCCGGAGATGTAAGTGTTATACTTACCTCCCCCGTCATCCAGCCGTTATCAGTGCTGAAAGTCGCCACTCAATACATTGAGTGACGTGGTAAGTAATCTGTCCGTTCTAATTTTATAATGGGGGGACCACTTAGTATGCTGTTCAATGCATTTAGTGGTGGCTTTTAGTACTGGCACCAGGGGAACGATGGAGGAGGTAAGTATAACACATGCCCAAACACAGTGGGCCTCCTACATTCTACACATAAGCTTAACATATTTGGCTAAAAGTAGGTGACAGAGTACCTTTAATATCTGGTGTCTCCCCCCCAAAAAAGCTCGGGACCCATCCATGTTACTGCTGGGGAAGGTCACAGGGAAAGGGCAACTAGCAGTTACCTTGCAGTTCATTGTCACATGTGACACCATCGTTCAGTCCTCTATGGTGAATCCTGAAGATGTAATAAATAGTCCACACACAGGGATAACTTTCTAAGCAAAACTGGTAATGGTCGGTAGAGCCTATTTATTTGAAGAAAATATGGCAAAACAGTCCATAAACATTACATATGCCAGTATAACATCGTTGCCAATGCAAGATAGTGGTGTGATAGGGAGGATTCTCAGGGTGGCAGACAAAGCCACAGTCCCAGTTATCTGTGGGGTTCTGCTCCCAAGTACTCTCTCCACTCACTCTCTCCAGCTCTCTAGCGGTACACACTCACATTTGGAAGTGGCACTCAGCGTGGTGTGGCGGTTTCTCTCTATGACTCAGCATGCCCTAGTAATGCTTAGACCTCCCGGGTGAAGTGGGCCCACAGCAAGTAGTCAGTCATCGCTCATCTTCTTCCATCTTGGGGTTTCACTGAAGAGTCACGGTTTCCCTTACTTACTAACTTAGACTGCCTCCAACTGACCTGCAGACTGACTTCTACAGACTACTCTTTCTTAGCACCCTTGCAAACATATATAGAAAAGATGGTCACATGGCACACAACATGATACATTTCCTAGACATAACCCAGACGTTAACCCATTCAGTGCTGCAAAGGGGCAATACACATCAAATGCATACAGATTGAAGACATTGACAATACAAAGGCACTGACAAACACATTCATACTTATGGAGGGGCCCTGCTAAATCTGGGCCACTACACTAGGAGGGCATCTAAGTACTTTTGAGCTGTTTTTAAGGAAAAAAATAATAAAGGAAAAAGGTGAAAGAAAACGAGAAGAGGAAACACAAAAAATGAAGAAAAAAGAATGAAAATGATTATTTGTCCTTCATCTTTTCCCTTCTTTCTTTTTACTTCCTTTTCCTTCTTCTTTTTCCATTTTCTTCATTTTTTTCTTCTCCTTTTTCCTCTTGTTTTTCTTTCTTTTTTCCTTACTTAACCTTCCTCCTTATTTCCTTCTTCTTTACCCTTCTTTTTAAGGGAAGGAAAAGTAAGAAGGATGAGGAAAACAAACATGAAGGAAAAACAAAGAAAGAACAAGAATTTTAATGGCTTTGGCCAAGATGAACTGCTTGAGGTTTGGGTTTGTGTCAAACCGAACATTTAGTAAAGTTCGACCCGGAATAGGGTTATACTGTTTCGGTTCATTCAGCACTAATCAGGATGAAAAAACACAATCCATTGTACACAAAGGCGTACGCACCATAGAGGCAGACTATGCATCTGCTGCGGGGCCCGGCCCTTGAAGAGAAGAGGTCAATATCCTTAATATTGGGTAAGGACAATGTGCAGGACTCCAAGGGAAACTGCACTGCTGGTATATAGGGGAGTTCGGGGGGTTGTCCAAAGATTATAGAAACAGGCATAATAGGGCTATTTTTCATTGAAACCTTCTCTTATGTACACCATTGATTGTACAGTTCTGTTTTGTATCTGGAAAGTTTAATTGCAGGGGTTAACGGCCTTTCAAAATGAGGAACAAGCATTATGTTTATACAGTGGCACACAGAACTCAGGCGATGAGATAGGAGAACTGCGGCTCTCCAGCCATTAAGAATAATTCAGCAAAATTAGGAAGAAAAAATCCTGTTCAGAAAATAAGTGTTTGTTCATAAATTGTGCTTATTAAGATGTGCGGTCAACAATTTCCTGCACTTAGATTGCTACGTTTATTACAGCTTGAAAGAGCAACGTTACCTGTTTTTTTTTCCACTGAAGCAGGTTGCCAAAGCAACGTGGCTTTCAAAAATAGCATTACATTGTGAGTGAGATAATGGCCCATAGTGACATCAACTCATAAATGACAGCTTGTACTTTGTGATAAGGCAGCAAATAATGCATCAAAGACTTTCATCGCTTCGGTTATATATGTATTGCAAGTGGACGAGTAAACAACAATTCTGGAGCCAAGGGTACCGTGTGATGAAAATATTACATCGTGTCCAGCTTGACAAGACTAAGACATCTTATGATGAAAGACACCCCAAGATGTATTAATCCATGATTCGGAAAATGGCCTGATCATCAGTAAATTCAACAAAACTTTGACCTTTGAGAGATTATTGTTGTGGGTTGGGTAGACTATACCATCATATAGAGGAGGAAAAGTGTTTGATTCTGTCAATTTTCTCCTTTTTTTGACATTTTACCCGGCTAAGACCCACTTTGTGGTTCACTTCTTGAAGTGTTCGTTTTTTGTTGGTTGTAGTTTTTCACCTTGGGCCACAACTTGTCTCCACTTGGATAGACGATCATATATCCATCAGTGGTCACTAATCTTGAGTTTTCTTTTGTTCTTTTGTGTGGAATTTTCGTTAAAAAATTAATGGGCAAAAGTTGTATGGAGGTCAGTTGGCTGGAGGGGGAAGGCATAATTAAAGGAGCCTGGGTCCCATAGCAAACTTGAATGCTACTCATAAAATATGCTATACTAAATAAATTCAGACACCCAAACTAAACTTCAAAACTATTTTAGATCACTGACACCAAAATTAATTTAGACATTAGACCAAATTGCTATATTAATTCGACATGAGACCCTTAAATTAATTTAGACCGGATCCCTAAATTGAGGAGTGTGTCCAGGTAATTAAAAAAAGTCTGCTCCCCATGCTTAAAAAAATTTAAGAAATAATATTTTTAACCCTTCTCGCTCCTGGCAGCTCCAGCGCCCCACTCTGGATCTGTGTTGAGAGACTAGAGTTAGCCTGCTAACGGGACATTACAATCTGCTAAAACCAATCGCAAACCTCCAACACTGAGTTCTGTGATTAGCTACAACAGACTGTGACATCTCGTAGACAGGCTGATTGCACCCTGTAAATACGGCATAGTAGGGAAGATTAGGAAATGTGATACTACAGCTGCAGGGACTCGGGTTAGGTGAGTATACAATCTTTAATGACTTCAGTTCTAGGCACCAGAAGCAGGAATAAAAAGAAAATAACTTGGACAACCTTTTTAAGTAAGAACTCAAACCAGATCCCAAAATTTGCTCAATTTCAGACCCTAGACTAGACCCATAAATTAATTCAGACCCCAGATATGGTTAACGACAATTAATCACAACCAATAATAACCCTATATTAATTTTGACCACAGATCAGACCCCTAAATAAACTCAAAGCTAGAACACAAATTTAGACACTAGCCTAGACCCCTAAATTCAGATCCCAGACTAGGCAATACAATTCAGAACCAAAAATCTGCAAAAAGCTACAAAATTAAATTAGGCCTTAGACCAGACCCATAAATTAATTTGAACCCCAGATCAGATACCTAAATCTATTCAGAGCCTAGTTCAGACCCCCAAATTAACTCAAATTCAGACTCTTGACTAGACCTTGAAATTGCAAGTATTTCAGATCCCAGGCCAGATAAGAAATGAATTCAGACCCTGGACCCAAAAAATGAAATCACACCCTTAACCAGATCAGAAGACACAGATTCCAAAATTTGTTCAGTACCCAGTAGAGACCCCAAATTCAGACCCCAGACCAAACCCCCAAATCAGCTCAAGTTCAGATAAGTCCACTAAATTAATTCAGATCCAGACCAAAAAATGGGTGTATACTGTGTTAAAGTATTCTTAAAAATATGAATGGAAATGTCAGGCCCTTCTGACAGATCTTCTTAAAAGAAAATGTCTATAACAGTACAGGCCCTGAAAATGCATAGAATATTCGCCTAAAGTTATGACAATCTTTCATGTAGTAGAATTCTTCTCTAGTCATTATGATTCACTGATATATTGTATGTTGAAAGACATAAGTATAAAATAAAGAGAATAGACTGGCAGCTGAAACTACTAATAAAATGTAATTATCTGAAGAAGAGATTGACTCATCAATTATTCTGAAAAAGTTTGTCATGCTTTTCATAAAAAGTTTGTACATCACAATAATCCAATATGTTCAATCATTTTAAAATATAAGGAATATAAAGTTTAAAGTTAAGATTGATCTTCTGACAAGTCAAAGCAAAAGCAAAACTCGGCATTGTTATACCGTAGTACAGAGATGGTCAATCCAACATACTGAAGGGGCCTTAAATGAGTCCTTTGACTTTAGCAAAGGGTAATACATGACAGCAGGGCCACGGAAGGTGTAGGCATTCAAAGAAGTATAAGTGTCTGGTTTTTCCTCTATAAACTTTACTTACAGTTGCTAAAAATTGAACTTATGAGGTTTTTAATTTTTTTTTAGCTGGGGCATCCATAGGAGGTACAGGTAATACATCCCCATGAAGTGACAATAGTCACTAACAGAACTGATCAGAGTCTGCTAGGACCCTGCAGCTGTGCTGTGGCAGGAGGTCACCCAGCAGTCACGTGATCTCCAGGTCGCATAGCGGAAGTAATACTGTTACCATACGGTGGTTGCTGGTCCTCCCGGGGCGGTGGTGTGCGGGGTCCCGCGGTCGGGTGCGTCCCCTCGGCTTGTTGTCCCGCTGCCGAGGTGCGGTGCCTGGCCGGTGTGGTGCTGGTGGCATGCGGCACCGTGCACGCGCGCAACTGTGGGTGCAGCTGCCGCGCATGAGCTCCGTTTTATTATGTTCTGCTGGGTGTTGGCGGTATGCCTCTCTCCGCCCCTGGGCAGAAGCTTTTGTTTAAATGTGGGGCAGAGACTTGCAATTACTGCCAGTTATTGGTTTCCCTCAGTGTGCTAGCTAGTCTGCCTCTGTTGGTTTCCTGCCTATGTCATCTCATCAGCTATACTTTGCTATTGTCCGCCAGGTTTTCCCATCTGCCTCAGTTCTGCTTAGTATTGTTCATGTTGGTTATTTACATCTGCATTTTCTGTCTGTATTCTACCCTTTCCATCCAGGTACGCCAGCGTCCCTTTTCGGTGCCTAGCGAGAGTAGGGACCGCTGTCTAGTTGACAGGAGTTTTGGGTGAGATCTAGGGCACCCGGGCTGGCGTATCAAGGGTAGTATACCGTAACAAATACTTCCACTTTTACTTTTTAGAACATAGCACTTATTGAGTGCTATGTACCCAGGAAAGGAGAAGACAGAAGCAGCTTCTCCCTTCTCCTCCAGGTTCTCAGCTGTGACCAACAGCTGACAACTCGACCTGCTGCTCTTTGATTGCAGAGGCTTTAATCCTGCACTGTATTTTTATGGTCAATGGGGATTAAAGCCCAGATCAAGCGTCGTATACTTAACATACTTGGTCTTTAAGGGCTTAAATGACATACAGTAGGATTGGACATTTTCCTGTCCAGCCTTCAAGGCAGGATGGAGTAAGCCCTATTTATATTTGGTGTGGATTCCTCTGTGTTTTGGTGAAAATGGAGAAGTTTAAATTTGGAACTTAGACTTGTCCAAGGAGAGTGCATTTCGTTGGCATTTTGCTTCCAGGATATAGATGATTAATCCATTTAGGACCTGGCACAGCAAATAAATGGCTCCTGGTCCGGGCTTTAAGCCCAGCCATATGTAGAATTACAGTGAGGATTAAAGCCTCCTTCTTCTGTAATCAATCAGAAGCAGGACTGGTTGTCAGCTGTTAGTCACATCTAAATACCTGGAGAAGAAGGCAAGAGGGGTTTTTAACCCTTTCTGTCTTTTATCCTTCGCCGAGTACACAGCGCTTAATGAGTGCTGTGTACTAAAAAATGAAAGTGGAAGTATACCTTTCACTATGGGAACGCAGGGGGGTCACTTGACTGCCAGGATTCCCTGCTACAGCAGAGCTGCAGGGCTGTAGCAGTCCCTGGGGTAGTTTTCCCCTGTAACTGGGGCTCCTATGGATGCCCCAGTTATAGCGGATAAATGTCAAATAAAAAAAAACAAACATGTGAATATAGCCCAGAGGTCTTATATAATGTTATAAGGGACACAGATAGTAAAAAGAATAATTACATAAATAAATAAAACAAAATTATAGAATAAAACAATAAATACATAATAAAGAAAATAACCCACAGCCGACCCCGACCAAAGCCGTTGCTACATGCGCCCTGTAATCCAAAAACATACATATTATATATCAAAATGTCCGAAACAAAATGAGGAACCCGTTCCCATACTTTATTTTAGCATAAATATACTACTTTAAAAAAATAACTAGAAATGTAAAAAAAAATCTTAGCTTTTAACCCACAATAAAACTAAAAAATGGAAAACAATTCAGTGAAAAAGATATTTAAAAAATTTCCCTATATGTCATTAAAAAAAACGCAGCAAAAATAATTTTGGTAGCTGAAGGAAAAAAAATAGGCCACTAAAACCACCACATGGGTAAAATCCCTAAAAAGTGTCTGGTCCTCAAGCTACAAAACAGTTTGGTCCTTAAGGGGTTAAAGTGAAAAAGTGCCTGATAATTTTATAGTTGTTGATGGTTTTAGTATAAGCTGTGGCCAATACCCACCCAACAAAAGAGTATCAGTTGTGGGATATTTATGTGTAATGGCAACAGATACTGAGCTTAATGTTTAGTTGAGGTTAGATATCCCATCAGTTCAAAATACCCTGGCAAAAATAAGAGTGGCTTCTTGGTCTCCGCACTGGCACACATTATCTGGGGCATATGCTCTGACACTTTCTCTTTGTAATGCTCAGACTTAGGGTGCGTTCAGACGAGCGTGTTTTGGTGCGAACATACGTCCGCACCTAGGTACGAGCAAAAGCACGCGTGAACACAGCTGCGTGCTTGTTGTCAATGGAGCCGCGGCTGCTGCAAGCGACTCCATTGAAAACAATGCTCTGCCGGTCCCCTGCATTCTTTTGCAGGGAAGGGCTTTACATATAAGCCCTTCCCTGAAAAAGAAACATTTTAGTGCAAAACAAAAAAAGAATTTAAAAAACTTACCTCTCCGCCGCTCCTGTGACCCCCGCGGGCATGAAGAACACATCTGCCGCATGCAGCAGATGTATCCTTCACCCCCGCTAGTTAAAAGAATTCCCTGCTGCTACATCTGCCACATCTGTGGCAGATGCAGCAAAAGGAATTCTTCAGTTCTCAACTGCAGCTGTCACACATGACAGCTGCGGTAGAGAATCCTGCTGCTGGTATCCTGTCAATGGCTTTTCAGGGAAGGGCTTCATAAGCCCTTCCCTGAAAAGCCATTTAAAATAGTGCAAAAAAAAAAAAAAAAAACAATTCTCACCTCCCTTCAGCCGCGACTTCTAGCGCTGTCCCAGGCTCTGTAGTTCTGAGCCATCAGCAGCCGGGGATTTAAAATCCCAGCCTGCTGGTAGATCTGATTGTGGTTGGCTGAATTGCTTCAGCCAATCACAATCAGAGCTACCAGCAGGAGGGGATTTTAAATCCCCAGCTGCTGATAGCTCAGCAGCGCTACAGAGCCGGGGACAGCGGCAGAAGTCCCCGCTGAGCCCCGGCAGCTGTTAGTGGCTTTGCAGGGAAGGGCTTAAGCCCTTCCCTGAAAAGCTTTTTAAAATAGTAAAAAAAATAAAACAAAATAGGTACTCACCTCCCTTCAGCTGCCGGGGCACAGCCGCGTCTTCTCCTGCTGTCCCTTGCACAGTGTTGCTGAACTGCTGTTCTTTCAGCAGCCGGAGATTTAAAATCCCCGCCTGCTGAAAGAGCTGAATGTAATTGGCTGAGGTGCTCAGCCAATCACAGGCAGCTCTCACCTGTCATTCATTGGCACCTCAGCCAATCACATTCAGCTCTTTCAGCAGGCGGGGATTTTAAATCCCCGGTTTCTGATAGATCAGCAGTTCAGCACCACAGTGCAGGGGACAGCAGGAGAAGACGCGTGTGCCCGGCAGCTGAAGGGAGGTGAGTATCTATTTTTTTTGTTTTCTAAATCACTTTTAATTGATTTCCAGGGAAGGGCTTATATGTAAAGCCCTTCCCTGAAAAACAATTCAGGTGTGCCACAGACCATTGTCTTCAATGGAGCCGCCGCCAGCAGCAGCTGCTCCATTGAAGTAAATGGCTGCTTTTTTTTTTTTTTTTCACCATAATTTTTCCTTTTCAGTTAAGAGCCTATATGTAAAGCTCTTCCCTGAAAAACAATTTGGTGCTGCCAGCAGACTGTTGTCTTCAATGGAGGCGGCAGCAGAACCGGCTCCATTGAAGAGAATGCCTGCATTTTTATTTTTTTTTACACTAAAATCTTTCTTTTTTAGGGAAGGGCTTATATGTAAAGTCCTTCCCTGAAAAGGAATGCAGGGGGCCAGCAGGTTATTGTTTTCAATGGAGCCGCCGGCAGCAGCCGCGGCTCAATTGAAAACAATGCGTGCATTCCCTATGGTGCACGCATGTCCTATCTTTGCAGGCACGCACCTGCAAAGTACGGATATGTGCACACACCATAGGGAATGCAGTGTTGTAAATACAAGCGTGTTTTTGTGCGTGAGTATGCATGCACCAAAACACGCTCGTCTGAACGCACCCTTAGGCCTACCATTCACACTCTTTGAAGTTACTTGGTGGCCAAACGAAAAATTGCCTAAAAGTGTTGATGACATTAAAACAAACTAACTTGTACTCACCTTACCAACATCTGGGGCACATCAGTCCCCCACTGCACCAAATTCCTCTGTCCCATTGCTTCTAGGTAGAGCAGTTCTGTGCCATTGAAGTGTGTAACTGATTTAGGAAATCACTAGCTTCAGTGTTAGTACCATTGAGGGCCAAGCAAGTCCAGGGTCAGGTGCGTTCCTCTACCATGGTTCCAAGAATAATTGTTGCTGCCCAGATGTCCCACTTTGTATCTGCTCTGTGGAGGAGTATACACCAAGCAGCCACCCCCCTCTATATTAAGAGGTTCTGTGAGTGGCTGTATCATCAGATGTCTCTCACAGGTGTAATTAGCTCCCTCATTTAGTAGTTTGCTACCTGCATGCTGAGGTGGTGCACGTTTGCCCTCCTGAGTCAGTAAGTATATGGCCCTTTTCAGTGATTGCCTCTCTTTGTAGCCACTCTCCGTAGGCTATTGCACCCATGTTCAGTAGCACTCCACAGCATTTTGTAATATTTTAGTGCAATTTTTGGTGTAACTCACAGTCCATTTAATCCTTCAGGTCAGCTCTTTACACATGGATGTGACAACCAGAAGCAGGAAGAGGCCGGAGCGGTCTGAAGCATCAAATGACTGGAATGGCCATGATTAGTGTTGAGTGAGACAAACTAGTAGAACCCAGTTTTGCACAGAATTTTGATAAAAGTTTGGTTTGACACGAACCTGTGCCAAGATTCTTTTTAGCAAAGTTCTATCAAAAACAGGGTTCTTCTGTCCTGAACACTGGTGCATAAGACTGTCTAAGAGCCATAAAAGCCATGTATAACACTCTGAGAGTATTATACAGAGCATTTATGACTCTAAGGGCTTATTCACACGTCTGTATATCGGCTGGGTTTTCACACTTGGCTGATATACAGTGTCCCTTTCTGCAGGGGGAGGAGGCAGGTTAGGACGGGAGCAGTGAACTGAGCTCCCGACCCCTCTCCTCCCTGTCTCCGCCCTTCACCACTATTTGCAATGGGAGGGGGCGGGACAGGGCGGAACGTAGCTCCGCCACCCGTCCCGGCCCTCCCATTGTAAACAGTGGTGAGGGGCGGAGAGGGGGCGGGGGCTCAGTGCACTGCTCCCGACCCAGCCTTTTGACCGAACCAAACTTTTTGCAAAGTTCGGTAAAACAGCTGAAATAAACTTATCCAAAGTTTGCTCATCCCTACCCAAGATGTTTAATATGTTAGTTTGCTGTTTCAACATTGCCTATGCTTTTAGTCATATTTTTTTCCCAACCACTGAATAACCCCTTAAATGATCCTAAAATTAACTTTCACTTGTAAACAAAATTTACCATTACACTGTGTACTAGTGGGGGCATATACTTATCATAGGAGATATGTGAGTAGCAGTGTCGGTGATCGGCTTTGAAGTTGACTTCAGCATAGTTTAAATCTTTTTCCTTGGCTTATTCACTCACAGGAAAATTGGCTTTAAAAAATCTCCTTAAGTTGAGCAGTTTTCTGTTGAGCCAGCAGTCAGTTTAAGATGCGCAGCAAGCAAATATAAAGGGACCGGCCGGATGTTCCTACAGATAGTGCTCAGTGGTCAGAATGCGTTCCTCTGTGCTGCATGTCACCCTGATGCTGTATGTAGCAAGGGTAAACCCAGCGCAAACTAATAGAATATCTCTTCTTAAAAACAGACATTTTCTCAAAAAAAGCCATGGGATGTTTTCTGTCCGTAATATGTTTAACCCCTTAAAGGGGTTGTCCCGCGGCAGCAAGTGGGTCTATACACTTCTGTATGGCCATAATAATGCACTTTGTAATATACATTGTGCATTAATTATGAGCCATACAGAAGTTATAAAAAGTTTTATACTTACCTGCTCCGTTGCTGGCGTCCTCGTCTCCATGGTGCCGACTAATTTTCGCCCTCCGATGGCCAAATTAGCCGCGCTTGCGCAGTCCGGGTCTTCCGCAGTCTTCTATGGAGCCGCTCGTGCAGAATGCAGGCTCCGTGTAGCTCCGCCCCGTCACGTGCCGATTCCAGCCAATCAGGAGGCTGGAATCGGCAATGGACCGCACAGAAGAGCTGCGGTCCACGGAGACAGAGGATCCCGGCGGCCATCTTCAGCGGTAAGTATTGAAGTCACCGGAGCGCGGGGATTAAGGTAAGCGCTCCGGTAAGCTTTCTTTACCTCCCTGCATCGGGGTTGTCTCGCGCCGAACGGGGGGGGGGGGGGGGGGGGTTGAAAAAAAAAAAACCCGTTTCGGCGCGGGACAACCCCTTTAATGGCGTGGCTTTTTTTTTGTTTTGCTTTCGTTTTTGTCCTCTTTTATTAACCTGTAGCTGTATGAGGGCTTGTTTTTCTGCGGGACGAGTTGTATTTTTCCATGATACTATTTAATGTAGCATTTAATGTACTAAAAAATTTTTGAAAAATTTCTAAGTGGAGAGAAATACGAAAAAAATGCAATCCGCCATCTTTGGGCGCATTTTGTTTTTACGGTGTACATGCTGTGGCAAAAATGACATTACTATATTCTGGTGAACAGTACAATTATTGCGATATCACATTTATAACTAGTTTTTTTGCTGAACTACTTTTAAAATTCAAAGTATCATCAGAAAAAAATAACGACATTTCTGCCACTGGCTTCTGACCGCCATAATTTTTTTAATCTTTCCATCAATGGTTCAGGATGTAGTAGTTGTGTGAGGGCTCCTGCTTTTCAGGATGTCCTGTAGTTTATATTGGTACCACTTTTTGATCACTTTTTTCCTGGAGATGGGGGTGACCAATAATAGCACAATTCTGCTATTGAGTTCACCATGCAGGATAAATAATGTATTAGGGCTTATTCACATGAGCGTATATCGGCCGCGTTTACATGCCCGATATATGTGACCATCTGAGACATTTGTTTCCAATGCATTCGTTCACAGGGGCAAATATACAGTCGGTAAAAAGATAGTTCTGGTTCTACCTTTTGACTGATATACAGTGGCGGCTCCCATAGACTTCTATGGGAGCTGGGGAAAAAAAGGGAGGGAGAGGCATTTTAGCAGCATTCAAAGCTGCGAAAAGCTTACAAGTGCCACTATTCAGGCTTTTGAAGTCATTCCGAGGACCTATGCCGAGCAGGGGTTTTCCGGGGTGCAACGTACTTTTTTGCTAAAAATTTCATACACTATCGTGTGAATGGACTAGAAAATGCTAATTAAGCATGGGACTTGATCGCAGAAAATTCTGTATTCACGGGATTTACGGCACTGACGAGAGAACGCAAAAATGCATACACTAGTGTGAAAGAGCCCTCACTTTGATAGATCATACTTTTATGGACGCAGCGATAGCAAATAGGTATTTTATGGTTTTGATTTCTTATTAGCAATATGGGAAAAACGTGTCTTGTTTTCTTTCTACTTTTTTGCTAACTTTTATATTTTCTAATAATTAAAAAAAAGATTTGTTTTTCTAATTTTTTATTTTTTTTAGTCCCCATGTGGGATGTGAACCTGCAATCATTCCAGCAATATAATGTAATATCACAGTATTACATTAAACTGCATTGCCTATCAAGCCACTGCAAACGTGGCTTGATAGGCAAACAGCCATGACAGCACTGGGAGTCTTGCAGTGAAACTCACAATTGCAAGGGAATTTTCTTGGACCTCCAAACTTTGATCAGGGGACTTAAATGCCTCTTTCACAACTGATATCGGCATCTAAACCCTTATTGACCACCCCATAGTGTTTTTACGTCCTGG
Organism: Eleutherodactylus coqui; assembly: GCF_035609145.1. Taxonomy (NCBI): domain Eukaryota; kingdom Metazoa; phylum Chordata; class Amphibia; order Anura; family Eleutherodactylidae; genus Eleutherodactylus; species Eleutherodactylus coqui. Next base: position 36,139,788 of record NC_089843.1, read on the forward strand.
CTTGCTTGGCTTTAATCCCCAGGGACGTAAAAACATGCTTACTGCTAGGATTAAAACCCTGCAAGATGTGAATGTGACAGCTCCATGCTGCCATCTCCTGGAGGTAGCCGGAAACCTGGAGCTGTCATCCCAGGCCACGGGACCCCCGCTCACATGTTCGCCAGCATTTACCGAATGCCGGCGAAACTCAATGAAAAGTAAATAAAAGTTAAAGATTCAGCTGCTCTGATGGATCGGATCAGTATTGCCGGGATAATTTAAAATCTCCCTGCTTCTGGCTACCAAACATAGCCAAGAGCCTGGAGATTTCATGGGGGGCCTGGTACATGGTCCCTATAGAAAACAGCGATCACGTAAAAGTAAAAAAAAGTTAGTTTCACCTCCCGTCACGGATCCAGGAGGTGAAATTACTTACCTAAGGCCTCCGGCGATGTCCCCTGATGGGATCTTTATCCATGGACCTTTCCCCAAATTTTGCAGATGCACCCATCTGCATAATGGCAGTCGCAAGCTCAGAAGCTGGGAAAAGCCCAGGAAGTGTCCGTGCTCCTGGGTACTGCAGGTAGCAGAGAACCTGGAATACTGACCACGGGCCGCAGTGAGTTGTCCCCAGTCAAGCAATCACTGTTATCCAATGGAAAATGGTGATTACTTAAAAGTTAAAAGTTGAAGGTTAATGCTCCTTTCGGTTTGGGCCCCAATGCACATATGGACTTAATATTAGGGCCACAATTGGTATGTTTCAGAACACCGGAGAAAAGTGGGTATCCATTTTGGGGTGAAAGTCTTCATTCATATGTGTGCTGTACAAGAAAAATGTTTTTAAAATGACACAATTGCCCAAAAAATGAAATAGTAATTTTTTCCTTCTGCTCTGCTTAGATTCATTTAAAAACTGTGAGGGTATAAATATGCTGCACATCCCTAGATTAATGGGGTAAGGGGTCTAGTTTGCAAAATGGGGTCATTTGTGGGGGTTCTCCATCGTTTTGGCCGGCCAAGGGCTCTACAAGAGGGCAATGGGGCCTAAATCACCTTCATGCAAAATGTTTGTTTTGAAAGCCACCGGCTGCTCCTGTCAGTTTGGGCCCCGTTGTGCATAGAGACATAATATTAGGGCCACAATGGGTATGTTTCTGAACATGGGACAAACAGGGGTATCCATTTTGGGGTGCACATCCTCATTTTCATGTGCACTATAGAAAAAAAAACTGTCCTCAAAATACCATATTTGCAAAAATATGACATTTTCTTATTTCTCCTCTAAATTGAATTAATTCCTGAAAAGAAACTGTGGGGTCAAAATACTCCTGACACCCTTCAGTTAATACATTAAGGGGTGTAGTTTTTAAAATTGGGTCATTTGTGGGGGTATCTATCATTCTGACACCTATGAGCCTTTGCAAACTTGGCTTGGTGTAGAAAACAAAGTGTTCCTCAAAATAATATTAAATTTGTGCATCTTCTAAATAGTAAAAAAAAACTGAAGTTTTTCCAATGTGCTTCCAGAATAAAGTAAACAGATGGAAATATAAATCTTATCCAAAATTTGTACAGTATTTTTGCGCATATTTGAGATATTGCAGTTGAAAATGTGAAAAAAATGACATGTTCCCAATTTTGATGCTTTTAATAAATATAGACAAATTATATCAGTTTATTTTTACCCCCTAAATGAAGTACAAAATGGGGCGATAAAACAATGTCAGAATCGCTTGGATATACAAAACCTTTACGGAGCTTTACGGAGCTATGTTAAAGTGACACATGTCACTTGGTCATTAGGGCACAAGCAGGCTTGGTCACGAAGCAGTTAAAGACTTAACAGCCATGATCATCCTTCATGCTGATCGCAGCTGCTGCTGGCGGGTGTCAGCTACAGGAAACAACCAGCACCTGTGTTGTATGGAATGCAAATGAGTGCAATTAAAGCCACAGTCCTTTCTCAGGCAAGTCAGGATACCTGTCATATAGTAAATATTTCGCTGACCATGTAAGACATGACTTAATTAGTTCCAGAAAACTTGTATCTATATATATAAAGACGAAAGCACTCACTGACTCACTGACTGACTCACTCGCCACTAATTCTCCAACTTCCCGATGTAGCAGAAACATGAAATTTGGCACGATCATTGATTATGTCATACATAGGAAAAGCTAATGCGTCCCAACTCGATTATTCAATTCTAGTGCAAAAGAATTGGCGTCCAAATTTTACGTACAGAATCTAATTCTCTCGCTTCCCGATGTCATAGAAACTTGAAATTTGGCACAAGCATGGATTATGTCATAAATAGAAAAAGCAAATGGGTCCCAACTCGATTATTCAATTATAAGCGCAAAAAATTTAGCGTCCAAATTTTTCATACGGAATCTAATTCTCTCACTTCCCGATGTCGTAGAAACATGATATTTGGCACGAGCATTGATTATGTCATACATAGGAAAAATTTATGGGTCCCAACTCGATTATTCAATTCTATCGCAAAAGAACTGGCATCCAAATTTTACATACGTAATCTAATTCTCTCACTTGAAATTTTGCACGAGCATTGATTATGATGTCAAAAATAGGAAAAGCTAATGGGTCCCAACTCGATTATTCAATTCTAAGTGCAAAAGAATTAGCGTCCAAATTTTACGTACGGAATCTAATTCTCTCACTTCCTGATGTCATAGAAACCTGAAATTTGGCACGAGCATGGATTATGTCATAAATAGGAAAAGTTAATGGGTCCCAACTCGATTATTCAATTCTAAGCTCAAAAGAATTAGCGTCCAAATTTTATGTATGAAATCTAATTCTCTCACTTCCCGATGTCATAGAAATTTGAAATTTGGCACAGGCATTGATTATGTCATAAATAGGAACAGTTAATGGGTCCCAACTCAATTATTCAATTCTAAGCGCAAAATAATTACGTACAGAATCTAATTCTCTCACTTCCTGATGACATTTTATATAAAGGAAACATCGCATGGTTACCTCCACGTGGTGTTTCCTGGGTAACGCAAAGAACCATGCAAAATGGTGAACATATGTTTTTCCCGGTATCTCTAAAGTAACAACGACTTCATAAGATTTTCCGTGTGAACACCAGATAAACACCAGTACCAAATTAACTCGGGCGAAGCCGGGTATATCAGCTAGTTGTGAATAAGTCCCATTGTGTTTGTCGGAGAGTGTTGTAATTCCAGTGTTTACCCAGTTAAAAGCCAGTAATACTGCGAGTTACTAGGGACTTCTCATAACGGGACGGAATTTCGCAGCAGGACGCACGCAAATCTGCAGCTGCAGAATTACTCACCAAAATCCGGTGGTCTAACTACAGATTTTGATGCAGAATTGCAGGCAAGTTCTAGTGCAGAATTTAATACGGCTCACGGCGCGTTGTGCGGCCTGTCTCGTCCCGTGTGAAAGGTCCCTATGGGGTAATGATATAAATGCAGTGTTTACCCAGGAAATCATTACCAGTGTGGTAAAGGTTAGCTAGTGGGGAAGAGCAAAGTACTTAGTGTTCCCAGGAGAGTCTTCTAGTCGCTGGCGTGGAGAGTGGTAATGCCTTAATATGGAATGTTTGTTATGCAAATGCCGTAGTGTAATAGGATAACTATTGCAAGAAAAGTTATTGCGCAGCTTCGGAAGGTAGCGGTGAATTGCAAATGTATGTTGTACTGCTGAAGGTTCATGTACGAGTAACCCCCAAAAGTCACATTAAATTTGGAAAACCCTTCCAAAAATATCACTTCTTTCATTATAGATTTTGAATTTATGTCACATATAAGTAATTTGGTGCAGAATTTAGTTCTTTTTTAAGCCTTAAGGCTAGTTCCACATGGGCAATCGCAATTTTGCCATGAGAAAATTGCGGCAAAATTTCATCTTTGTTCTTGTGATTTTTGAACGTTTGCAGTGCTTCTTTTCAGAATAATCTCGCATCGCATCGCAGCCACCTGTGTTAAAATCGCTCGAGAGCATTAAGCGTTTTTTTATTGCGAAAGTCAATAGGACTTTCTAATATCAAAATCACACCACGATGCAAGTTTGTGCGCTGCGATGCAATAAAAACGAGGCTCCATAGGGAAACATTGGAGATAAAAAATTGCACATCACTGAAAGATAGAGCACGCTGCGATTTTTTTGTTCTCGCAACATCGCAAGAGGGAGAACATCGCTAATGGGATGGAAACCATTGAAAATCATTGGTTTGATAAATCTGCTTTCTTGCTCACTCTCGCATGGCGCAAAAAAACACATTGAGATCAATGTTATTAACATGTGTAAAAATAAAAGCCTTGTGTGGCGCAGAATGCAGTCTTAACCTCTCGCTCACAACTTGCAGATTCAATCCCTGTATGGTTCAGGTAGCTGGTTCAAGGTTGACTCAGCCTTCCATCCTCCATCCAGAGGTCAGTAAAATGAGTACCCAGCTTGCTGGGGGGTAAAGATTGGGGAAGGCAATGGCAAACCAGTCTGCCAAGAAAACATCACGATTAGAGATGAGCGAGCACCAAAATGCTCGAGTGCTCGTTACCCGAGTCGAACTTCCCGCGATGCTCGAGGGTTCGTTTCGAGTAACGAACCCCATTAAAGTCAATGGGCGACTCGAGCATTTTTGTATATCGCCGATGTTCGCTAAGGTTTTCATTTGTGAAAATGTGGGAAATTCACAAAAGTGATGGGAACGACACAGAAACGGATAGGGCAGGCAAGGGGCTACATGTTGAGCTACATCTCAAGTTCCCAGGTCCCACTATTAAGCCACAATAGTGGCAAGAGCGCCCCCCCCCCCCCCCCCGCACTGTCAGCATAAAGATCGTTCTCCTCTGCCACAGCTGTAACAGCTGTGGCAGAGAAGAACGATGTTAGCCCATTGAATTCAATGGAGCCGGCAATACAGCAAGCTCCATTGAAAGCAATGGGCTGCCGGCGAGCGCGGATGAATTTTCGGGAAGGGCTTAAATATATAAGCCCTTCCCTGCAATTCATCCAGAAATGTGTAAAAATAAAAAAAATATATATACTCACCCAGTTCCGGCAGACGGAGTTCAGCGGCTGCCGGCGGCAGTTCTCTGAACTGCTCTCTGTAGTATTCAGCAGCCGGGGATTTAAAATCCCCGCCTGCTGAATGAGCTGCCTCTGATTGGTCACAGCCTGACCAATCAGAAGCAGGTCTCACTCACACACCCATTCATGAATTCATGAATGGGTGAGTGACTGCTGCCTCTCATTGGCTCAGCGGGACCAATCAGATTGGTCCCTGCGCTGAGCCAATGAGAGGCAGCAGTCACTCACCCATTTATGAATTCATGAATAGGTGTGTGAGCGAGACCTGCCTCTGATTGGTCAGGCTGTGACCAATTAGAGGCAGCTCATTCAGCAGGCGGGGATTTTAAAGCCCCGGCTGCTGAATAGTATAGAGAAGCAGTTCAGGAGAACTGCCGGCGGCCGCAGCTGAACTCCGGCTGCAGCGGAAAGGTGAGTATATATATATTTTTTATTTTTACACATTTCTGGATGAATTGCAGGGAAGGGCTTATATATTTAACTCCTTCCCGACAATTCATCCCACGATCGCCCACAGCGCATTGCTTTCAGTGGAGCCGGCTGTATTGCCGGCTCCATTGAATTCAATGGGCTAACATCGTTCTTCTCTGCCACAGCTGTTACAGCTGTGGCAGAGGAGAACGATCTTTATGCTCACAGTGCGGGGGGGGGGGGGGGGTCTCACTCCCGCGCTCGCCGGCAGCCCATTGCTTTCAATGGAGCCGGCTGTATTGCCGGCTCCATTGAATTCAATGGTCAGTGCTCGTTTAATCGAGACGAGTACCGCGTGGTGCTCATCTCGAGTAACGAGCATCTCGAACACCCTAATACTCGAACGAGCATCAAGCTCAGATGAGTATTCTCACTCATTTCTAATCACGATGTGACATCACAGTCCCGACTCAGTGCTTGAACCAGGGGACTTTACCTTTAAAGTTCAATCCATATCGCTATCGGACAGAACTCGTGCATGAAACTCACCAGTGTGAATCCACCCTGAGGGCTCCTTCACACTGTTTTTTTTTTTGTATCTTCTTTTTGTGAGCCAAAACCAGAAGCGGGTCTAAAATATGGAGGAAGTTCAAATCTTTCCATCATACTTTTTTTCTCTGTAAGTTCCACTCCTGGTTTTGACTCGCAAAAAATTGATACAAAAAAAGCCCGTGTGGAGGAGCCCTGAGGGTGCATTCACAAGGCGATAAAATCCCGCGAGTTTTGTGCGCTGCGAACCACACAAAACGTGCACGAAAATAGAACCTACTCTTTTGAATTAGGTCTATTTACATGAGTCTCGGCATGTTGTATCTCCGTGTGACTCTCACACGAGAATAGCATATGCAGATGTGCGATCTCCCACACAACACACAATACATAGATGCAGCATCCGTATCCTGTGCCATGTGAGTTGTGCCCAAGAATGCCAGATGCGATTCATGTGTGTCCGTGTGAATGCAACCTTAGGCCAGGCTCGCACAAGCATGATCTATGCATGTATAATGCATACATCCCGCCCCTTCAATTGCAAACAGTGGTGAGTGGCGGTGAGAGGGCAGGAGCTCAGCACATTAGCTCTCGCCCCATCCCGGCTCCTCCTCTTGCAGAGAGGGGCATCGTATATCGGCTGGGCGTGAAAAGCCAGCTGAGATACATCCATGTGAATAAGCCCTTAGTGTCATAACTAGAGATGAGCGAGCACCCAAATGCTCGGGTCCGCGTTATTCGAGTTGAATTTTTCGTAAAATTAGAGAGCTTTACTCGAGTAACGAACCCCATTGACTACAATGGGAGACTCAAGCATTTTTGTATATGGGACGCCGGGTCCCGAGCTTTTCTCTCTCTCTCTCTCGGGCGGGGTCGAACACGGTGTGATGCTCGTTCGAGTAACGAGCACCATCGAGTACGCTAATACTCGAACAAGCATCAAGCTCGGCAGAGCACGTTCGCTCAACTCTAGTCATAACTAATTTCGGCCTTAGAAACCAGTAAACTGGTTTCCACTTTTGTGCTCTGGAGGTCATAAGTTTTTAATTTTTTCGTCAGTGTAGCTGTGAGACACCTAGTGTTTATAAAAACTAATTTCAAGTACATTTAATGTCTTAAATAACTTTTTTTTTTTTTTGGGGGGGGGGGGGCAGGGGGGAATGGGAAAAAAGCTAAATCACCATTTTTGGTGGAATTTATTTTACAGCATTCACCATGTGGTACAAATATTATGTTGTCTTTATTCTACTTGTCATTACAGTCATAACATCAAATGTATAGACGTTTCATCATGTTTTACTACTTTTGCATAACATAAACACTTCTGCAAAAAGACTTTTTTGTGTCACCACAGCATGCTCACCAAAGCATTTTTTAGTTTTCCATCAACAGAGGTTCTTTTTTGTGAGACGTCTTGTAGCTTTTATTGGTACAATTTTGAGATACAAACACAGCATTTCGAATATTTTTATTCCTGTTTTGAGGAAGCAAAACTAACAGAAAACGGCTATTTTTGCAATTTTTTTTTTATAGAATTTACTGTCCTGGATACATAATTGAATATTTTATAGTATGGATTGTTATGGATGTGACAATAGTAATAATGTGCAGTTTTTTTGCTCTTATTTTTTCAATATGTAAGGCATTGTGTGAGGTTAAAGAAAACGTAAAAGTTATCAGTAAAAACACTCAAATGTCATGGTCAGAAATGACTGCAGCCTCTTCGGGGTTAAACAGTGCAGAGGACTAATTAGATGATCATTTTTTCATCTTTTCCCTCCTTTCCTAGGATAAAAAATGAACCCCATACATGAGAATAAGAGAGCAAATATGCTCCCTGATTGATGGGGGTTGATAACATAAAGAAAAGTCCATGTTAGCTTTCCTTGGAACAGGTGGAGAGACAGAAGAATCACAAATCTTCTCTGCTGCCCCTGGTCTCCTTTCCTCGCCTTCTCTATTTTGCACACTGACTGAAAAGTGACAGCTATAAATTCAGAATTCCAGACCCAACTACAAGCGGTTGTAGTTCCAGTTATGTAGGTGCTATCAACATGCTTTTAGTGTCATCTTAAAGCCAACAGAGCTGGTCCTAAACTCTAGGGGGGTTAATACTGTTTAGGTATAACTGTATAGCTGGATGATGTAATAGTCTCTCTTATAGCCTGTGTGAGCACGTTTGTGTGATCTCGAACCAAGATCCAGTGACCAATCAGAAGGTGTATAGCACCAGGTCACCATGCTGGATGGGACTTGTGTATCCAGTGGACAAGTTAGATGACAGTATGTCCAGTGAGGTAAGAAAAGCGGGTATGGAATCCAAGTCACTGTTGTGTAGCCACTGTATTGAGGAGCACAAGAGTCCAGGCCGTGCACAAGCTCGAGTGTGACCAGGCCTAAAACCATGAATGAATTCTAGAAGCCTGTGTGAAAGGCTGGAAGCAACCAAATTATATGAACTGCGAGAGAATTCCTTGGACATAAAAGATTGTGTGGCTGGACAGTTGGGCGGTAAAAGTTATGGTAGCTCCAGCCATATGCTGCCCTGTTTCTGAAAGCAACACCACCTCTATCATAAGGACTGTAAGTGTTAAACACTGTTTAACTTGTTGAGTGTCCACAGAGCCACGAAGGGCTTGATAATAACTAAGAGACTGTCAGCAACCAAAGAGATTGGTGAAAGAATGCAAAACAAAACCATGACATCTGGTGCAACTTTTCTGGTTAGACTCAAAATCTCATCGCCACACAGTTAAAGAGAGAAATACAGAATTACCTGTGGCAGAACATAGACCATATGCAGGTTACTATATTAAAAGGCAACTTCAAATCTCTACGTCATGGAAGAATTTGGGAGTACAAGTCTATAACTATATTGGGCGCTTTCAACACAGGCTTAAATCCCTTAAGAGGATTCATACGTGGCTGGCGATTATGAGAAATCTATAGCAGAGATAAGTCACAGGCCTGGTGACCCCCTAACACTTAAAACCCCCTAAAACTTTCATATCCCTTATCAGTGGACTAATTAAGTATTTACTCCTCTACTATACTGTTCTGGTATTGTTTTAAGTGCAAATTAATCACACCATGCCTGTGCCTTGTCATAAGTATGTGTATATATATGTATGTGTCTTTGGATCTATTTCATTATGCCTGAGGAAGGACTCTAAGTAGGTACAAAAGCTCGCTATAATATCATGTTTTCTGTTAGCCATTAAAAGATATCATATTTGCAAGATTACTTGGTTTCTCTTGCTGAGAACAATCACATTTTAATCAAAATTCCATAACTTTGAAAATTTTAATCCATTTTAATTGCATCCAACTGCTAACACATTCCAATGCCTGTTGCTCCCTTTTCAGAGAGCTGGAGATAAGTGTGATGGCTACTTTTCTCCTCTATAAGTGACACCAAACACCCCCGGCAATGGCTATCATGTTCTCCTCCAGCTCTCCAAAGAGGGGCAACAGACCTCAAAACACACTGATTCCTGGATGCTAATAAGGAGGATTCAACTTTTCAAAGCTATGGATTTGGATTCCAACCAGTAAAGTCATTCTAGATTTTATGTTTTTGTTTTACATTCCTTAGCAAAATTCTTTATCGCTGCTCATACTATTTTGGATGGCAGTGACCTTGAGACGGCAGCACTTTACACACCTCTCCACCTACTGTATTGGATACCTCCATTATATGTAAAAAATACAGCCATCCAGATCTACTGTTGGGTTCTATAGCTGCTTGAGGAAAAGCTCCACCTTATTATCTCCGTATCATGCACTGGATAATTACTAATGGGGTTGTGCCAAAATTGACTTTTATCACCTATGCACCGGTTAGTTGATAAAAAGTCTGATTGATGGAAGTTTCACTGCTCAGACTCCCACCTATCCTGAATACGGGCTTCTTGTGTCTTACTCTCCTCCTCACTGCAGGCTCACTGTACCCCTTGCAGTGAAGACGAGATTGATTGGAATAGAGGTCGAGTGTGCGCAGTGCCACAGTATTCATCTTTAATAAGACTGCTAGAGTTATTTCCGCCAGCCTTATTGAAATCAATGGAGCAGTGTCGTGCCCATGTGACTACTATTCCATTCAATATTTACATCACTGCAAGCGGTTGCATCGAGCCTACAGTGATGAGAAGATGGCATAGGACCCCCGTTCTTGGGATTGGTGGGGGTCTCATTGGTCTGACCCACTGATCAGACTTTTATCACATGCATATGTAACCAAAGTCAATCTTGGCACAACCTTTTTAAGAGGCTATATGTATAACTAAAGTGGCTTACAATGTGACTGTGTATATATATGAGAAACTTCATAATTTTCAATGAGCTTGTAATTATGTAACAAGACAGTAACTTGTTCTTGCAAAGGTTGGAAAACCAAAACAGTGTTGCCAAAGTACAAAGTCTTCATTGCTAAAGTATTTGAATGTGTTACAGCATTACAAAACTGTGTATCAAGGTCAAATGAATGTACCATTGATTCCCAACAAAATGTCTCTATCACTAATTCAACCACCAAGTAAAGCTTATTGTTTACCGGAATCCATCACATAATCCCTTTCTTGATGTGCGCTGTACATGTACTGGTGTCTATAACTGGCTGTCTTTGACTCTGATCATGGCTGTTAACCAATTAAATGCCACTGTTAATTTTGACAGCGACATTTAAATGTCCTGATTGGAATCAAGATGTTCCGAAATGTACCCCACCTTGAGATCGCAGGGTGCGGTTCAGGTATCATGGCAACCTAGGTCTTTTAACCCCTTGAGTGGCGGGTTTCCTACCACCCTGTCGTGCCCACCAGGGCAGGTTTTTTAAAATGGTCTAATCATTGAATTTCAACTAATTTTGCTGTTGCGTCTCAAGAGCCATAACTTTTTAATTTTTCCATTGACATGGCCATATGAGGGCTTGTTTTTTGCGGGACAAGTTGTGATTTTTTTAAACAGGAGGGAGGAAAAAAAGAAATGGGGAAAAAAGAAAAAAAGGGGCCATGTCATTAAGGGGTTAAATAATGTATTAACTTCCTTCTCTGGGTCATTACGACGCATGGATACCACATGTGTGATTGTATTTTTGATTTTTTACAAAGTAAAGGGAGACAAGTGTTTTTATAATTTTTTTTAAAATAATTATTTAACTTTTTTTTTTTTCTTACTTTTTTTTTTTTGTCCCTTTAGGGGACTTCTACAGGGACCCATCAGGACCCCCTGATCACATTCCGGGGGTCCGATGGTGACAGCCCTTTACATGCTGCAGTGACAACCCTTTACATGCTGCAGTCACATAGACTGCAGTATGTAAAGGGTTAACACAGCAGAGATCGGAGGTTTTCTCTGATCTCTGCTGTAAGAGCTGGTACCTAGCTGTCCTCTGATAGCCAAGCACCAAGCTCTCCCTGTCACAGAGACCATCGGCTTGCTTCTGACAAGCCGATGGTCTCTATGGCAACCTGTAAGCAAAGCAGGACATTGCCGATATGCCGGCAATATCTTCTGCTGGTTTTTCAAAGCCCTTGCACTGCTCTGTGTGGGTCTGTGCAGGCAGAGCACAATGTCACAGCTTGTGGCATTGTGCTCTGCAGCTCCCATAGTGATACACAGGCAGGAAATCTTCCGGGCTATGTCACTATGAGCAGTGGAGCTCGTCCCAGAAAATTTCCGGGCGTGCCACTCAAGGGGTTAAAGGCCCCCAAGACCGCTATGAATTTTTGCCTATTAAGATGTGCCTTTGGAATGTCTTAATATAACACTTGCCAAAATGCAGTATAATGCAATATTACAATAATGAGCAATCAAAAAAGTCACAACTTCAAGTTCTCTTATTGGGACTAAAAAAATTAGTCAAATAATTTTTTAATTATTACAAAAAATAAAACACATTAAAAATAAAAAATAAAATCTTTTCCAGTCAACACAACAAAAAATAAAAAAAATAAATTAAAATTGGTTATTACTAGAGATGAGCGAACGTACTTGGTAGGGGCGATTTCGCAATCGAGCACCGCGATTTTCGAGTACTTCACCACTACTCGGGTGCGCTGTGGGTGAGCGGGGGGGGGGGGTTGCAGTGGGGAGTGGGGGGGGGGGGAGGGGGTCACAGATGGCGACAGAAAGTGGTTTTAAAAAATGTACCTTTTTTGGTTTATTTCAAAAGTTATTATTTTCCATTTTTCAATTTTCAGTACAACCGATTGAATTAATAGGACATCAGATACAGAATGAGAAATTAGTTTTAATTTTCATGAAAGACAATCATAACATTTTCTGGGTCCGGTTTTAAAGCATGTAAAGTCAAATATGATATAAAGGTTACAAAAAAGTAATGATAATTAGAAAAGAATATAACAGTTAAAATGTTTAACTACCAGCTAAAGTTCATGTGTTTTTATGTAACTCCTGGTAACATCTGTGGTATAGGTATTTAAAGGAATGTTTCAGACGAGAAATCTAGAGATGAGCGAGTATACTCACTAAGGCACATTACTCGAGCGAGTAGTGCCTTAGCCGAGTATCTCCCCGCTCGTCTCTAAAGATTCGGGGGCTGGCGCAGGTGGCAGGTGAGTTGTGGCGGGGAGCGGAGGGGAGAGAGGGAGAGAGAGATCTCCCCTCTGTTCCTCCCCGCTCTCCCCCACCGCTCCCCGCCCCCCGCCAGCCCCCGAATCTTTAGAGATGAGTGGGGAGATATTCGGCTAAGGCACTACTCGCTCGAGTAATGTGCCTTAGCGAGTATACTCGCTCATCTTTAGAGAAATCATATTCAAATCTTTTTATACATTGGTTGCATTTTCTCCATGTGTTCCATATATTATGACATTTCGGCAATGACAATGTATTACAAGCAAGCATTCTCTCATATATGTACGTCTGGTTGATCAACATGATTGTTTTACCGATGTTGGGAATATCGGTACTTTTCCAATGTCTCACTATGACCAAGTTTGATAAGGCAAATAATATGCTTCCTAAAATGTTATATTTGGATGGGATTGCATGATAACACAAATGTAATAGTGCTAATGATGGGGATTTTAAAATCACATAACCAACCAGAGATGACAATGATTGATAGCCAGGATCCCAATATTGTTGGAAAGATGGGCAACTCTACAACACAACCGGCAAGGTGCCTCTATGCCACAATTCATCCAGCAGACATCAGGGCAATTTGGGTGCATTTGGGCTAAATGCTTTGGTGTGTGGTTCCATCTCAAAGTTAACTTCATTAGTGTCTCAATCTGAGTACTACATTTAAGTGCTTTATGTGTTAGGGCGAGAGCCTGTTTCCATTCTTTATTATTACATTTATGGTTTAGTTTAATACCCCATTCTTTTAAGGAGTCTGTTTTCGAAAATACAAATGATCACGAAGTAAAACCTCACACCCAAAGCTGTGGCCGAGGACTGCGATGCTATCCCATTGCTTTCAACGGGGCCAGCGGTGCTGTTTTTTTGGGTGTGGGTGAGGCTTGAAATATAACCCCTCCCCGAAAATCATCCATAGCTGCAGAGAAAAAAAAATCATAACTCACCAGAAGCACTGTCCAGCTTTTCTCCCCAGTCCCCAGCACTCTTCTGTATTTCTGATAGCCGTGGATTGAAAAATCCCCGCCTCCAGAAAGCACTGCCTCTGATTGGCTGAACACTGTGACCAATCAGAGGCAGCGCTCAGCAATTCATTGAACGTCCAAACATAAAAACACATAGGGTCATGTTACATGGGATGATTGTCAAGTACTTAAGCACCCAATAGTTGTCCCAATGATTATTGCTCAGTGAATGGAGTTGGAATGACACAGGGATCTCTTCGGTCTTCCCACCTTCATTTACATTAAACAGGCAGTCATTGATAGATGAATGTCTACCTGTTTACACAGGCCGAACGTTGTTTGATTTTTATGCCTGCAGAAACGGAATGACGAATGATAAGCTAACAAATTATCGTTCATCATTCATTCTCTGGTAGTGATTACACTGAAGGATAATTGTTCAGGTATTCATGATCCAGTTATAAACTGAACGATAATAGTTCCGTGACGATGAGCCCTTAATCCACCTGGGGGTCCGCCACACGTGGACCACTGATGTATACATAACAACAGCTGTACTTCCAGAGCTCTATGAACACTACATGACACAATACGACTACTCTCTTATCCATTATCTGTTAATTAGCCAAGGTAATGAAGGTGCACTTATATAATATTCGCACTTGTGTGAAGCGCTATGGCTATTCCGCTCTCACATATTGTATGTATTCAGCTTTCTGATCCATGAAAAGAAATGAACAAATCCTGCACTTCATACCACCCGTACTTAACCCAAATAAATGGTGTATGAGAAATTCTATCTCTTTACTGAGATTGACTCAAAGCCATCTGCCACGGCATATGTTGTTCGGAGAGCTGTATATTGATAATACTATGAAATTAGGTTCATGGTGCATGAGTTTCATTAACACAACACAATATTTGGATTTCATGCTTTTCTTGATAGCATCATGCACAAGATAACTATGCTGCATTTGCTGGAATGAAAGTGAAGAATGCATATTTATCCTGACATTAGGGACCGAAAACGAGAAATAATTAAGGTTATTTACAGTCAAAAAAGTAGTTATAATGAAAACTATGGTAGCCAATCATCAATCAGGTAGGTGTAAGAGTTAAATGCAGGGCTGATCAAGGTGGGTGGAGGCAATATCCCACCTCTTCGACCTGGACTCTAACTGACCCCAGTTGCTACAACAGATAAGAGCATCGGTCACTCCTGGCCCTTTCCACATAGACTTTGGAGGTTGTGGATTGAGCGACCACTTAACCCCTTAGTGATCAAGCCTGTTTGCGCCATGATCAAGCCAAATTTTAGAAATCTGACATGTGTCACTTTGGCATAGAATAACTCAGTAAAGGTTTTGCATATCCAAGTGATTCTCACATTGTTTTTTTTGCCACATATTGTACTTCTTTTAGGGGGTAAAAAGTACCAAGATTTGGAAGATTTAAAAAAAATTGTCATTTTTTCACATTTTTAATTGCAATATCCCAAATATGTCCAAACATACTGTACAAATTTTGATAAGATATATATTTCCATCTGTTTACTTTATTCTGGACACACATTTGAAAAACTTTCTTTTTTAAAACCATCTAGGAGACGTACAAATTTAACATTGATTATCAACATTTTGAGGAACATTTTGATTTCCTGCACCAAGCCAAGATTGCAAAGGCTCATAGGTGTCAGGATGATAGATATCCCCATAAATGACCCCATTCTAAAAACTACACCCATTAATATATTCACTGAGGGGGTCAGGAGTATTTTGACCCCACAGTTATTTTTTCAGGAGTTAATGCAATTTTAAAAAATTAAATTTTATATTTTTGCAAATATGTCATTTTAAAGGCAGTTTTTTTCTATAGTGCAGATGAAAATGAGTATTGACACCCTAAAATGGATACCCCTGTTTGTCCTGTGTTCAGAAACATACCCATTGTGGCCCTAATCTTCTGTCCGTATGTACAACAGAGCCCAAAATGAAAGGAGCAGACGATGGCTTTCAGAACAGACATTTTGCTTGAAAGTATTTTAGGCCTCATTGCCCACTTGTAGAGCCCTTGAGCGGCCAAAACGACAGAGAACCCCCACAAATGACCCCATTTTGAAAACTACACCCCTTAACGAATTTATCTAGGGATGTACTGTGCATAGTGGCCCCATAGTTTTTGAAGGAATCTAAGCAAAGCAGAAGGAAACAATTCAGATTTACATTTTTTTGACAACTGTGTCATTTTTTAAAACATTTTTTTTTGTACAGCACACATAGGAATGAAAACATACACCACAAAATTGATAGCCATGTTTGTCCTGTGTTTAGAAACATATCAATTGTGGCCCTAATCTAATATCTGTATGCACAACAGGACCGGCAATGAAAGGAGCAGCCAATAGCTTTCAGAACAGAAATTTTGCTTGAGGGCTCAGTCAGATGAGCGTTTTTTTTTTTTTGTTCGCTTATGTGCGCAAAGAAAATGTACTCCACGGTCATGCAAAATGCGCGTGACTGAAGCTCTGTGCTTTTTTTTACATGTTCCCAAAATAGTGTGTGCGAGCCTTCAACAGGCAAAGTTTCAGAGTAGAAGTGCAGCTGCTCCACAAAGGTCCCCTCATCATTAACAGCACTGTCACAGTATTCAGTGATGATGGGACTCCCCGCGGGCATGAAAGCTGTCACAGCTGTGGCAGAGGACCGCAATGCTATCCCATTGCTTTCAATGGGGCCGGCGCTGCTGTAGCCTCATTGAAAGCAATGGGATAAGGCAACCCCTGCAGCGATGATTTTTTTGGGGGGTGAAGGGGCTTGAAATATAAGCCAATCCCCTCTCACAGCTGTGGCAGAGAAAGCAATGGGATGATGGCAACCCTGGCAGCAATGGTTTTTGGGAAATAGCGCAGATCGCATGACCCGGGGGGTGGAAGGCTCCTCGCGGCCCCTCCATGACAGCTCCAGGTTGTCGGCTACCTCCGGCAAACGACAGCATGGAGTTGTTACGTGCACAGCTCACGTGGCTTTTATACCCAGAGGAAGCATGTTTTTACATACCTAGGGATTAAAGCCCGCTAAACCAGGATGGTGAGGAAGACACGGAGGTCTACTGTCAGCATCTGGAAACCAGAGGAATATATCAACTGTGTTATCGGTCTGTGACAGAAACCAAGGAGAGCAGCAATAGTTATGCTACTGACTTCGGGCAAACTTGGGTCGGTAGTAGCGGCAATGCCCGTACAATAGAACGGTAAGTGAGTCCAGCCTCAATTCAAAGATTAAATGTGAACACTGTCAGAATGCTAAAAGGTAGTCAAAAATGCTAGTTGAAGAATCCACAAACTGCAGTGAGGAAATTGTACAAGGAAGCGAACTGCTGTTACATGTGCTGCCACTTTTGCACTGAGCTACTGTATTAGACAGAGGGCATTGTGTGAGTTGTTGATTAGAAAGACATTTTCAAGTGAGTTCAAATATTGGGTTTCCAGGAGACAATATTAAAAATAATAGAATATTAATCTTTTAAAAACTAAATGTGTGTTACAGTATGTGATCTGCATTTCTATTCTCTCGCATTGTGCACATAGTAATATCCTAGGATTTAGTTAGCTGTAGACAGAACATATATATTTGAAGGTATAAGTTTAATTGCATCATTATAGTTACTGCACTTTGTAGTGTACAGGAGTTGTACATTCCATAATAGCCTGTGGACTCTGAGGTGAAGTCATTAATGTATAGGCCACTTTAATATGTAAATTTGCTGTTGGGCAACCACACTTTAGAGGAGTTAGTCTAGAGAAAGTGAGTGATAGGCTAGAGGAGAAGAGAGAGAAAAGTCAAGAGGAAAGGTTGCCAGACAGAGAGCTCCAGAGAAAGGAGGAAAGCTACTAGCTGCTGCAGTGGGAAGGATGACTGAGAGTGTGAGTACTCAAAGTTGTGTAATATCCACTGAGAAAAGGACAGGAACAGATAAACTTCAGCCAAGACCCAAAGTAACTGTAATGAATAGAGATGAGCGAGCACACTCGTCTGAGCTTGATGCTTGTTCGAGTATTAGGGTACTCGAGATGCTCGTTACTCGAGACGAACACCACGCGGTGCTCGAGTCAGTTGCATTTCCCTTCCCGCATGTTTAGCTCTAATACTTCCTGGGACACTGCAGATCATTGCAGCTATACCGTTATATGTGTGCAGTGCCTTAGGCAGAGGGCTCACTCTCATCGCTAAATAGTACACAAATATTTCCTGGCCCACTGCAGAACAGCATTTCACAGATACCATTCTATGTGTTGGGTGAAGTAGCCGCAGTTATTAGCACTGTCCACTGGCTGTATAGTTTTCTGCCCCTGTGCAGACCGTCGCACAATACCCTTTCCTTGGGTGGGCTGAAGTTGCCGCAGTTACCAGCACTATCCACTAGCTTTCTATTTTCTCCCACTCCATACAGCCTCTCTATTGTATACAAGTCTCTGTGAGCGGTAAATGACCCCTCTGTATCAGTACAAGACAACGGTTTAATTTTTTCCGGTCACAGCATAGAGCCTTCGGTATCTATACATCGCTGTGTGCGGTAAATTAGCCACAGGTCTCAGTGTTATACAGTGGGGTAATTTATTTTGGCCCTGCTCTACCCTTAATCCGACATGATGAGGAGTAGAGGTAAGGGTCGAGGACGTGGACGTGGATGTGGCCGCAGGCGTCCAAGTGAGGGTATGGACGCAGGCCGAGGTACTGGGCGGGGTGCATCACAGCATGCTGCTGAGGGATTAGGAGAGCGCCAAGTCCCTACGCTCCCCAGCTTCCTATCACAATTTGCGGGTCCTTTATTACAAGAAGAGCAGTGCAAGCAGGTCCTGTCGTGGATGGCAGATAATGCGTCCAGCAATGTATCAAACCCCCAATCTTTTATGCAGTCCACTGCTCCCGGCCTAGGGACTGCATCTCTGAATCCTCTGGCTGCTCCTCCTTCCTCCCAGCCTCGTCACTCCAGGAAAATGACAGATTCTGAGCAGGCAGACTCCCAAGAACTGTTGTCAGGTCCCTGGCCAGAGTGGAAAAAAACGGTTCCTCTCTCACATGAGGAGTTTGTCGTGACCGATGCCCAACCTTTGGAAACTTCCTGGAGTCCGGGTGATGATGCTGAGGACTTCCAGCAACTGTCTCAAGGTAGTAGTAAGGGCAGTAAGTCCGAGGGAGGAGCGCACAGAGGATTCGGAGGAAGAGCTGCTGAACGATGAGGTGACTGACCCCACCTGGCTTGCTAAGCTTACTAAAGACAGGCTTCAGAGGGGGAGGCAAGTGCAGCAGCAGGACAGTTTAGAGGAGGCAGTGGGGTGGCCAAGGGGAGAGGCAGGGCCAGAGCAAAGAATCCCCCAACTGTTTCCCACAGCACCCCCTCATGGCAAGCCTCCGTCCAGAGGGCTAGATATTCAAAGGTGTGGATGTTTTTTAGTGAGAGAGCGGACAACTGGCGAACAGTGGTGTGCAACCTGTGCCGCACCAAGATCAGCCGGGGAGCCACCACTACTAGCCTCACCACCACCAGCATGCACAGGCATATGATGGCCAAGCACCACACAAGGTGGGGCGAAGGCCATTCACTGCCTCCAGGTCACACCACTGCCTCTTCCCCTGTACCACAACCTGTGCCACAGATCCAATCCTCCTGCCAGGGTGCAGGCACGAGCGTCTCCCGGCCTGCACCCACACCCTCACCTCCACCGTCCTTCACTCCATCCAACAATGTCTCTCAGCGCAGCGTTCAGCTGTCGCTAACACAAGCATTGGAGCGAAAGCGCAAATACACCGCCACCCACCCACATGCACAAGCTTTAAATGTGCACATTGCCAAACTAATCAGCCTGGAGATGCTGCTGTACAGGCGTGGAAATGGAGGCTTTCAAAAACATGATGGTGGCGGCGGTCCCACGCTACTCGGTCCCCAGTCACCACTATTTTTCCTAGTGTGCCATCCCCGCCCTACACCAGCACATCTCCCGCAACATTACCCGTGCCCTCAGCAATGCAGTTACTGGGAAAGTCCACTTAATGATGGACTCATGGACAAGTACTGGCGGGAAGGGCCACTATATCTCCCTGACAGCACATTGTGTGAACTTGGTGGAGGCTGGGACCGAGTTAGAGCCTGGGACCGCTCACATGCTACCCACACCAAGAATAGCAGGTCCTACCTCAGTGCTGGTATCTGCAGCGTATAATGTCACCTCCTCCAACCGCCCCCCCCCCTCCTCCTCCTCTGCCACCTTCACCTCTTAATTATGAAGTGTGAGCACATCGCCAGCAGTCAGTATCGTGCAGCGTGGCAGCACAGCGGTGGGCGAGCATCAGCAAGCCATGCTGAAACTAATCAACTTAGGTGACAAGAGGCACACGGCTCCCGAGCTGTTACACGGTCCCACGGAGCAGACCAACCTCTGGCTTTCGCAGCTGAGCCTCCAACCGAGCGTGGCCGTGTGTGACAACGGCCATAACCTGGTGGCAGCTCTGCAGCTTGGCAGCCTCACACACGTGCCATGCCTGGCCCATGTCTTCAATCTGTTGGTTCAGCAGTTTCTGAAAAACTACCCCCACTTGTCTGACCTGCTCAGCAAAGCAAGGTGCACCGCATGTGCGCACATTTGCGCAAGTCCACCACGGATGCTGCCACCCTCAAGACACTGCAAGATCGGTTTCAGCTGCCAAAGCACCGACTGCTGTGCGACATGGTCACGCGCTGGAATTCTACGCTGCACACGTTGGCCTGGCTGTACGAGCAGCGTAAAGCAATTGTGGAATACCAGCTGCAACATTGGCGGCAGAGTGGTAGTCAGCCTCCACAGTTCTTTACAGAGGAGTGGGCATGGATGGCCGACATCTGACAGGTCCTTGGAAACTTTGAGGAGTCTACTCAAATGGTGAGCGGTGATGCGTTACCATCCCGCTGCTTTATCCGATTGATAACTTCGCTGCTAAGCATAAAGGCCGACGCTGTGCGGTTAGAAAAGGAGACGGGGGATGACAGTATGTCGCTTGATAGTCAGACCACCCTCATGTCTATATCTCAGCGGGTTTTGGAAGAGGAGGAGGGGGAGGGCGAGGAAGAGGAGGAGGGGAAAGAGACTGCTGGCCACACTGCAGAGGGTACCCATGCTGCTTGCCTGTCATCTGTTCAGCGTGTATGGGCTGAAGAGGAGGGGAGTAGGAGCATCCTCCTAGTGAGGACAGAGATGTGTTGCGTACTGAGACTCTGGCACACATGGCTGACTTCATGTTAGGCTGCCTTTCCCGTGACCCACGCGTTAGACGAATTCTTGCCAACACGGATTACTGGGTGTACACCCTTCTCGACCCACGCTATAAAGAGAACCTTTCCACTCTCATTCCCAAAGAGGAAAGGGGTACGAGAATTATGCAATACCACAGGGCCCTAGTGGAAAAAGTGATGCTAAAGTTCCCATCTGACAGCGCTAGCGGTAAAAGACGCAGTTCCGAGGGCCAACTAGCAGGGAAGGTGCGGGGATCAGGCAGCATGTCCAGCGCAGCAGGGGAACACTCTCCATGGCCTTTGCCAGTTTTATGGCTCCCCAGCAAGACTGTGTCCCCACTCCCCAGTCAAGGCTGAGTCAGAGGGAGCACTGTAAAAAGATGGTGAGGGAGTACATAGCCGACCGTACCACCGTCCTCTGTGATGCCTCTGCTTCATACAACTATTGGGTGTCAAAGTTGGACACGTGGCACGAACTTCCGCTGCACGCCCTGGAGGTGCTGGACTGCCCTGCCGCTGGCGTCTTGTCAGAGAGGGTGTTTAGTGCTGCTGGTGGGGATCATCACGGATAAGTGTACCCGCCTGTCAACTGACAGCGCAGATATGCTTACCCTCATAAAGATGAACAAAGGCTGGATTTCCCTAGACTTCTCTTCTCCACCGGTGGAAAGCAGCGGATCCTAAAGAATCTTTTTGCTGCAACAGGAGAAAAATACATCCTCTATCACTAGAAAGAAGGGTAATTCCTCTCGGATATTATTACTCCTCCTCCTAAAACAGCATATCATCACGCTGAACATGCCAATTTCTATGTGGCCCTAAATGCTCTGTTTAAAAGTTTTATCAGTTTTTAAAGTTTTAAAACTTAAACTTAAACCAATATTTGCGGAGGGCTGCCTCCAGGCTTTGTTACAAATTAACCAATAACGAGCTGTATCTTCAAAAAATGTTTGTGGGTTTCAGCTGCCCTCGGCATTCAGCAATTTTTCAGGGGTACACTTGTACTCTTGGTACACCAATATTTCAGGCCATTGCTAAACTAATTTTTCCGGGCTTCGCATATACTCTTGGTAAACACATTTTTACAGCTGTTCGCCTATACTATTGGTACACCAATGTTACTGGGGTCTGCCTATACTCTTGCTACAGAAATGTTACGAGGGTCTGCCTAAACTTTTGCTACAGAAATGTTACTGGGGTCCGCCTATACAGTTGCTACTGAAAGGTTTGAGAGGTTCACCTATACTCTTGCTACTGAAATGTTACAGGGGTTCGCCTATACTCTTGCTACAGAAATGTTACTGGGGTCTGCCTATACTTTTGCTACAGAAATGTTACTGGGGTCCGCCTATACACTTGCTACAGAAATGTTACAGGGGTTCGCCTCTACTTTTGCTGCAGAAATGTTACTGGGGTCCGCCTATGCTCTTGCTACAGAAATGTTATTGGGGTCCGCCTATACTTTTGCTGCAGAAATGTTACTGGGGTCCGCCTTTACTCTTGCTACAGAAATGTTACTGGGGGTCCGCATATACTTTTGCTACAGAAATGTTACTGGGGTCTGCCTATACAGTTGCTACTGAAAGGTTTGAGAGGTTCACCTATACTATTGCTACTGAAATGTTACAGGGGTTCGCCTATACTCTTGCTACAGAAATGTTACTGGGGTCTGCCTATACTTTTGCTACAGAAATGTTACTGGGTTCTGCCTATACTCTTGCTACAGAAATGTTACTGGGGTCCGCCTATACTTTTGCTACAGAAATGTTACTGGGGGTCCACCTATACTTTTGCTACAGAAATGTTACTGGGGTCCACCTATACAGTTGCTACTGAAAGGTTTGAGGGGTTCGCCTTTACTCTTGCTACTGAAATGTTACTGGGGTCCGCTATACTCTTGCTACATAAATGTTACTGGGGTCCGCCTATACTTTTGCTACAGAAATGTTACTGGGGTCTGCTATACTCTTGCTACATAAATGTTACTGGGGTCCACCTATGCTGTGGGTGCACAAAGACTTCACATTGCGGTGTTTTACCTGTCTAGCACAAATACACTGACTGACTAGGGTAGAAATGTTGGCCGAGGCTGAGGCCCTTGGCAGGGTGAAACTCTGCCATGTTTGGGCACTCTGATTTCTTCCTGTGTAATACCATCTTTGTGCACCCACAGCATAGACAAGCCCAAGGAACTCAAAGACTTCCCATTGCGGTGTTGAGTTATCTGACACCTACACAGAATGAATTGTGTGGGAACACATGGATTTCCCATTGCTATGTAACTCACGGCACCTTGGGTCACACAAGGTGGAAGCTGGGACCGAGCCTGACCCTGGGCCCACTCTCGTGCTTCCCACACAGAGTATTGCTGCTTTGTGGAGATGTGTAGAAGTGCTGGCACCTGAGCCCCCTTTATGCCCACGTTTGCGGCTCCTGACAATTTTGTGACGGAGGTGGCAAGGGATTGGAATGATGATCGTACGTCTATTTATCATCAATTCTATCGCCCATACTTTCAAACAGGGTCGCTGCCTGGCACTGCCAACCCTCTGGTGTGTGTTCCTCCTCATCGCAGACGCACTTATAAATCGACATGAGGGTGGTGTGGCAATGAAGTGAGCGTGTGACATGAGGGCAGCTGAACGCTGTGCAGGGAAAATTTTGTGTGCGCTGTGGACGCAGGGTCATGTGGGGGGTTGGACAGCAATGCCAGCATGTAACCCAGGAGAAGAGGCAGCGGTGTCGCCCGCAGGCAGTGATTGTCAATGGTTGCAGGTAGTGTGGTGCTTAACTAAGATGTGCCAGTGCGTGTGCCTTGCTAATGAGAGTTTGTCCCAAGTAAATTTTTAGGGGGGTGAATGCCAGGCTCTTGCCCCCATTTTGGCTTAATAGTGGGACATGGGAGCCTCAGATGCAGCCATGCATGCTGCCCCTGCACTTTCCTATCCGTTGCTGTGGTGTTTCCATGACTTTATGTTTTCAGATGTTTCACAAGTCATCACCTATGCAGAGCATCGGTCCCATACGAAAATGCTCGAGTCCCCCATTAACTTCAATGGAGTTCGTTACTCGAAATGAGCTCTCGAACATTACGGAAAGTTCAACTCGAGCAACGAGCACCCGAGCATTTTGATGCTCGCTCATCTCTAGTAATGCACTAGAGGGGAATTGTGATACTGGAAAGAGTAGAAGATACTCAGCAAAAGTAGTATTTAAAGTAGCTGTAATTCAAAGAAAGGAAACTTTATACTAACAGGAGTGAGGGAAACGTAATACTCAAGGTAATAGAATAAAGGAGTAAAAAGCATGATGTCAAACCATAGAGGGCAGAAAGGATCACGTGCTTGATTACTGTCAGAGAGCCTGTTTGTTGTCCAGATAGTAAGTCTATGCTTCATGAATGCACATTTGTTCTGATAGTACTGCTAACTGTTCAAGAAGTGATCTACCTCTAAGTAAAGTAATGAAATATACCTTAAAATAAAGTAACTCTAGAACTGTACCAAAAAGCTGAAGTCTATTCTCATTGTAAGAAAATGAACTGTTTCATGTTTTCACCATTGATTCTGCCTCCAGGAGCACCTTCCCATCATTTAACATCTGCACTGAGGTACTGGACTACACTTCAGGGGAACCAAATTCTTAATTTTATTTTTCCCATTTTTATATTAATTATTTTGTCCAGCAGAGGTCTAGGCCTGTATGCAGACTGGCGTCACAAACTGGACAACTGCCTATTTACCTGTGAAGAACCGCATCAGAATCCCATTTTTATTTCTCAGCTGGCTAAAATCACTGGACATTAGGCAGAGTAGATTGTGAAGACCCTCTCTACATCTTGCGGATCCGCACTGTCAATAAAAACCAGCTTTGACTGACAAATATGACATCCGCACATGCATGTATTTAGTAGGGACATAGAAATCTTAGTAAGTACATTATTTGCACTAAAAAGCCACATTATTAGGGACACCGGCCATTGCACGATTGGAGCTTGGAAACTAGCCCCGTGACCCTGGAGTGCAGCATAAAATCAAATGACAAGTTTTCTGTGGATCCTGTTCAGTGTGTTTAGATCAACATACATGTAAATTATAGCTGAATACAATGCTGGTGCTTTAGCTAAGATGTCTGAATGCACAACTCGTTGTTCCTTAGCACAGATGGGCTATAACAGCAGATGACCGGTTCTAGCATAGAAAGACAAGACTTCAGTGGGGTAAAAGAGCACAAAAATTATATCACAGAGCAGGGGAAAAATATCACCTGGTCAAATGGGTCAAGAATTTTGAACCGTGCGGATGGGATGCCAAAATTTGCATGAATCACTGACCCCTTTCTGTCAGCTGGTCAGAACATGTCAGCACCTCCTTCTAATCTGCAGCAACTGCAAGAAGCTTCCTGTCTGCAGGGGACGATATTCCTGTAGAACAATTTAATCATCTAGCGGAATCTACACCACAATGAATGAAGGTTCTGAAGGCCAAAAGAGGTCCAGAACGCTACTGGATGGGGGTCTCTAACAACATGGTCCTTAAGTGTAAAAATTAGGAAATAGTGCTGTCTATTTTGCACCTTCAGTCATATAATACTTTACAAGGCACAAGTTAATTCAATGAAAACTGTGGCCCCAAAGTGTGAGGTGTAGAGATGAGCGAGCGTACTCGTCCGAGCTTGATGCTCGTTCGAGTATTAGGGTGTTCGAGATGCTCGTTACTCGAGACGAGCACCACACGGCACTCAACTCCATTACTTTTCTTTCCCTGAGAAATTTGCGCCCTTTTCTGGCCAATAGAAAGACAGGGAAGGCATTACAACTTCCTCCTGTGACGTTCCAGCCCTATCCCACCCCCCTGCAGTGAGTGGCTGGGGAGATCAAGTGACCCCCGAGTATTTAAATCTGCCCCGCCCGCGGCTCGCCACAGACACACGCTAAGAGAGATGAGGGACAGTGCTGCTGATGCTGCTGCTGCTATAGGGACAGTGTTAGCGTCTTCAAAAACCAAAACGGCCCTTCTTAGGGCCACAGCTCACCTAGTGCATTACTGTTGTGGGTGCTGGGAGCAGTTTGCCTTTTTTTTTTTGGTATATCGGGCGTGCAGCCCCATTACAGCTATAGCGTTCTCAGGCTGCAGTCTGTACTAAGTAGTATAGGGGAAGTATTGGTGAGGCAGGGACAGTGGTAGTGTGGAATCCTGTCTACCTGTGCATTTAACTCCGTGGTTTCTGGGAGTAGTAGTACCTCAGCATTGCGCTGCAAGGCATCAGTTCAGCCTTCAGTGTCATTTTTGCCTGGGGCAGTTAGTGTAACGTAAGCGCTCTCTGCCTCCAAGTGCACGTTTAAAAAGCACTAATATTTTTCTCCACTCTGTGTTACCAGACAGCTGCCGGCGCAGTGTACGGTGCCAGACAGCCATAGAGGGAGAGTCTAATACATGTTCCATTGCCTGCATTGCATAGGAAATAAACTAATTTTAAAAAAGGACTCCTTTTTTACGGCAGCTTGTAACCCAGTGCACATTACTGCGTGGCCTGTGGGACTTGAGGTGAATCTCAACTGCATAGTGCACTGCAAGGCCTCAGTTCAGCCTTCAGTGTCATTTCAGTCTGACTGGGGCATGCAGTGTGGGCCGAAGCCCACCTGCATTTAATCTGACGTTACCTCAGCTGTGCTGGGCACTGCAATGGGATTTATTTATATACCGCCGGTGGGTTCCAGGGAGCCACCCATGCTGTGGGTCCACAGGGACTTCACATGGGGGATTTGTACCTGCCTGTGTCTATGTATTAAAAACCCTGGTCAGGTTGGGCATGCAGTGTGGGCCGAAGCCCACCTGCATTTAATCTGACGTTACCTCAGCTGTGCTGGGCAATGCAATGAGATTTATTTATGTACCGCCGGTGGCTTCCTGGGACCCTCCCATGCTGTCGGTCCACACGAACTTCACAATAGGGAGTTGTACCTGCCTGTGTCTACTTATAAAAAACCCCAATCTGACTGGGGCATGCAGTGTGGGCCGAAGCCCACCTGCATTTAATCTGACGTTAGCTCTGCTGTCCAGGGCACTGCAATGGGATATATTTATGTACCGCCGGTGGGTTCCAGGGAGCCACCCATGCTGTGGGTGCACACGGAATTCCCATTGTGGAGTTGTACCTGCCTGTGACTATTTATAAAGAACCCCAGTCTGACTGGGGCATGCAATGTGGGCCGAAGCCCACCTGTATTTAATCTGACTTTAGCTCTGCTGTCCGGGGCACTGCATTGGGACAAACTACAGGAGCAATACAGCGCTAATGAGACGTGCACAGCTACGCTAGAATAAGAGTCTGCTGTAGGCCCGCGATTGCTGAGGGTTTGTGCAAAATGCCTATGTCCTTGGTGCAGTGAAAGTCCGCTTCCTGCCTAGGATTGCTGAAGCTGTGGGCCGAGGCCTATGTCATGGGCACGGTGCAAGTCTGCCATGTTTGGCCACTCAGATCAATTTTTTGTTCATGTCTTGGGCTTCCTAGGACCCACCTATGCTGTTGGTGCAAACTTAGTTCCCATCGCGGTGTTTAACCTGTCTGGCACAAAGACACTGACTGACTTGGGTAGAGGGCAGAGTGCTGATGGCTTTCCCCTTGCAGTGTGGATTGAGCTATGCAACACCTTGACAGAATGAATACTGTGTGGCACATGGATTCCCCATTGCTATGCCCACGTTTGCAGCTCCTGACGGAGGTGGCACAGGATTGGAGTTCTCATTGCTTCTGTACAGTATTGTGGGCTATCGCCCCGCCCCTTTTAAAGAGGGTCGCTGCCTGGCCCTGCCAACCCTCTGCAGTGTGTGCCTCCGGTTCCTCCTCATGGCAGACGCACTTATAAATAGACATGAGGGTGGTGTGGCTATGAGGCCAGTGTGTGGCATGAGGGCAGCTGAAGGCTGTGCAGGGATACTTTGGTGTGAGCTGTGGACACTGGGTCGTGTGGGGGGATTGGGCAGCATGTTACCCAGGAGAAGAGGCAGCAATGTGTCCCGCAGGCAGTGCTTTGTAGGAGGTAGTGTGGTGCTTAGCTAAGGTGTGCCTTGCTAATGAGGGTTTGTCCGAAGTAAAAATTGTTAGGGGGGGGGGCACTCTTGCCGCTATTGTGGCTTAATAGTGGGACCTGGGAACTTGAGATGCAGCCCAACATGTAGCCCCTCGCCTGCCCTATCCGTTTCTGTGTCGTTCCCATCACTTTCTTGAATTTCCCAGATTTTCACAAATGAAAACCTTAGCGAGCATCGGCGATATACAAAAATGCTCGAGTTGCTCATTGACTTCAATGGATTTCGTTACTCGAAACGAACCCTTGAGCATTGCGGAAAGTTCGACTTGAGCAATGAGCACCCGAGCATTTTGGTGCTCACTCATCTCTAGTGAGGTGTTGTCCACCCATTACAGGAGTGGGCACACTATGCAGGCAATATGTACAGCTTACAGGGC